>NC_052170.1:15038468-15404168 GCF_902713615.1 Scyliorhinus canicula
CCGATAATGGGGAACGCTCCCTGTCATGTGAGGGTACCTTTAAGAAATGGGTGTTTAAGAAATGTACCTTTAAGAAATGGGTGTTTATCAGTGATGTCAGAGTGTGGGTGGAGCTGGGCTGTCTGTCAGCTTTTTTACTTTTGTTTTAGGCTGTTTGCTGCAGGGTGTGTTTTAGTTTCGTTTTCAGGGCTGGATAGCTGCAGTCACAGCCAGAAGATGTATTAGTCTCTCTCTCTCTGTAATCCAAAGACTGTGATGTGCTTCTGTTAAAAGTTTTTTTAAAAGTCTTATGGATGTTAAAAGTATAGCTTAAGGATTACTTAGTGTTGTATTCTTTGGGGGTTATATTTGAATTGATGGTTGTTCAGATGTTCACTGTATGTTTTAAAAAGGTTAACTTGAGTTCATACAATAAACATTGTTTTGCTTTAAAAAATACTTTACATTTTTTGCTGTACCACACCTGTAGAGTGGGTTGTGTGCTCCCATACCACAGTCTATTAAAAGGTGAACTCCTTGGGGTTCTCTAAACCCTGGCCCATAACAGACTGGGGGCTCGAGGGGGATAAACATCTATCTATTGGATTGGCTTAGTGAACTTAAAAACAGTGAGGGGTGAGCATATTGTGGTTGCTTTTCAGGTGTGGTATTTTAGTTTAAGTGGGGAGTGTGTTGCAGACAATGGCTTTCAGAGGCTCTGAAGCTTTTGGGGGTGGAGATGGTCACACACAGTACCTTACGGACAGAGACTTAAAACAGACTTTTAGATTTGGCAAAAACATTGCAGTTAACAGTACCTGACAAAATGCCAAAAGATGGGCTGACCATTGCATGAGATACAGTCTGACTCATTAGAAATGGCAAAGATCCAGTTGCAGATTAAGCAACTTGAACATGAAAAATTATTAAAGCAGCTTGAATATGCAATGAGAAAAAAAGAAAGAGAAAGGGAGATACAGATCGGGGTAAAAGAAAAGGAGAGAAAGGAAAGAAACCAAGAAAGAATAGCCCTGGCAGAACAAAAAGAAAGAGATAGAGAGGAAAGTGAAAAAGAGAGTTTGAACTTCAGAAAATGGCTATGAAGCATAACAGTCAGTTAAAATTGGCAGACATAAAGGGAAACGTACAGTTGGAGGATAGTGATGAGGATAGTGAGAAAGAGTGTCATAGTCGAAGGCTTGGTGGGGATCTATTTAAATATGTCCAAGCATTGCCAAGGTTTGATGAGAAGGAGGTGGAAGCCTTTTTCATTTCATTTGAGAAGGTAGCTAAACAAATGAAATGGCCACAGGACATGTAGGTATTACTGATTCAAACAAAGCTGGTAGGTAGGGCTATTGAAATGTTTGCATCATTACCGGAGGACGTATCTGGGACTTATGAGGAGGTGAAAAAAATCCATCTTAGGTGCATATGAACTAATCCCTGAACCTGCACATCTTTGGATTGTGGGAGGAAACCGGAGCACCTGGAGGAAACCCACACAGACACAGGGAGCACGCGCAAACTCCAGTCACCCAGGGTCGGAATCGAACCCGGGTCCCTGGCGCTGTGAAGTAGCAGTGCTAACCAGTGTGCCACCGTGATGCCCTGGAAGAATTTTGTACGTTTCCCTGAGATCACAAATTAGATTCTTCCAAACGCCGAAAATCCTTCAATCCGTCCCCCATGTCACAGTTCACCCCCCCCCTCCCCACCCGCCAATCCATGGTGTTAAGGGTAAGACAGTGGCATGGATAGAGGATTGGCAGAAGGCAGAGAGTGGGAATAAAGGGGTCTTTTTCAGGATGGCAGCCGATGCCTCAGGTGTCAGTGTTGGGACCAGAACCTTTCACAATATAGATTAACGATGTCGAAGAAGGAACGGAGGGCACTGTTGCTAACTTTGCAGATGATACAAAGATGCAAAGGGACAGGTAGTATTGAGGAAGCAGGGGGACTTGGACAGGCTAAGAGAGTGTGCAAAGAAGTAGCAGATGGAATCCAATGAAGGAAAGTGTGCGGTAGGACGAATGGAGGCTAGACTATTTTCTAAAAGAGAAAAGTCTTCGGAAATGAGAAGAACAAAGGGACTTGGGAGTCCTAGTTCAAGATTCTCTTCAGGTTAACGTGCGGGTTCAGTCGGCAGTTAGAAAGGCAAATGCAATGTTAACATTCATGTCGAGAGCTAGAATATAAGACCACGGATGTACTTCTGAGGCTGTATAAGGCTCTGGCCTGACCCGACTTGGGGTATAGTGAGCAGTCTTGGGCCCCGTATCTAAGGAAGGATGTGCTGACCTTGGAAAGTGTCCAGAGGAAGTTCACAAGAATGATCCCCGGAACGAAGAGCTTATCATATGAGGAAGGGTTGAGCACTCTGGGTCTGTACTCATTGGAGTTTAGAAGGACGAAGGGGGATTTTTTAAAATATAAATTTAGAGTGCCCAATTATTATTTTTTTTCTAATTAAGGGGCAATTTAGCGTGGCTAATCCACCTAACCTGCACATCTTTGGGTTGTGTGGGCGAGACCCACGCAGACACGGGGAGAATGTGCAAACTTCACATGGACAGTGACCCAGAGCCGGGATTGAATCCGGGTCTCAGCGCCGTAGTCCCAGTGCTAACCACTGCGTTGCATGCCGCTCTTTGAAGGGGGATCTTATTGAAAACGTGTAGGATAATTAGATGCCTGGAGAGAGTGGACGGGGAGGTGTTTCCAATTGTAGGGAAAACTAGAACCCGAGGGCACAGCCTGAGACAGAGGGGACGATCCTTTACATCTGAGATGAGGAGGAATTTCTTCAGCCAGAGGGTGGTGAATCTGTGGAACTCTTTGCCGCAGAAGACTGGGGAGGCCACTGAGTGTCTTTAAGACAGAGACAGATAGGTTCTTGATTAAAAAGGAGATCAGGGGTTATGGCGACACAGCAGGAGAATCATATCAGCCACGATTGAATGGCGGAGCACACTCGATGGACCGGATGCCTAATTCTGCGCCTATATCTTATGGCCACACTGTATGCGGCAGGGAGTGGCTAGCACTGCTGCTTCACGTCGCCAGAGACCCCCATGCACGTTCTCCCCGTGCACGCGCGGGTTTGCTCCGGTTTCCACCCACAATCCAAAGACGTGTGGGTTCCCGTACCAGCCTCCCCGAACAGGCGCCGGAAAGTGGCGATGAGGAGCTTTTCACAGTAACTTAATTTGAAGCCAACTTGTGACACTAACCGATTTTCATTTCCATTTAGGTGGACTAAATTGCGCCCTAGATGTCCAAAGCGGCGGGTGGGGAGGGGTCGTTGCGGGAATAGGGCTGGGAGAGGGGTCCTCGGCGTGGGGGGGGGCGCTCTTTCAGAGGGTCGGTGCAGACTTCGACGGGCCGAGTGTCCTCCTTTCGCTCTGCGACGGGAGGGGGGGTGAGAGAGCGAGCAGGCGCCTCCCACGTGACCCTCGCGGGCTGGGAATTGGGGGGGCGGGGAACTGGGGGGGGCGCGGCGCGGCTCTCCCCATCCCCGGTGACGTATGGACGCACGTGACTCGCGCTGGCGGGCGTCCTCCCACCGGTGACGCAGCCACGCAACGTGTCTCTCCTCCCCCCCCCTCCCCGGCACCACCTCCGCGCTTCTGACGTCGCCGAGGCCCGAACGGTTTTCTTTCTGAAGCCGGACCACAATGGACGGTCGCTACGGAGGTGGGTACAATCGGGCTTTCCTCTCAGCCTCTAATTCCGGCACACAACGTCCCCTCGACGCTTAGATTGGGAAATGCAGCGATTCTTTCCCCCTCCTACCCTCACCGCTGTCTTTATTGAGAGAAACGATTCTCTAGATAAGCGGCCTGACGGTTTTTTTTCCTCTTCCCACCCCCCCAATCCGCCATCTTTTTTTTAAGCCGGGAGCGCTCGGAGGGAGGGAGCTGCCTTGGCCCCGCCCAGATAGTCTCCGCTGATTGGCCGGGTCGCTGCCAGCGCCGCCTTCGATTGGCCAGGGCGGCTGTCAGTCAGGGCCGGGCCGCTCGGCGGAGGTCGAACATTCCTACATTATTACCCCCCCAACCCCGGTTTCTTTCTAAATCAAAACGGCACCACAATTCGAGAAATAATCCAGCCCCGTGTGTGTGCATTTTTCCCCCAACATCCTGCCCACCCGGCCGAGGGGAATTTTAACTGCGTGAAGCGCGCCGCCCTGCCCACGTGCGGCCGGGATCGATTTCCCCTCCTACTATTTTTTAAAATGTGTTTTTTTTCTGTCGAAATTCGCTGCTCTGTTTGGTTTTGATCGTTTTGTTTTCGGCATGTTGGAGGTCGGGCGAGTGTTTGTGGCGGGAGAACGGGGAGGGAGCCCCGTTCTCTTCGCTGGGCTCGAACGCCACAAAATGGCGGCGGCTGCCGCCTCCTCCATCTGCCTGGGGCGCGCCCCCGCCGCTCGTCCACGCGCTCACAAGCCTGGCGTTCCAACCAGGCGGCTTCCCCATTACCCCACCACCCCAAAAACAAACCATCCCGCTTGTGGCGCGGTGTCATCCAGCCTGTGGTCTCACTCCTCTTACCCCCCCCCCCCCCCCCCGTGGCACGATTCTCTTCTCTTCCCCCCCCCCCCCCCCAACCAAGCCTGTGGCACGGTCCCGTCCCCCCAACCAAACCTGTGGCACTATTCTCTCTCTCTCTTCTCTTCCCCCCCCCCCAAGCCTGTGGCACGCCCCCCCCCCTCCAACAAGCATGTGGCACGATTCTCTCTCTTCCCCCCCCCCCCCCCAGCCTGTGGCACTATTCTCTCTCTCTTTCCCCAGCCCCCACCAAGCTTGTGGCACTATTCTCTCTCTCTTCCCCCCCCCTCCCCCCAACCAAGCCTGTGGCACGGTCCCGTCCCCCAACCAAACCTGTGGCACTATTCTCTCTCTCTCTTCTCTTCCCCCCCCCCCCCCCCCAAGCCTGTGGCACGCCCCCCCCCTCCAACAAGCATGTGGCCCGATTCTCTCTCTTCCCCCCCCCCCCCCCCCCCCAGCCTGTGGCACTATTCTCTCTCTCTTTCCCCAGCCCCCACCAGCTTGTGGCACTATTCTCTCTCTCTTCCCCCCCCTACCCGCCTGTGGCACTATTCTCTCTTCCCCCCCCCCCCCCCCGTGGCACTATTCACTTTCTCTTCTCTCCCCCCCCCCCCCCCCCCAGCCTGTGGCACGATTCTCTCTTTCTCAGGCCCCCCCCCCCCCAGCCTGTGGCACTATTCTCTTTCTCTTCCCCCCCCCCAGCCTGTGCACATTCTCTCTTTCCCCCCCCCCCCTCCCCCCCCCAAGCCTGTGGCGCTATTCTCCCCCCCCCCCCCGCCCAGCCTGTGGCAAACGATTTCCCCGGCCCCCCCCCCCAGCCTGTGGCACGATTCACCCCCCCCCCCCCCCCCCCAGCCTGTGAGCACGCCCCCCCCAAACCCTTTGGCACGGTTTCTCCCCCCCCCCCCCCCCAGCCTGTGGCACGGTCCTTACCACCCCCCCCCCCCCCATCAGCCTATGGCAGTATTCTCTTTCCCCGCCAGCCCCCTCCAAATCCAGACTTGCACAACCCTGTGACGCTATCCTACCCCCGTCCCGCCTGTGGCACTGTCCCAGCCCCCCCCCCCCCCCCCCCCCCCCGCCTGTGGCACTATTCTCTCTCTCTTTCCCCAGCCCCCACCAAGCTTGTGGCACTATTCTCTCTCTCTTCCCCCCCCCCTCCCCGCCTGTGGCACTATTCTCTCTTCCCCCCCCCCCCCCCCCCCCCCCGTGGCACTATTCACTTTCTCTTCTCTCCTCCCCCCCCCCCCCCCCCCCCAGCCTGTGGCAACGATTCTCTCTTTCTCAGGCCCCCCCCCCCCCCCCCCCCCCCCCAAGCCTGTGGCACTATTCTCTTTCTCTTCCCCCCCCCAGCCTGTGGCACGATTCTCTCTTCCCCCCCCCCCCCCTCCCCCCACCCCCCAAGCCTGTGGCGCTATTCTCCCCCCCCCCCCCCCCCCCCCCGCCCAGCCTGTGGCACGATTTCCCCCCCCCCCCCCCCCCCCAGCCTGTGGCACGATTCACCCCCCCCCAAGCCTGTGGCACGGTTAACCCCCCCCCAGCCTGTGCAGCCCCCCCAAACCCTTTGGCAACGGTTCTCGCCCCCCCCCCCCCCCCCAGCCTGTGGCACGGTTCCCCCCCCCCAGCCTGTGGCACGGTCCTTACCACCCCCCCCCCCCCCCATCCAGCCTATGGCAGTAAGTCTCTTTCCCCGCCAGCCCCCTCCAAATCCAGACTTGCACAACCCTGTGACGCTATCACCTAACCCCGTCCCGCCTGTGGCACTGTCCCAGCCACCCCCCCCCCCCCCCCCCCCCCCGCCTGTGGCACTGTCCCAGCCACCCCCATCCGCCTGTGGCACTGTCCCAGCCACCCCCATCCTGCCTGTGGCACTGTCCCAGCCACCCCCATCCTGCCTGTGGCACTGTCCCAGCCACCCCCATCCCGCCTGTGGCACTATCCCAGCCACCCCCATCCCGCCTGTGGCACTGTCCCAGTCACCCCCATCCCGCTTGTGGCACAATCCCGGACCCCTCTCCCCGTCCCGCTTGTGGCATGATCCCCCCCCCCCCCCCCTTTGTGGCATGATCCCATCCCACCTGTGATGCAACCCGCCCCCAATTCCCGTTCTCTCTCTCTCTTCCCCCCCCCCCCCCATTCTGCCTGTCACACAATCCCCTCCCCCGTGACCTCCAAACTCACATATGGCATTATTCTCCCCTCCTCTCACTCTCTCTTGCCCCCCCCCCCCCCCCCCCCCAATATCCTGATTGGCACTATCCAATCCTGCCCATGGCGCAGGCTCCCCCATTCCACACCCCTGCCGCTGCGTGTGGGACTATCCCAGGCCCCCCCACCTCCACGAATCGGGCCTGTGGTGCATTCCGAGCCGCTGCTACCCATTGTGCCTGTGGCATTATCTCAGCCTCCCACCCGTCTTGCCCGTGGCGCGACTATCTCTTCTCCCCCCCCCCCCCCCCCCCCCCTCCCCGGACTGGCATCAGTGCACCCCACCCCCACCCCCCAATCCCACCTGAGGCATGTCCGCCTCTGGCATGGTACAATCACAGCCACTCCTTCCAAATGCTGCCTGTGGCGTGATCCCACCCAGCTGCCCCCCCCCCCCCCCCCCCCCGGTGGCGTGAGCCTGTGATGTGATCCCAGCCCACCCCCCCACCTGTGGCACTATCCCAGCTACCCCCCCATCCCATCTGTGGCACTATCCCAGCCACCCCCCCATGCCACGTGTGGCACTATCCCAGCCCCCCCATGCCACATCTGGCACGACCCTAGGCCCCCCCCCCCATCCCACAAGTGGCATGACCTCCACCCTTGCGATCCCAGACCCCCACCCATCCCACCTCGGGTGCAATCCTTCCACCGTCCCGCTTCTAACATGATTCTCTCCCACCTCCATCCTGTCTGGCACAATCCCAGCCCCCTCTCCCCGTCCCGCCTGTGGCATGAACCCAGCCCCCCCCCCCATCCAGCATGTGGGAAGACTCCCCCTTGTGGCATGATCCCATCCCACCTGTCATGCGACCCACCCCCAATTCCCGTTCTCTTTCCCCCCCCATTCTGCCTGTGACACGTTTCCCTCCCCCGTGACCTCCAAACCCGCATATGGCATTATTCTCTCTTCACTCCTCCCCCCCCCCCATAATCTGATTGGCGCAATCCCATCCTGCCCATGGCACAGGCTCCCCCATTCCGCCTGTGGCATGGTAGGATCCCAACACCCCCACCACCACGCTGCGTGTGGGACTATCCCAGGCCCCCCCCCCCCCACCTCCACGAATCGGGCCTGTGGTGCAGTCCGAGCCGCTGCTACCCATTGTGCCTGTGGCATTATCTAAGCCTCTCTTTCCCCCCCCCCCCTCCCGCCTGTGGCGTGATCCCAGCCCCCCCTCCCGCCTGTGGCGTGATCCCAGCCCCCCCTCCCGCCTGTGGCGTGATCCCAGCCCCCCCTCCCGCCTGTGGCGTGATCCCAGCCCCCCCTCCCGCCTGTGGCGTGATCCCAGCCCCCCCTCCCGCCTGTGGCGTGATCCCAGCCCCCCCTCCCGCCTGTGGCGTGATCCCAGCCACCCCTCCCGCCTGTGGCGTGGTCCCAGCCCCCCCCTCCCGCCTGTGGCGTGGTCCCAGCCCCCCCCTCCCGCCTGTGGCGTGGTCCCAGCCCCCCCTCCCGCCTGTGGCGTGGTCCCAGCCCCCCCCCCCCCCTCCCGCCTGTGGCGTGGTCCCAGCCCCCCCCCCTCCCGCCTGTGGCGTGGTCCCAGCCCCCCCCCCCCCTCCCGCCTGTGGCGTGGTCCCAGCCCCCCCCCCCCTCCCGCCTGTGGCGTGGTCCCAGCCCCCCCCCCCTCCCGCCTGTGGCGTGGTCCCAGCCCCCCCCCTCCCCGCCTGTGGCGTGGTCCCAGCCCCCCCCCCTCCCGCCTGTGGCGTGGTCCCAGCCCCCCCCTCCCGCCTGTGGCGTGGTCCCAGCCCCCCCCCCCTCCCGCCTGTGGCGTGGTCCCAGCCCCCCCCCCCTCCCGCCTGTGGCGTGGTCCCAGCCCCCCCCCCTCCCGCCTGTGGCGTGGTCCCAGCCCCCCCCCCCTCCCGCCTGTGGCGTGGTCCCAGCCCCCCCCTCCCGCCTGTGGCGTGGTCCCAGCCCCCCCCCCCCCTCCCGCCTGTGGCGTGGTCCCAGCCCCCCCCTCCCGCCTGTGGCGTGGTCCCAGCCCCCCCCTCCCGCCTGTGGCGTGGTCCCAGCCCCCCCCCCCCTCCCGCCTGTGGCGTGGTCCCAGCCCCCCCCCCCCCCCCCCCCGCCTGTGGCGTGGTCCCACCCCCCCCCCCTCCCGCCTGTGGCGTGGTCCCAGCCCCCCCCCCCCTCCCGCCTGTGGCGTGGTCCCAGCCCCCCCCCCCCCCCCCCCCCCCCCCCGCTTTTATTACATGCCCTCATTCCCTGTCCTGCGTTATAGCTACTATAAGGGGCCTATAGACTACTGCCACCAGTATCATCTTCCCCTTGTTATTTCTTACCTCCACCCATAATGGATTCTACATCTTCCGACCCAAAATCACTTCTTGCTATTGTACTTATTCCGTCTCATACCTCACCACCCTTTCCTTCCCGCCTGTCCTTCAAAAAAAAGAATGTCACATCACAGTGCAAAAGAGGCCATTCTGCCCATCGGGTCTCCTCTGCTTTTCAGTCATGGCTGATATGTTTCTCATCCCCGTCCCTCATCCCTTATTAATCAAACCTATCTATCTCTGTCTTAAAGACACTTGGTGGTTTGGCCTCCACAGCCTTCTGGAGCAATGAGTTTCATCACCCTCCAGCTGAAGAAATTCCGCCTCATCTCAGTTTTAGTCTGAGGCTGTATCCTCGGGCTTCAGTTTTTCCTACTAGGTGAAACATCCTCTCCACGTTCACTACCTAGGCCTCTATGTTCTGTATGTTTCAATGAGATTCCCCCCTCATCCTTTTAAACTCAATGAGTACAGACCCAGAGTCCTCAACTGCTCCTCATGACAAGTCATTCATTCTAGGGATCATTCTTGTGAGCCTCTTCTGGACCCTCTCCAAGGCCACTACACCCAACTATAGATGCGGGGCCCAAAGCTGTTCACAGTACTCCAAATGGTAACTGACGAGAGCCTTAAACAGCCTCCGAAGTACATCCCTGCTCTTGTATTCTAGCTCTCATAGAATTTACAGTGCAGAAGGAAGCCGTTCAGCCCATCGAGTGTGCACCGGCCCTTGGAAAGAGCACCCTCCTTAAATCCCAAGCGTCACCCTATCCCCTTTATCCCGGGTAACTCCACCTAACCATTTTGGACACTAAGTGGAATGTAGAATGGCCAATCCACCTAACCTGCACATCTTTGGACTGTGGGAGGAAACCGTAGCACCCGGAGGAAACCCATGCGGACACGGGGAGAACGTGCAGACTCCACACAGACAGTCACCCAAATCGGGAATCGATCCTGGAGCTGTGAGGCAACTGTGCTCACCACTATGCTACTGTGCTGCCCCTAATGAATGCTAACATTGTATTTGCCTTCCTAACTGCCAACTGAACTTGCATGTTAACCTTAAGAGATTCCTGAATTAGGACTCTTAAGTCCCTTTGTGCCTCTTCCTACCCAAGTGCACAACCCCTCACTTTTTTTACATTGTATTCCATCTGCCAACTTTGTTTACTCTTCTAGCCTGTCCAGATCCTTGCAGCCTCTCTGCTTCCTCAACACAGCCTGTTCCTTTACATATCTTTGTATCATCTACAACTTATCAATAATACCCTCAGTTGATCCTTCCACATCATTAAAAAAAAAATTTAGAGTACCCAATTCATTTTTTTCCAATTAAGGGGCAATTTAGCGTGGCCAATCCACCTAGCGTGCACATCTTTGGGTTGTGGTGCCGAAACCCACGCAAACACAGGGAGAATGCAAACTCCACATGGACAGTGACTCAGAGCCGGGATCGAACCTGGGACCTCAGTGCCGTGAGGCAGCAGGGCTAACCCACTGCGCCACCGTGCTGCCCTGATCCTTCCACATCATTAATGTATATCGTGGTCACGACTCTGGCCCCTGTGGAATATCACTAGTCACCAGTTGCCACCCTGAAAAGGAACCCTTTATCCCCACTTTCCGCCGCCTTTCCATGACGGTACTATGCCCTTAACATCAGGGGCGCTTTGCACCTTTTTAAGGCCTTTTGGAAATCCAAATCGATCATGTCCACTGGTTGTGCAGGTTAGGTGGATTGGCCATGCTAATAATAAATTGCCCTCAGTGTCCAAAAAGGTTGGGTGGGGTTACGGGGATGTGGTGGAGGTGTGGGCTTGTGTGAGGTGCTCTTTCCAAGGGCTGGTGCAGACTCGATGGGCCGAATAGCCTCCTGCACTGTAAATTCCATGGTTCTCCTTTGTCTAACTGCCTTGTTACCACCTCTAAGGCTTATTTTTTTAATATAACTGAAGAGTATCCAATTATTTTATTTTTTCCAATTGAGGGGCAGTTTAGTATGGACAATTCATTTACCCTGCACATCTATTTGGGTTCTGGGTGTGAGAGCCACAAAGACACGGGAAGAATGTGTGAATACCATATGGACAGGGGCCTGGATCAAATCCGGGTCCTCAGCGTTGTGAGGCAGCAGTGCTAACCACTGCACTACCGTGCCACCCAACCTCAAGAGTTTTAACAGTTTTGTCAGGCTTGACCTCCCCTTGCCAAATCCATGCTGACTCTGTCCTATTTTACCATCAACTTCTAAGTATTCTGCAATCTCATCCTTAATAATAGACTCTCACTGTCCGTGTGAGAGTTTGCCCATTCTCCACGTGTTTACGTTTACAATCCAAAGATGTGCAGGGTAGGTGGATTGGCCATGCTAAATTGCCCTTTTAATTAGAATTTTTTTTTGCAAAACATTGACTCTAAAATCTTGCACCCCTGCCTTTATTTTCCTGTTTTCTGCCTCCCTCCCTTCTTATACAATGGTGTTACATTAGCCATTTTCTAATCCTCTGGGACCTTCCCTATCTCCAGTGATTCCTGAAAGATCACGACCAATGCCTCCACCACCGCCTCAGCTATCTCCTTCATCCAGTCTGGGTGATTTATCCACCTTCAGACTTTCCGTTTCCTCAGCACCATCTCCTTAGTGATGGCCACTTCACTCACCTCTGTCTCCTGACTCTTGAAGTTCTGGTATGCCACTGGTGTCTTCCACTGTGAAGACTGATGCAAAGTACCTATTCAGTGTAGGAGCAAGTATGTCTTACTATAGCCATATAGGGCCTTGGAGAACCTACACGGAGTGTTGTGTGCAGTTTTGGTCTCCTTATTTAAGAAAGGATACACTTCCTGGGGTGACAGGATTGTTGTATGGGGAAAGATTGGATCGACTGGGGCTGTATTCACTGGAATTTAGAAGAATTGAGGGGTGATCTCATTAAAACATTAAATTCTGACTGGGCTGGATGCAGGGAAGATGTTCACCATGGCTGGGAGGTCTCGATCAAGGGGTCACAGTCTCAGGATATGAGTTAGACCATTTATGACTGAAATTAGAAATTTCTTTTTTTAAATATAAATTTAAAGTGCCCAATTTTTTTTTTCCAATTAAGGGACAATTTAGCGTGGCCTATCCACCTACTCTGCAAATTTTTGGTTTGTGGGAATGAGACCCACGCAGACATGGGGAGAATGTGCAAACTCTGCACGGACAATGATTCTGGACTGGGACGAACTCGGGTACTTGGTGTCGTAAGACAGCAGTACTAGCCACTGTGCCGCCCCCTGGAGAAATTCCTTCACTGAGGGTGGTGAACCTGTGGAATTCTCTACCACGCAAGGCTGTGGAGGCCAAGTCACTGAATATATTTAAGATAGGTTGATTTCTAGACAAAAGGCATCAAGGGATATGGGGAGAGAGCATGAGTATGATGTTAAGATAGAGGATCGACCATGATTATATTTGAATGGCAGAGCAAGCTCAAGGGGTTAGATTGCCTACTCGTGATTCTATTTTTCATGTTTCTGTTCATTGGTGTACTTAGTGGCATTCTCTGCTTGGTACACTCTGTTTTATGACTACTTTTTATTCAGTGACTGAGACATTTCCCGTTCAATCCCGTTTTTTTACCCCCTCGAGCTGTGCCACCTATACATTTAGCGATCTTCATCAATTTATATATGCAGGGGCCTGGTATGTGATGTACAGATTATGGGGAAAATTGATTTTTTTTTTTGATCTTGTGGTTCCTCCTTTTCCCTTGGTCTGGGTGCAACATTGTCATTTGTAGTTTTGTGCCATTGCTAAAGCTTATTCTCGTGCTCCAGTGCTTCCTAGGTTTGGTTCTGTTCTTGATTAAACATGTTTCATTCTGTGGCAGTCAACTTGCTTACATGGGGAAATCTACTGGGTCAAGAGCAAAGAAATGGGATTAATTGGGTAAACTCTACCAAAGACCCAGCCTGGACATATTTGGTTGAAAGGCAGCCCCCTGTGCCATATTCTGCAATGATGGTCGTCTCTTTTGCTGCAATGTTGATATGTTGCAATCTGTATTTTTGGAGTTTTAAGTTTGTATGCAGGTTTCTCCTAACTGATAAGACTGGTTGAATTTTTTTTTTAGGCAAAGATATTAAGGTAAATTGGTTAGGTACAGATCAAGCATGATCTAATTTTGAATGGAGGAATAGGCTGTGGGGACTGCTACTACTGTATAAATCCCTACGGTCACAAAATTGTTTATACATCCGATTGTATGTTTTGTCTGCATGTAACAACTGGTCGTTGTTTCCTGTTGTAATGAACTGTAACATAGAAACACTAGTGCAACAGTCTCCATCATGTAGTTGCCTTGGTGATTAGAGAATTGGATGCGTTATTTTTCTGGGTTAGGATTATTTTAAGATGTGCATTGGGATTGAATTTAAAAATAGCATTTGTGAGTGGCTTGTATTAATGTGCGTTGCCACATAGTGTGTTTTCCAACATGAGGTCCTGATTTCACCTGGGTTCCCTCTAAGATATGAAACTAAATGTGGCTGGATTAGTTCGCTCTGTTACCTGAGGAGGAATTTATTGTGCCGGCGGAACTTTGTGCTTCTGGGGTAATAGTAGTGGGTGAATATCACTTAATGGGAACCCTCCAAACAACTTTTGTCTCCACTGATGTATTTTTAGAATGGTAGTCATCGGGTCCTAGAAGGCACAGCAATTTTAGAACATATTTTCAAATAAATCCATGCCAAGTCACTTCCTCATGCAGACTGGTTACTTTTTTTGGCTTGTATGGTTACTCAGAGATGGAAAACACATCTCCCAAATCAGAGAGTTGATGTCGAGCCCTGCCAAGTATTTTCTTGCAAGTCTAAAGCAGAAATTAAGATGTATGGATGGCCAAAAGTGTAAATTATATTTTATGTACTTTTATTCTATTACATTATAAAAAGTTACCATAGCTTTGTGTTCTTGGCTGTATAATCCCACTATAGTTTCATTTGTTTGCTATAATTTCTAGACCATGTTATTGATGTCCCTTTCAAAATCATGCTTCAATTCTATATGTTGTATGTTTAACTTTTTTTTAACCATATGTGAATTATTTCATTTGTTCAGTTTAATTTAGCTGAAGATAACTGATACAGATCCTTCTGAAAAGTAATGATGTCCTCACATTCTTATTTTGGGACAGCTTACATGTATTACAGGTTTGTCAATTGAATACACCACAGAATGGCCATGTCCAATGTTCACAGGAAGGTGGTGCTGTTCTTCTTTTGCAACCTCTGAGTATTGAAGCTGATAAAATTAACATTTTCGATGTAGCCAAATGTTTGCCTTATTGCCATTCTAGACCAGACCCCAGCAGTGGCTAGGATACTGGACCAAGCCCCCAATATTTTAGTTTATTTTATAAGACTGCACGGAAAGAATGATTCGCCCCAGGAGTGATTGCTGAAGAAATAGGGATTTGGTATTTTTAAAACCAAATTAATTCCGAATACGATATTAAACTCTTTAACACTTAGAATTACCCTTTGAACACCACTACTCAATTCCCTGTTAACGCCAAGAACCGAAACATAACAGCTCTCAATCCATCTTAAAATCAACATGGCAAAATGCTTTACAGGCCAGATTTGGCTCCTGTTAGAATCCCTTCAGACGTTGGCTGAATGTCTTCAAAAAGCTGTTTCACCTGGCGCATTTCAGCTTCTTCCTTGTCCTCAGGCAAGATGACACTGCTTTAAATATTACTACTCTTTTCTAACTATCCTGCTGGAGGGAAAACTGCCTTTACTTATGATCAAAACAAGAGTTGCCAGATCAGACTTCAGCACCTCTCCAAAACTTTCTCAAAATCTCTCTCTGAATCTTTTAGCTCCACCCAGCAATGACTTGATCTCCCTAACAAATTACCTCTCCAGGCCAAAAGCACATTAACTCCCCAGGGACTTTCCCCAAACCACAGTGCATCTGCCCAGACTGCAAAACACATTCTTCTGGTCAATTTCATCTTCTCCCAGACCCTGCAAACCAAATATTTTTTTTTAAAACAGGACCACTGCAGTCAAACACACAACCCCAGCTTTAACGCTTAAATTGCCCCATATTTAGAGTCAAATATTCCCAAAATCCCCCATTCTTCCCAGCCTAACCTTGTTAAGTTACTGGTATGTAGCTCCTGCAATATGTCTTCAATGTAAATAGTCTCTGCAGCAATGTCTCTCTTGCATGCATTGTTTTTTTCAGAGTATGGTGCTTCCATTTCCCTAATAATAAGCCTGCTCTGGCTTGAATCCAGCCCAAATCAATTCTCTACATGCACCAGTAGAATATAAAATCTGCAGCCTGAATCTTCCGTCCACTGTGGACTGAAAGGCATTTGCAACCTTCTAGCATGTTGTCTTGGTGCCACTTTGATATCCTGTCCTTGCCAGCCTGAAATTATGACCCCAGGAGCATGTGGCCCTAGCCTGAGATCTCTGCCACCTATCACTTGTAGTCTCCAAAAAGCTGGGCCACAACCCATTCCGTAATTGTTCCCCGCACTTATGTCACCATAAAAGGAAAATGGGACGAGCGATGGATGGTGGAGGGGAAGAAATCATTGGAGAGGAGGGACATCACAAAAGACATGTACTGTAACCCTTGACAATTGAGTAACTTGGAGACACACCGTCGTGTAAATCTGTCAGCGCACCTTAGTGTGGTTGCTGGCTGCTGCTGGCTGTTTTTATCATCCTGGTAACTGATATAAATGTTGCCCCTGTGGTGGATTTCATTGCCGTACACTGCCTGCAGCAATATGATTGTGTTCAGAAACGTTAAAAGCTTTTTCACACTAGAGGTTTAAAAAAAGTCCTTGATTTTTTTTTACAGTTAATACAGATTAATAATTCTTGTAATCGTACAATCCGTTCAAGTGCTTATAAAGAATCCAACTTGATAAAAGCTTCAGTACTAGTGCGAAGATCCGCAACCAAAAGCAATGGAAGGAGGTGTGTGTGGGTGTGATTTACTTTTTTTAAAAACCCTTTACTGTCTTGCTTTGTTATAAACAGGAAATTGCATTTTAGTTAATGTTTTTTTTTAAAGCTTCAAGGAAATGTAGGGGGGCAAATTGGCAAGTTAAAGGATACGCAGAGCAGTGCAATCAAGTTTTATAAAAGCAAAATAGTGTGGATGCTGGCAACCTGGAAAGACTCGGCAGATCTGACAGCATCTGTGGAGAGAGAAACGGTTAGCATGTCGAGTCTGATGTGACTTCAGAAATATTTCTCATTTTTCTGAATTATTTCTAAAAATGCTTTTAATAAATAGCTGACTTTTTGATGGTGGTATTGTCACCCCTGCTGAAGTCCACTTTGTTGAGTTTCTGGCTGCTCAGATTGTGAAGTTTCCATCAATCATGCACCTTTAACTATCTTGGCCCAATGCCCTGTAATGTGCTCAAACTATTCTAGCTTACTGCCTCTGTCCTTCATTCAAAAGCTAGAAGCTTACTCAAAAACTGCCCCTTTAGACTTTGGTTTGTCGTTCTAATTTCCTTCCTGAATCTTAGGCTAAGAATTAGTGGACATTAAGCCTTGGTGGAGTTGGGAGCTCAGTTCTAAAGTCTGTTCAGGAGAATTGTGACACAGTCACTGCAGGAATTTGGTCTGTGTGAATCGAGTTGCGAACAATGCTGCTTGATTTGCAACATTTGGCCATATTTTGGCAATTCCTTTTTCAGATATATTATTGCTTTTATTTGGCTTTGTATTTAGGCAGAAAATTAGAATTACAATCGCAAGAAAAATATATATTCAGGACTCATTACTACATCTGTAGGTCCCTTTATTTGGAGATCTCATGTTTTTGCCTTTCGTACGTTCATAAAAATTCCCACTTTACCTCAACTAACATATATTCGGGGTTCCAAACATTTTTTTGTCTTCATTAGACATATACTATGGAACATTCAGGGAGGGCTTAGGAGGTTGGTGATGATGGATGGACCTGTAGGCTGGGATTTTTGTGTTCCGAATAATGAGACCACCAATGGGCAGCATTATTGAGGAGTAAGTCCAACAACAGCATGCAGCACACACAATTAAATGTGGTCATGCAGAACTTGCTGTCGGGAGTTGCCCTGCTCTAGCAGTAACTCGCTGAGTAACTCAGCATTAAAATATGTGAAAGGGGTGAAGTTGCATTGCTTTCCGTTGGATATAAATGGCAGAAAAAGATTGGGGCTTTTCCATTCAAGTATGAGTGTAATTTTAATAGTTTGTTTAAGTTGTAGTTGCTGTCAAATATCCCCTCTGAGCACTGGAAATTTACTTGTGAAAACGCATTCCTTCAGATTTCAATTATTCGTTTGGTAGTGGAGACCTCAAATATTGCTGAAAAGAAAGAAATGTCAAAGCTTTTTATCTTGCGCTCATCAGGTCACTTCAAGAATACCAATTAAGGGGAAAACAACTTGGACTGTATGAGAAGAGAACGCTGATTGGTTGGTAGGTGGACTCTGACTATAGGTGGCATTGCCATAGAGTATGCACCAATTGGTGGTGACTGACAGTTAACTGCCAAGTTCTTTGCACACAGAGGATTATTTAGCAAATGTTGGCCACTCGTGAAATCGCAGCCAATGTTGGCACTGTTATTGAGCTTTTCAAAGTTGGGTATAGAATTCATAGAATTTACAGTGCAGAAGGAGGCCATTCGGCCCATCGAGTCTGCACCGGCTCCTAGAAGGAGCACCCTACCCAGGGTTAACACCTCCACCCTATCCCTATAACCCAGTAACCCCCACCCAACACTAAGGGCAATTTATCATCGCCAATCCACCTAACCTGCACATCTTTGGACTGTGGGAGGAAACCCACGCACACACGGGGAGGATGTGCAGACTCCGCACAGGCAGTGACCCAAGCTGGAATCGAACCTGGGACCCTGGAGCCGTGAAACGATTGTGCTATCCACAATGCCACCGTGCTGCCCACTATACTATGGTCTATACTTTGCCTGTTGCAAACACTGGCCTGGCAGTGAAATTCATATGCCACATTACTCATTTTTGTGAGAGGCAGAATGTCTTTTTGGCTTGACAGCAGTATCCTGTTAGTGGCAAACTCCACTCCTGCTGCTCCCGAATAGGAACGGCATGAAACAGGTGACTTCACCTGTTGCTGTAATGTTTGAGATACCTTGTCCTTCCAGGGTAATCTGAGGTAGACTGGGCACTGGGTCATCAGCTGAGAAAGAATTCTTGGAAATTAATTGTCAGTCATCAACTGGTGCATACTCTCATGATGCCTCTAAAGAGTCCACATTTCTAAGCAATCAGCACACTCTTGCCATACAATATAAATAAAGTTTTCCCTTTATATACTGATATTTGGTACTGTTACGATGTATCTTGAGTGCAAGATGAAAAACTTTGGCCTGTCTTTTTTCAGTAGTACTCCATTTCAGTTATTGGTTTTAAAACTAAATGCTTTTTATGCTTTTTCTCGTTTGTTTCTCCTCCTAATCCCATTTTTATTGCTTTCTGTATGTGATTTAGCATTTGGTTTTTGACTTTGCAGGTCTCAGTAAGAATTCTACAGTCTGGTTGAGGTGATGCATCAATTTGTTCTTTGTCCTATTCTCTCAAATCCCCTGTAGTGAGTTTTGCAAATCACTTCAAAACCCCACACACTGCGGGCACGCTGCTGGCTGTTTCAGATGCATTAATTGTTAGCATCAGCAACAATTTCCGATCTATCTACCAATTAATAGCCCTTCACAAATATCCAGGATTGAAACAAGGCAAACCAACATGTATGAGTGCATATAAGCCTGAAGTTGCCTGGGCTTTTGACGGCTAGATTAACGGTGTCAGGTCAGCATGAATGCATACAGGTGGGAATTGAGTTACGGCAGTTCAGAGTAATCCCAATTGATTTATATTCTGTCGTCCTTCAGTGCTAGTGCTTCGTATTTTTTTTTCCTGATCCCGTCATTGAACAAGATCTTACTGTCACCAATCCAATGATTTCTTGTATAACCACATCTCCCGACCAAATCCATGAAGCAATCCTGCACTATATTTGACTTTTCTAATGGGCTTATAACTGGGGATTCATCAGTCACCATATCCGAAATGTTTGGATGAATGAATATATAACTTGTTATCAATTTGTCTACAGACAAGGGCAGGACGGTGGCACGGTGGTTAGCATTGCAGCCTACGGCGCTGAGGACCCAGGTTCAAATCCCGGCTCTGGGTCCGTGTGGAGTTTGCACATTCTCCCCGTGTCTGCGTGGGTTTCACCCCCACAACCCAAAGATGTGCAGGCTAGGTGGATTGGCCACACTAAATTGCCCCTTAATTGGAAAAAATAATTGCGTACTCTAAATTATTTTATTTTTTTAATTGTCTACAGACCTGTAGCAAGACCCTATTTTTAACATTGTTCTTGGTTGAGTTCTGTAGGATGCTGGTATTCACATTCCCGCTGCCCTCTTCGAGGCATTACGATATATCAACATTCAATACTTCACAAATTTAAGGATTAGGAAATGTTGAAATAATCTGGTTTAATTTATTAAAGTGGATGATATGATAAAGCGCACTCCATCTCATGGATAAGAGATGTAGGTGCCAATTATAAATCATATACTAGGGGCTCTTCAGTAGGTTGTAACCTTATCTGTCTTGACTGCTTACGCTAGCCTCAGCAAGACTAGATCAAAAAGATTCAAGCAGCTCCAATAGCTGTTTGTTTTTGTCTAATATCCTAACATAATACCATCATGTTCTAACTACATCTGGTTAACCTTCCTTCAACAAGATGGCAATAAGATCCCTTTACGAGTGAGAAATGCAGTATGGCTTTCCATTTATTTCCAGTATGTTCATGACACGAGCCAAATGTTGCATGTTTGCCACTGTATAGCCACTTGTTTTATTACTACATGGTTGCTTTTTTCCCATAATTGCTTTCATTTGCAAGGTAAAGTCTACACTACTTCAAGTCTAACTTTGTACAGCTATGGTAAACTGAGTAGTTGTGTTTACTATTTCTGGTGTAACCAAGAAATACTTGATCCAAATTTTTCATTTTCTGTGTCCTGTCCTCTTGGGATACAAGTTCAGTTTCCTTTTTTTTTTCTTGACTGTTAAAGCTCCCTTTCTGTCACTTCCATCTTTCCTGAACATCCAAAACACTTCCATGCTGACTTGACTCTAGCTTTTGAGGCGAGTTATGGTTCTATAATCTGAGCTACTGGATTCCTTCAAAACCCATTCTGAATGGTTTTAATAATCCAAGTATGAATAGAGTGCTTTTTAAAACTATTCCCAGAACTTATTTGTATAATTGTAATCTCTTCATCCTCATTACCTTAAATCTGACTGCCAGTGTTTTTTCTCTCTACATTTTCCACCCCCGCCTACTCTACCAAGGTTTACAATGTGCCCAAGATCATCCTAATAGTTTAGTGCATTAGTGTGTCATTGGTGTGTCGATGACTACAGATTGGGAAGGCGGGTGGTTACGTTATTTGTATTGAGTGAGCAGATCATACATGGGTGACAATGGGTGATTACAGTTGACGCCAAAATGTCTAGTTGAGGAAGGGTGGGTGGTGGTGGCGAGGGTGGAATCAGCTAGGGTTTGTGGTAAATATTACACTGAATTTGACTATTAAACCAACCTGTTCAGCTTCAGATAGCGGGTCAGTATTCATTGGCTTGCATGAGCAATGTTCCCTTTCGCGAGTTACCCTCCGTCTTGAGATGGGGTGAAAATTGGTTTAAGTCACCCTTTGGTCACCTGACAATTGCTTTCTCAATTTTTGGAGCAAAACTTAATTTAATAATTGCATTGCCTCGTCGCTGGGATTGTAACAAATGATTGTAAACTCTTCAGGCTTTCACTCCCAAGCAAAACTGAAATACATATTTTTGTGAAATCAGTTGAAGCAATTGAAATGATGATCAGTGTCTGATTCTGTTTCTCTTAGAGTACGGAGAGGATGATTCTTGGAACGCTGGAGGAGACGATGGTCAAGGTGATTTGCTTTTAATTTTATCACTTAATACAAGAATTGGGGAAACTGATTGGCTTAATGGGGTCAGGAGTTTCTATTTTGTTATTCAAATTTGTTTTATTGCTTGAGAGATGTTAATGCTGCTTAACTGCAGTTAATATTGTAAGCATATGTAAGAAATAAAAGGCTTAATGCAAAACTGGTATAAGAATCAGCTTGCGTTGATAGTCAGATTTGTAATGTTGGGTATAAATTAGATTCTGGGTAATGATATTGGTTGTTTTACTGAACTGCTAACCCAGAAGGCCTGGACTGATCCAGAATAATTCCAATCCAACCATGGTAGCTGATGGAGTTTAAGATCAATTATATTAATTAAATCTGGACTAAAATGCTAATCTGTAATGATGTTCTTGAAACGTCTGAATTGGTCTGAAAAGCTATTTGGTCAATTGATGTACTAGCAGGGAAGGAAGTCTGCCAACCTTACCTGGTCAGGCCACAACAGGTCTTGGTCCCATAGCAATTTGGTTAAACTGTTCTCTGAAATGGCCCAGCATGCAATCAGTTGTATCAAAACTGTAGATAGGAGGGCAGCACGGTGGCACAGCGGTTAGCATTGCTGCCTACGGCGCTGAGGACCCGGGTTCGAATCCCGGCCCTGGGTCACTGTTCGTGTGGAGTTTGCACATTCTCCCCGTGTCTGCGTGGGTTTCACCCCCACAACCCAAAGGTGTGCAGGATGGGTGGATTGGCCACTCTAAATTGCCCCTTAATTGGAAAAAATAATTGGGTACTCTAAATTTTTTATTTTTTTTTAAACTGTAGATAGGAATGGGAGAAAAAAATTGCCCTTGCCAGGGGTAGGTGTGCATTGTAAAAGAATAATAAGAGTTGCTTATAATGGGAAAGTTCACTGCGATTGCCTGCTCTCATGAGATGAGCTGTACATCTTCTAAAGGGTAGCAGTCTACTTTGGAGTAAATAATGTGCAAAGCTGCTCAAGGCCATCATTCACATTACTTTGTACCTTAAAATGTTGTCTCAAACTATCCAAAATCCTTTAAGGCCATGACTTTGCTCTGGTATTGGGAGTGGTAACTTGAGGGGGACAAAAATTGTTTTGGCATCAGGAGAGCTTGCAACTCTTCAGGCAAAGCTGTGGGATCCAGCTAAACAGGTTTAATATCTCCTAGTGATTGGCACCTCCAGAAATAATAGTGAAGTAAGGGCAGTGTTCCTGTGCCCAAGCCCTTTGTCTGTATAAAAATTAAATTTGGAATTTTACTGCAGTTGCTATCAGATTTAAAGAAAAAGCCTTTCCTTTCAAACTGGCCACCTCTTTGAAGGATGAAAATAAATAGTAGATGGTGCTTCGAAATGGAATTTATATGAAAATGTGCTGACTTTCTTCAAAGGCACTTGTTTGGTTCAGAGGTGCTTTGAACTTTCCTTCAAGTGAACTAATGAAACACAACTATGGGGTGGTATAGTGCTAATTTACCTGGGTTAAATTGACAAGTTGTATCCCCTTGAGTTTAGATGTTTAAGGGGAGTTCTATCTGTTTAAGGTCTTTAAAATGATTAAGCAACTGTTGTGGTAAACCCATAAATTAATTCCTCTTGAGGGAATCCAGAATGAGGAAGATGCAGCCTTAAAATGAGAACTGGACCATTTCAGAGTGCAGTTGGGAAGCAGCTTTTCAAACAGAATGGCTTCCCCCTGAAAAGTACAGATATTAAACAACTGAAATTTTCAAAACTGATCAATGGATTTTTGTTAGTTAAGATTTTGGAGGGATATGGTTCAGTGGTGGGTAAAGTAAGTTGCAATACAAATTAGTAATGATCTTATTGAATGGCGGAACAGATCTGGCTGAAAGGCCACTTCTGTTCCTATAACTTCTGTGTTGTGTTTTTTTTCTAATGTGAATATCTGATTTTTTTGTGTTTTGTTCCTGTTAGGGTATGATGGCTATGATTACAATTACAACCAAGATAATTCAGGAAATTATTCAGGAAATTATGGCTATAACTCTGGTAATAAAGCTTGGGATGCTCCTAAAAACCCTAACACAGATTCCATCATCGCTAAGATCAACCAACGCCTGGACATGCTCTCTCAGTTAGAGTGTGATAAGACACCAGGCCGCTCTTCAGGCCAACACAGCAGGTATCTTCCGGAAGGTCACTGAATGGTAAAATTCTGTACACATAAAATGAAGAAATTGGCACTTGGGACTGATGTGACACTTCAAATTTAAATAGGTGGTACACATTTTTTTTTCTTTTCTCCCTCCATCCTCGCCCAATCCCAAAGAAACATTCAAGCTTATCTACACCATGGTGAGAAACCCTGATTTATTCATTATTTTACACCCTCTTTAATTACATCTTTAAATTAACTCAAATTAAGCATGGATTCAATATATCAGGCTTTAACTAACAATTCATTGTTTAAAAAACAAGTAAAATCTGACTGTTTTGTGTGGTATTCTGTGCCAGATTAGCCAGGTGCAAATAAATTTTAATTGAGGCAACTGGGAATGTCGACATATTTGAATGTGGATTTGCTTAATTGTACAGGGTATTCACCATATTAACGAGCCAAGAATTATCTGTGGTAAAATTATGCTTTGTAACATGGGGAGTGTAGAATGCTGTAATTTTCTTGTAAAATCTCCATTCTTTCCAGCAATTAGGTTAAGTTTTTAAGGATGGCACCCAGCAAATGAACACTTGTGATGGGGGAAATGGGGTGGAGAATAGAACATTGGACAGTTGACGTAAGCTCGTCTTCAAAGGTTGCTATTGGCCAAATGTATTTGTTTTCCCACTCCTACAAGCAAAGTTGGATTTTGTCTTTTTAGATCCAGTAAGCCACCTTTTGCTGCTGTATTCAGTAATTTAGACATTGTTTGCAGATGAAGAAATAAAACCTCACACACCGTGATTACCTGAAATATCCTGTTTAGTTTTTAGTCTGCTGTCACTTGAGTGGCAGGCTTTTGCCATCGTCCTTTCCAGCTACTGATTAGATTCCTTGCTTGCTCTGCAACTCTTTCAGGTTTACACCTTATGAGTCCTATGACTCCAGGTCTTCAATGAATGACCATGATCCGTACAGATCTGGCTACGGCTATGGTTACGGTGATTCTGGACCTAATTATAACGATTCCTATGGAGGTCACTATGACCACTACGACAACTCCTACGGGACTCGCAGAGATCAGTACCACAACAGAGCATATAGTAGCCAACGGGGTCAGAATTGGTCTAGAGACTGGGCTCCAAATAAGAGAGCAAACTGGAATGACCCCTACATGCAGCCTGGAGGTTCCAGGCGGATGTCTGCACACTGGAATGACATGTCAATGGGAGGCAGAGGCTTCAATGCTGCCTCCTCCACCAGAAACCTCCCCTCGCTCTTCTCCCCAAACATTATCCCCATGGACCTGTTCCGAGCTCAAGGCTCGGCAAGAGCGTTTGGTGGCAGACTGAGAAGGAGAGACAAGAATCGAAACAGAGGCGTAAGTACCTTTTTTTAAACAATGCATTTTATTTCAATCAGTAGCCAATGGGTGTGATCAGTGAAAGATCAATACGGCCAAATTACAGGATTTTTTCCAGTGCAATGTCCACTTCCCCTTTTTTAATAGCCAAAAATGAATTATTCCTTTTTCTAACTTGCCTGACACTAAATGTAATTTTGACGTTTTTAACCAGTTGTGGAAGAATTTGTAGCTGTCGTAGTTGAGGTCAAAGGAAGAATTAGGGTTTTGGACATTTTATAGTGATTTGTAAGGTAGTGTAGAGGGGTAGGACTGGCTTCAAAATAATTTACATGTTTTCTCACTCTACTCTTGCCCACACATCTCCCTCAAAGCCTTTGTCTGTTAGCCACGCGTGAGCCAAGGTGGTGAGTGTTGGCAGGGTACAACCATCACTGGGGATTGATTAAGGCAGGAATTGATTTATAAGGTCAGGGCTGATTTATAGTACTGAAACTGCCACCTAAAATGGGAGCCAGACTCTTACTTGAGGGCTTTTCTAGTCTGGGTGATTGAAAGGTGTGCATTTCATTCTGAACCATAGTAAGCATCCTTTCAAGAGGGGAGATTGCAAAGTACACTGTAGCCAATCAAATTACATTGTCCTTGGGCACATGCCATGCACCTTAGTTGCTTTAGGGTTAAGTCGATTTACTTCAAACCACATGTGTTGTACTGCAAGGCTTTATATGTAACCATTTATAATGAATCATTCATCTCTATAATTAACTGATCTTCAAATGTAGATTTTGCATCAGCAAAAATAACCATTAATTAATCTGAAACAAATGTTTAGAGTTTTTGAAAAGTGATTCAAATGCCAATTGTTTTTGCTTTATATCAGAGGAAGAAGGTTGTAGGTGGTCCAGGTAGGAAGAGGAAACAGTCAACCAGCAGCACTGAAGACCCTGAAAACAAACAAGCTAAAACAGATGATGGTGAAGATTCTGATGCTGGTACTGGACACTGCACTGTTACATACTTGGACCTTTTGGTGCTGTTTATAAATGGGATGGGCACATGCAAGTTTGAGTCCGGGTCTGAACTATTGTGTCGGGGTGCTGAGAGAATATGACTTCTACTGATTAAGATCACGGGTGCTCTTTATCCTGGTGCTGGTTGAAAATGGGGCTGTCGTGCTGTATATTTGGTTGCAATATGCTGCAGAGAAGAATAACTTGAGGAACATTGGAATACCTGTCCAAATATAAATATGATTGGGGGGGGGATGCATAATTCTGCTTTAAATCCATCAGTTGGGGTGCCTGGAGAATTGTGAACTTTACTAGTCCAGTTCTCTGGGCAATTTGTGAAATAAAAATGCTCACCATCTCATCCAATGAAAGCAATATTGCCGTAAAATCATTACTGTGAGATTATTTAATAGAAAATTGTATGGCGGTGCAGTGGTTAGCACTGCTGCCTACAGTGCTGAGGACCTGGGTTCGGTCCTGACCCCGAGTCACTTTTTATGTGGAGTTTGCACACACTCCCCGGGTCTGCGTGGGTTTCACCCACACAACCCAAAGATGTGCAGGGTAGATGGATTGGCCATGCTAAATTGTCCCTTAATTAGGAAAACAAAATAATTGGGTCCTCAGCACAGTAGGCAGCAGTGCTAACCACCGTGCTGTCGTACAATTTTCTATTAAATAGTCTCACAGTAATGATTTTAAAAACAAAAGAAGAAAAATAATAGAAAATTGCTGTTCAGATGATTGTTGCTATTAAACATTTTATGTTGATCACATGATAACTGTTCAAAAGCAATTGTTTTTGTTTCCCTGTTATAGAAGAAAAGGAAGATGATGGGGCTGAATCAGTAAGTACTGCTACTGTTGAAGACTTCTTCAAATTACCTGTATAGAACCAGGACATATTTAGGCTTTGGTTTAACTTTACGTTTGTTACCCAAAGCTCGGATTAGAATTATTCAAATTCAGTCTGAAAATACTTTTATTTGCTCGGAAAGATGGAGCTCAACAGAAAGATGGAACTCAACAGAAGAGTATGAATTCTGTTCATGTTATTGCCTTTGGTATCCAACTTGGCTGAGTGGTAGCTTGCTCTGTCTTTCCAGTTGAGTTCAAACCCCACTCCAAAGACTTGAGCACATAAACTAGGCCAGCAATTTAATCGTGCTGGGATTAGTTTGCTGTCTGAGCTGGTCTCTCTTGATCACGTAGCACTATTGGTAGGATTGACTGTGAAACACTTTGGGACATAGCAAGGACATAAAACGTGCAATTTTTCAGAGTACTTGTAAGGTGAATAGCTTTACATTTAGTAATCAGCATCTATGAATGCATTCGGTTGTGCTGTGCAATTGATCCTTGGTTGGCACTTTGGTGTGGTTTTGGAGGTCGACAGACTGATGCAGTGCTAGATTCAGTCCCTGGCCTGTTCCTTTTATACATTTTTTCATGGGATGTAAGCGTCACTGCCAAGGCCATCTCTAGTTGTCCCTGAAAAGGGGTCCATCTGGTGTAGGTACACCCACCATGCTGTTAGGGAATTACTGATGTTAGCTTCGTCAGAGGTGGAATTTGTATTCCCAGATTGGAAAGGGGGAGGCGTGTGGATGGTCTGCATTTCCGTTTGAAAGTATCACAAGCCACCTTTCCTGGGGAATAAACTCCATCCAAAGTTGAATGGCATTTAATTGTAGTTACCAGTCTGTCAGGCGTGGCATTTGTAGTTGTTGTAATTTCTAATTAGCAAAGTGCAAGTTCAGTAGTTGGAAATTGTTCATTTGTTAAAAACTAAAATTCTGTAAGTTACCCAGAATAAGATTGGCACAAACCAATAAAACACACTAGTTTTATTCTGGAAGCAAGATTCCAGCTCCACTATGGTACCCTGCATATTTGCATGTGGCAAGATTAAATGGCAACGTGTGTTTTTTTTTCCACCATCTGCATTAGACTCCTCAAATGGTTGTGGACAAGAATTCAGTCTAGGGTTGAATGTATTATGTATGGGAAAGGGTGTGAGGAAAAGGCAGCCGATTGTCAGCTGAATACCATCTGTTGCAAATTGGTGTTGTGAACTAAAACAGGACTGATGTGGGGTGAAGCTTAGAGAATGAAGGATCCCCCACCAGCCTTCGCTAGTAAGTTATGGCATCACCAAAGTAGAGGATCTATTGTTAACTATGTTGGCAAAATTGGGAGTGCGTCTAAGATTGGGGCTGAAGAAGACTTGCATTTTGGAGTTTTATTTATCCTCTAACTATCGTCAAGAATTGCAACGGCGCACCGTTTACTAGCTGTTTGGGTACAAAATCAAGACTGCTTTGTTTTCTAAACTTTTGAGATCTAAAAATTTTACATTTATTGTGGCTTGCATCCTTTTCAGGGTGGTGAGGACAAGGATTCAAATGAGAAAGGAGAGAAGAAACCAAAGCGTTGTAAGTTTGACTGGAATGCTGGTTTCTTCAGTAATTTCTCTCCACATGATGCAGAACTGTCTGATTTCCATTGACTATTGATACGTTCTTCCCTTGCTCTTCACTCCCTTCTTCACTTGCCCTTTGATTATGAGAGAGTCTAGAATGAAATTATCTGGACTTTCTTGGTAGCTGGCAACATTTTAATGTTTGGATCCTAAGTATGATTCCTAATCCGTGCTCACTTAGTGACTCCCGGTAAAGACGTTCCTGGAGCAGGCAAGAGAAAACTGGTTAGAATTCCTGCACATAGGCAAATTTCAAGTAAGGACTATGGGAAGAGGGCTAAGCTGTGATGCTGAAGGGACTCCCTTGCAAATGGCTTCTCTGCTTTAGTGCCTCTGGAGGCTCCCATGGATCTACCTGTTCATAAATGATGCTGGGCGTGCTGTTGTCTGCATCCAGTGCCAAAGAAAACCTTTCCCGGTTTTGTTCTGTGTTGTCAAACTGTGTCCCCAACACCTGGTCATGGAAGAGCTGACATTTCCTTCAGTTAAACGCTGCAAATAACAACTATTGTCTTCAGTCTCAAACAACAAACTGTTCCATGACTAGATCCCATCCCTTTTCATGCTGCTGTCAGACAAAATGAGACTATTCACAGCTGTCGCAACACGGCTTGTGTGTTAATTTAATAATACAAAGTTATCTAAGCATGTAATAATTTCACTGCACGTTTTAATTTTTGGCTTATCGTTTCTCTTGGGTGTAGAAACATAAAACCAAAAATTTAGTACAGAAGCATTCTTAAATTATGTATTTCTGGATCTTTAGAATCTGCTAATAGTCTAATCCATACAAAGCATGCTTCTAATTTCCTACCTATAATTGTCAATTTATCATTCTTTAAATTTTAAAAAGTTCCTACTATGCAAGAGAAGAAGAAGACTGGCAAACCTAAGAAGAATCGTGACCGTCTGGCAGAGAGGTATGATCATTGATTCCTTATTTGTATTTTGGTCAGGATTCAGCACGTCTTGTCAATCCATTTTACAGCCCGCGTGATGTAAAAGGGTGCAATACTGTGAGCTAAGTTTTTCTGGAGTGTGTTTTGGAAAAGATTGGTGTTGATTGCAAATGATGTACAACACTTTTCTGGGGCGGTATGGTGGTGCAGTGGTTTGCACTGCTGCCTACGGCGGTGAGGACCTGGGTCACTGTCCGTGTGGAGTTTGAGCATTCTCCCCATATCTGCGTGGGTTTCACCCCCACAACCCAAAGATGTGCAGGCTAGGTGGATTGGCCACATTAAATTTACCTTAATTGGAAGGAAAAATAATTGGGTACTCTAAATGTTTTTTAAAAACCTTCTCAGCTGGTGTTTGTCCATGCTTAAATACTAAACGATCACCTAGTATCTAGGGAAGTATTATAATTTAATGACTTTTCTTGAGCTTTGATGTTTTCTTCTGTTAATCCTGGTTGGTTTGTTTGCAGAATAACATATGCCTGCTCGGTGTGTAAGTTCCGTACATTTGAAGATGAGGAGATTGCTGCTCACATGAAGAGCAAGTTTCACAAGGAAACTTTAAAGTTCATTGGGACCAAACTCAAAACTCAGACTGCTGACTTTTTGGATGTATGTATATTGCTGCCTTTTAAAGTCTTCATTCCTCATTCTCCCCCTGTCTGCGTGGGTCCCACAAACAAAAAGGTGTACAGGGTAGGTGGATTGGCCACACTAAATTTCCCCTTAATTACATTTTTAAAAAAAGTCTTCATTCCTAAACGGGATATCCGAACTGCAGCCTAGGGTTTGTCATGTTGGAAAATTCGGTTTGAGACTTGCTTCATTGGTGAATAAATTTTCAAGCAAAACACCCGGTCTGGTTGGTCTCTCAACTCAAAGGTATAGAAAATGTTGATTTAAATCTAGCTGGGGAGCTCCACGTTATGATCTCTGGCCAATGGACCAAAAGCAAATGCCACCATGCTCTAATATTGAAACCAATGGTGTGCACTAACAAGTTGCTTTGTTTTTTCCTCATTCTGGTTTTCTTCATGCATCTCCTATTGTTAAGAACCCCGCTGATAACCGTGAGTGTCTCAAAACCCCAAGGGATAACTTGAGACACTGGATCTTAGTGGTGTATATTTATTTGGAACAACCCAGTGAAGGACCAGTCCAGTTGTGTAAACAATTAATAAACAATACTTATTCACATAAAAGAAAAGAAATGACAAAAGATGAATATACACTGACACTTGAGTATATTGATCATTAAACAGTGTTATCTGAAATTACCTCTTGTTCCCAAAATATACACACATACCCTGAGCTCACCAAGGGCCGCACAGTGGTTAGCACTGCTGCATCAGCACCAGGGTTCTAGCTTCGATTACAGCTTTGGGTCACTGTCTGTGCAAAGTTTGCACGTTCTCCCTTTGTATGCGTGGGTTTCCTCCAGGTGCCCCGGTTTCCTCCTACACTCCAGATGTGCAGGTTTGGATTGGCTTGGCTTACAGGGATAGGGCGGGTGAGTGATCTTTCAGAGGGCTGGTGCAGACTTGATGGGCCGAATGACCTCCACTGTGGGGATTCGATGGAAACATCACTTTCCCCAAGCAATGTCCAATTTTAGTAATACTTCGGGTCAAATCCAATTGATAGTTACCACCCTGCTGCTTAGGTGACCAAATCTGGGAATGTCTCTTTCTGGTTCAGTGAAGGCACGAAACTGTGTCTTTTAGAGGAGGATATCTACAATCTGCCATGGCTCTAAATGGAACAGGCCTCTGAGGCTTGGATTATAGATGGAACTGTTGGATGGGAAACTAGCCTGCTTCCCCAATGATGGTGTTCACAGTTGTTGTGTTCAGTCTCCTTGATATCCCACCCTGTGGATTCGCCTGTCTACATGTCTCAAATGTCTTGCCGTTAGAAATTATCATTTGTATAGCCCCACTGATCTCTGGTTTAAAAAAAAATAAAAAAATTCTATATGACCATTTGCACCTCAATGTCTCGAGACACCTCATCTTGTTACTGGGCAAATTGCATCTCATTGCTCCTCTAGATGCCTGTTAGTCTTGTTCCTTTACTGTTTTGTTTTCATCTCCAGTTCACTGTTATCCTCATTAATTTCCCCCCAAGCTGGTCAACCAAGCTCTGACCAAGTGACCTGCTTGAATAACTGGTAATACATTGGTTTAAGCTGTTGGCGCTGCACAACTTCCCTTCAGAGCAGGAGAAACAGCTTCACCTTTTAAAGTTAAGCGCATTCATGCTTTGCAGTCAGTATGCTGGTGTTCATGATAAAGGATAAACACTAATCCTTAAGCCGGCTTTCTAGAATGCAATGAAGTATAGTTGGTTCCATCGATGGTTGGCAGTCCTTTGGTACCTGACCAATGTTCTTTGCCTGTGGTGTAATTTTAATGGGCTTACACTTGAGCATAATCCAGTTTGCACATGCACGCTGTTAGCTGGATTAGTTATGCAGCAGAAATGTGAATTTTGACTCTGGTCAGTTGTGACTATGATCAGTCCAGACCAATGGTCGTATCTGTGAACTGTCTGGTCTGAACATATCACTAATTCAATTAAGCACAGAGTAATTCGGGAGCTAGGCTGATTATGTGCTGTAATGACCTCTCTTGAATATTGTTTCAGGAATACATCTCGAACAAGAACAAGAAAACACAGAAACGCCGGGAGCAGATCGGAGATGAAACTATTCTGAAAAAGCAGCTGATGCAGCAACACGATGTACTCCAGGGTATGTCAGAAACTTGAGACTGATTCATTTCCATTTGTATTCAGTTGTAAAATAATATGTTTTCCGTAGTAACTCAGGTAAACCTTTAACTCTAAAATAAATGTTGCAATTTGCTTTAATACTTTATTTCTGAAATTCTGTAGGAAGTCTGAGAAGGTGGAAAATGAAACATAATGCACACCCAGCTTTTCAGATGTTGAACAGAGGGAAAGACAATATTATTCTATCTATCCAGATATTGCCTGATTAAAAAAAGAGCATTTGATAGGATTGATGCTCCTTATCTTGATCATTTAATTAGTAATGGGTTGAAGAACTATGGAGAACAGGCAGGAAAGTGGAGTTGAGGCCGAGGCGCGATCAGCCATGATCATGTTGGATGGTGGAGCAGGCTCGAGGGGCTTAATTGCCGACTTGCTCCTAGTTCTTATGTACTTCAACTCAAAATTATTGACTGCAAGCATGAAGATCAGTAAAATAATGTAAAGCAGGTCAAATTAACCATCTGTGAATTTGGGAATGTGCTCTACCACTTCATTTTGTCATTATGAAGTATTGGTGTGGAGAGAATTGTTGATGCTGTGCAGATTTCTTTCCCTGTATTATATTTAAATAAGCTGGATTTAAGGGCAGCACGGTGGCCTAGTGGTTAGCACAACCGCCTCACGGCGCTGAGGTCCCAGGTTCGATCCCGGCTCTGGGTCACTGTCCGTGTGGAGTTTGTACATTCTCCCCGTGTCTGCGTGGGTTTCGCCCCCACAACCCAAAAATGTGCAGAGTAGGTGGATTGGCCACGCTAAATTGCCCCTCAATAGAAAAAAAATAATTGGGTAATCTAAATTTTTTTTTTAAATAAGCTGGATTTGTCTTGTTCTTCATTGTTTTAAGTGTCTTTTGAAGGATGGGGATATTGATGGAAGAGAAAGCTGGAATGTGGAGTGATGCATCATAGATGATGATGATGGCCTAGAGCTGATTGGTTTGTCCTGTTGGGTACAGCAGTTGACCTAAAGGAGCTAACATTACTATTGTTGTGGGAGGTGTGCACTGAAAGTGTGATCATTAGGCCTGATGTCACCTTGGCTTTTCATAGGTCATGCCATTTTATAATAACCCCATTCGCTTAATGTGAGGATGGATTATTTATATAACTGCATTATAGACTAGTTAGCACTGTAGTCCTATTAACGCAGGAAGATGGAGTTAGAGTAGAAGATGATCACATTCATTCAGCACAAGCTGAATAGCCTCCTATTGATCATGCTTTGCTTGGAGGAGAGGCATTAACTCTTTGCCTGAGTGGGCAGCATGGTGGCACAGTGGTTAGCACTGCTGCCTACGGCGCTGAGGACCCGGGTCGAATCCCGGCCCTGGGTCACTGTCCGTGTGGAGTTTGCACATTCTCCCCGTGTTTGCGTGGGTCTCACCTCCACAACCCAAAGATGTGCAGACTAGGTGGATTGGCCACGCTAAATTGCCCCTTAATTGGAAAAAAAATAATTGGGTACTCCGCTGCTGTGAATTAGGCTTTGATTATGTATAACGTTTGCAGGGAAATTACAGAAGCTGGACCAACCAACGGTTATTGTGGGTTTGGTGTTTTTTGTAGAGCGGTCGCAGTAAGGTTGCTTTTGGCTAGAGAGTTTCTTCTATTTTAACTTTTGGATTTATGCGTGCAGAAATTCTGTTTAATTTTGTTTCTCTAACATGGGCCATTCATTCTGCTGTAGGTATTGGTATGGAGCAATGCATGAAAAAGGTGGAGGCAGCTCATTGTATGGCTTGTGAGATGTTCATCCCTATGCAGGCTGGCTTCATTGCGCAGCACTTGAGGTCAGCTGACCACAACCGAAACCGTAAAGTAAGTAATGGAGTTAATCTTGGCATATATAAAATAAACTAGTGCACATTCCAGCAAAGTATTTGCAATGGTACTTCAAATATCCTCCCCATTTAATTACCCTTGTGTCATATTCATCGAAAATCATCCCCACTCGTTCTTTATATGCCATCTGCCGTTTCTCATCTCCCTGGCCATCCTTTTCCCCACCTTTCTGGACATCTGCACTATCCCCACGCTGTGATCAGTAAGGGAGGGTGGGGAATTGTGGCGGTGGAAGGGATGCCAGATGACGTTTGAGATAACTGGACAGTGGTAAATCATTGTGTAGGTTATGGATGCTGTTGTGACATGGGATTGCCTTCTCCCTTTACTCAATGAAGCACATTTGTACTTCTGTCGTCCGTTTGATGTGGATTCGTAAACCTTAAAAAATGATCCTGGATAAATATGGATTTGATTCTATGTTTAAGATATTGAACTCCTAATCCATGAAACTGCACTTGGTGTTAACCTGCTACTGTTTCTCCCTTTACCAGGCAGCTATCGAGAGAGCCAAAAAGGGTAGTCTAATTATTGCTAAGAGCATCCTGAATAACAGCAATATTGCAACAATGCTAGAGAAATATGTCAAGGTAGGGATGCAATATATTGTTTTCCTTTAAGGTACTATGTTGTGTTTGGTCATGAATGTTGGCGCCAAGAGAAAGTGCACTTTTCAATGTCTGTTGAGCATTCCCAGGTTGGGTTTAGCCCACGATTGATGTGAAGCCAAGCTCCTTGAATTGTACAAATAATGTGCTGCCACTCGTAACTCTGAGCAGCCTTTCCTTGTGCGTCAGTGTACTCTTTTCAGTGATAACTCTCTCTTTTGTTTCCTCTGCTCCAGATTACCCCATTTGTGGTCAATTTATAGCCAGCTTTGGGGGGGGGGGGGGGGCCACAGGGGTTAGCACTGGGACTGCGGCGCTGAGGACCCAGGTTCAAATCCCGGCCCTGGGTCACTGTCTGTGTGGAGTTTGCACATTCTCCCTCACCCCCACAACCCAAAGATGTGCAGGGTAGGTGGATTGGCCACACTAAATTACCCCTTAATTGGAAAAAAGAATTGGATATTCTATATTTAAAAAAAAAAATTTAAAAATTTATTTTTTTAAAGAAACAATGTCTAGTGACCTTTTAGTTCTGGAACCACACTCTCACTGTGAATTGTGTAAACAAATTTAACCTAAAATTGTAAATCTTCACAGTAAGATGTCTTTGGCCCAAATGTGGTGTGGATTCGTGCCAGGAGTTGCACTCACTGTTCCTTGATAACAGCAGGGTTAAAGTCCAGCTTTTGTATAAAAAGACAAAATAGGATTTGCCCTAACGACTGAGTTACATCTCATCATGGCCTTCGCCCATACTTAATGCTGCTTGTTAAAATTCTTTACTCCGCAGGGTGAAAAACCATTCACCGACGATCCAGATGACAAGGATGAAGAGGAGGCTGGCATACAGGAAGGTGATGGTGAGGGTGATGGGCTCAACGATAGCACCAATGATGGAGATAAGAAAGACGGAGAAGGTGGTGAAGAAGGTGAAGGCGGTGATGGTGAAGGTGGTGACGGTGAAGAAGGTGCGGGGGGTGATGACGGCGAAGAAGCAATAGATAAATCTGAGGTAGTGGCTAATGCCGGGGATGAAGAAATGGAGGCAGAGCCTGAAGCTGAGATGGAAGACCTGGGAGGAGAGGATGATGCAAATGAAAGCAAAGACCCCGAAGAGCCATTTGAAGCTGATGAAGATAAGATTCTGGAAGGAGAGGATGACGCGTTACCATTTGACACAGAGTTAGAGTAACTTTAGTGTGATTCCCTGAAAAGATGTGGATAAATGATTATGTTCCCCAGTCATTCTCTAAAGCTTATAGTAGTTTTAACGTTTCTCATTGTTTGACTTGCTAGTAGATTTGTGTTATTGCTGTACTTGAGTTCCAGCTGATTGTTTCATGCGTCTAGTAAATGCTCCCTATGTACTGTGCTGACTGGCTTTTCACAATGATGTAGACCATAATCTCTCCTGAACCTTTGTGTGAAACATTTTACAATAAACATTCTTTCTATAAGTGGACTAATGTAGCAATCTTCTTCAGGTCTAGTCGTGTACGAAAGGAGTGTTTTGGTCTTTACAATTGTAAGCTGTGAAGCCTTTGGGCTTTGCAAATCAAGCCACTCCAGGTTTTAAGAACAGAAAATACCGGAACCACTCGGCAGGTCGGCATCCTATGTGGTGAAGGGGCAAAGTTACATTTTAATGTTTCAAGTTGACCTGATTCATTTAGAATCAGGAAATTTGTACATGGCAACATCTGATGGGTGGAAAACTGGAGCAGACAGGGGAAAGAAGCTTGTGATTTAAATGGAGGTCAGGGTGATCAGATACGAGATGATAAAGGGAAGAGGTGGGAAGAGAAATTGGAGAAATAACAGTTTTGAAAAAGAATTGGGCACTTTAAATTTAAAAAAATAATTGCTCCTTAATTGGGGGGGAAAAATTGGATACTCTAAACTTATTACAAAATATATGATCACCTTTCCTTTATACCATACCTTGATAACACTTGATTTTGCAAGATCATCAGATTTGGTGCTAAAGAAATTTCTCCTGAGACTATGACCCCTAAATCTGGACAACCCAACCAGGAGAAACGTCCTTTCAACGTGCACCTGTGAAGATCTCCAAGAATTTTATATAATTATGATTGAATTGAATTCCAATCTGTCATTGGAAACCATTCTTATGGGGAAACATTCTCGGCTTGGATGCAAGGGTTTTTCATACTAATCAGCTTTCTTGTAGCTTTGTTTCTCACCAGGAGTATTGTGTGCAGTTCTGGTCACCTCACTATAGGAAGGATGTGGAAGCATCGGAAAGGGTGCAAAGGAGATTTACCAGGATGCTGCCTGGTTTTCAGGATAGGTCTTATGAGGAAAGGTTGAGGGAGCTAGGGCTTTTCTCTTTGGAGCAGAGGAGGATGAGAGGCGACTTAATAGAGGTTTATAAGATGATGAGGGGGATAGAGTGGATGTTCAGAGACTTTCCTCGGGTAGATGTAGCTGTTACAAGGGGGCATAACTATAAGGTTCAGGGTGGGAGATATAGGAGGGATGTCCGAGGTAGGTTCATTACTCAGTGAGTGGTTAGGGTGTGGAATGGACTGCCTGCTGTGATAATGGAGTCGGACACTTTAGGAACTTTCAAGCGGTTATTGGATAGGCACATGGAGCACACCAGAATGACGGAGTGGGATATCTTGGTTTCGGACAATGCTCGGCACAACATCGAGGGCCGAAGGGCCTGTTCTGTGCTGTTTTCTATGTTCTAAGTCACATCTTGAATTAAGATGGCAAGCATTTAATCCTCTTCTCCCCACCCCCCGTGGACTTCTATTTGACATTTTCTTTCCTGTCATTTTTATTGGTGTTGATATTCTAGGCCGAAATGCAGATCCACAGATCTGCACATTATCCAAGTGGCTTCTTTTCATGTACGTGTCCAGGGAAAAGTTTAGCTAAATAGGGGCGAGGAGAAAGAGACAAAAACAATCAATAAAACAAAAGCATGTAAATTTACAGGAATTCACACTTCAAACCATACAGCCTATGATCCAGAATTCCTCAGGTCACCAAAGTAAAATGCACTGGGATTTGGCCATGTAGACCAGGAAGGCCCCAAATTTGATTGATACTTTTCCTGTGCTGAGATAGCTGATGAGAACTAAAGACTGAAGAAAAAGGACGAAGTACACTGGATCATGCACAACCTTCCAATCGTGCGATGTTATTCTGCCAATCCTGTCTCGCTCAGGGCTGTCAAGTCGATGCTGTGGTGCTGGAGTTCCTGGGCGGTGCAGCATTCAGCTGTTGGGGTTTCCATAAGGGTCCTGATGTTTCAGCTCCCAAAATTCATTTGGGTGGGGTGGAAAATGCCTGTGCATGGATTCTTTCAACATGGGGTGGTCGGTACACATCAAATACCGCAAGGTCCCAGCAGAGTGAGATCTTGGCCCAGTGGTAGGGAAATCTGAGACGAGTGGAGACTAGGCTTTGCTGTAGGACGGGGTCTAACAAACGGCATCGTCCTCCAAACATCTGCCTGTCAGTGACATGTTTAAAAGATAATGTAATTTTTCCTCATGCCTTGCAGTCTCGCATCTGCTGGCACTGCTCCTCTCACTCAGCTCACCCCGGCTTACGCTGCACCTCTCGCTCCGCTTTCCCTGCTGCTCCAACTACTCTTGCCCCCCCCTGTTGGGGCAGCTCCCGTTGCCCCCCTGGTGTCACTCCCCTCGCCCCACCCGGCATCGCTTTCTCCCCTCCCCCTGCTCAATGCTGCTCCTCTGATGGAGGAGGTACGCTCCAAAAGTTTGTGATTCCAAATAAATCAATTGGACTTTAACGTCATATTGTAAGATCTCTTACTGTGCCCACCCCATTCCAATGCTGCCATCTCCACATTATAGCATATAAGTGAATGTTAAAGTCAGCTGACCTCAGACTGGCTGGAGGAAGCTGAAGAGAGGTTGCTTGTGCATGATTTTACTGTTATTCATCTGTTGTCATGTATATAGTTTACCCACAATTAATGTTAATAAATGGTTTATAGCTTTAACTACAAGTATTCTTGTACTAAATCAGGCCATCTGACAAGAACATTACATGGTACCAGGGTTGGATGGTATTAAACACTGAGAAAGTCTGCCACAGAGATTTGAACAGTAGGAAGTCTTACAACACCAGGTTAAAGTCCAACAGGTTTGTTTCAAACACGAGCTTTGGGAGCACTGCTCCATCCTCGGGTGAATGTTAATAAATGTTCACCTGAGGAAGGAGCAGTGCTCCGAAAGCTCGTGTTTGAAACAAACCTGTTGGACTTTAACCTGGTGTTGCAAGACGTCTTACTGTGCTCACCCCAGTCCAACGCCGGCATCTCCACATCAGAGATTTGAAGACATTGCAGACTGCAGAATTAACAGCATGGAGTCATTGAAGCCACCAAAAAGTCCCGCTTCCATGGTATTGTGGACAGCAAATGCCAAGTGTTTAAACAGCAATTTAATCTGTTTCTTACTTAAGCAAATCGGATTGATCTACATTTACTGGTAGTGATGCTCCTAACAGTGGCAGTGCTCGAAACAATTGCTGTTTAATATGTTCAAATTTGCGGGCGGCACGGTGGCACAGTGGTTAGCATTGCTGCCTACGGCGCTGAGGACCCGGGTTCGAATCCCGGCCCTGGGTCACTGTCTGTGAGGAGTTTGCACATTCTCCCCGTGTCTGCGTGGGTTTCACCCCCACAACCCAAAGATGTGCCGGTTAGGTGGATTGGCCACGTTAAATTGCCCCTTAATTGGAAAAAATGAATTGGATATTCTAAATTTATAAAAATAAAAAAATATGTTCAAATTTGCAAACAAATATTTTAAAGTAATTTGAAGATTTGATGCCCGTTGCAGGCCCAGAAAGAATGAAATTGATGAACGCTCTGTGTTTAGATCACATTCACAGAAGACAGGAGAGTTTACAGATCATTTATCACTTATTTAAAGCGAAAAGCTAAAGCCTGTAATTCTTCTATGGTGGAATCAATCTTCCATGATTCGGGACCAGATTGTGTTTAGTGTGAATGAAAATAAACGGAATCGGAGCTGTTGTTGGATCAAACAGTTAAGATTTGTCAGGCTCACAAACTAGCAGCACAGCATTCTAAAATGTTTCTCCGTAATGGTGACGCCTTCCTGGAGTTGCCGCCCTTTTTCAAAAAAGGTGGGAAATCTCTGAAAAGAGGTGGGAAAGTTCCTGCAGCTCCTTGGGCACCAACAAACAGGTTAAAGATCAGGACAAAGTATTTATGTGTAAAAGATATGGTCAAAAGCACAAATTGAGGCAGTGTCCAGCATATGGCAAGTTTTGTTCTCGATGCAAAGGAAAAAAATTACTTAGCTCAGAATTGTTACTCGAAACTTAACCCCAGACTAGTCTGCATAATGGAAGACACCGTCTCCGGTGATGAAATGTCATTTTTTTGGGGGAGTAATTACATCGTACTTGTGACAATAATAAAGATTATTATTGAAAGAATAATTTTTTGGAGACATCAAAAAATTCTCCAGCCCTCGGGCTGGGGGAAGAGAGGGACCAACGTCCGCTCTGGCGCTTGGAGGTGGGGCTGCTGGCAGATGAGGAGGTTTCCGAGAGGGTTCGGGGGTGTATCGACAGGTACCTTGAGGCCAATGACAACGGGGAGGTCCGAGTGGGGACGGTCTGAGAGGCATTGAAGGCGGTGATGAGGGGGGAATTGATCTCCATCCGAACCCATAGGGAGAGGGGGAGCAGAGGGAGAGACTGATAGGGGAGATGGTGTGGGTGGATAGGAGATATGCGGAGGCTCCAGAGGAGGGATTGCTGGGGGAGAGGCGTAGCCTTCAGGCCAGATTCGACCTATTGACTACCAGAAAGGCGGAAGCTCAGTGGAGGAAAGCACAGGGGGCGGTGTATGAATACGGGGAGAAGGCGAGCAGGATGCTGGCACACCAGCTCCGAAAGCGGAACGTGGCCAGGGAGATTGGGGGAGTGACGGATAAGGCTGGGAAGGTGGTGCGGAGGGGAGTAGATGTTAATGGGGTCTTCAGAGACTTTGGGGAAATGTACCGGTAGGAGCCCCCGGTGGAGGGGGGTGGAATGGGGCGCTTCTTGGACAAGCTGCGATTCCCGAGGGTGGAGGAGGAGCAGGTGGAGGGACTGGGGGCGCCGATCGAGCTGGAGAAGGTGGTCAAAGGGATAGGGAGCATGTAGTCGGGGAAGGCGCCGGGGCCAGATGGGTTTCTGGCCGAATTTTATAAAAGGTATGCGGACCTGTTGGGCCCCCTGTTGGTCCGGACCTTTAACGAGGCAAGGGGGGGGGGGGCTTTGCCCCCAACTATGTCACAGGCGCTGATTTCCTTGATCCTGAAGCGGGACAAGGACCCTCTGCAGTGGGGGTCATATAGGCCGATTTCGCTGCTGAACGCCGACGCTAAGCCGCTGGCAAAGATCCTGGCCACTAGAATAGAGGATTGCGTGCCCGGGGTCATTCACGAGGACCAGACGAGGTTTGTGAAGGGAAGGCAGTTGAATACGAACGGCGAAGGCTCCTCAATGTCATTATGATGCCGGCCATGGAAGGGGAGGCGGAGATAGTGGTGGCAATGGATGCGGAGAAGGCCTTTGATAGGGTTGAGTGGGAGTATTTGTGGGAGGTGTTGGAGAGGTTTGGGTTTGGGGAGGGGTTTATCCGGTGGGTGAGGCTGCTCTACGAGGCCCTGATGGCGAGTGTAGCCACAAATAGGAGGAGGTCGGAATACTTTCGGCTGTACCGGGGGACGAGACGGGTGCCCCCTGTCCCCCTTGCTCTTCGCGTTGGCGATTGAGCCCCTGGCCATGGCATTGAGGGAGTCGGGGAACTGGAGGGGCCTGGTGCGGGGTGGGGAGGAGCATCGAGTGTCGCTGTATGCGGACGACCTGTTGCTGTATGTGGCGGACCCGGTGGGGGGGGATGCCGGAGGTGATGAGGATTCTTAGTGAATTCGGGGGTTTCTCGGGGTATAAGTTGAACCTGGGCAAGAGTGAGTTGTTTGTGGTGCATCCGGGGGATCAAGAAGAGGGGATTGGTAGGCTCCCATTGAAGCAGGCAGGGAAGAGCTTTAGGTACCTAGGGGTCCAGGTGGCTGGGAGCTGGGGGGCCCAGCACAAGCTCAACCTCACAAGGTTGGTGGAGCAGATGGAGGAGGAGTTTAAGAGGTGGTATATATTACCGCTGTCACTGGTGGGGAGGGTGCAGTCCGTTAAGATGACGGTGCTCCCGAGGTTTTTGTTCCTGTTTCAGTGCCTCCCCATCCTTATCCCGAGGAGGGTCAACAGGAGTATCACGGGATTTGTGTGGGCGCATGGGACTCCGAGGGTGAGAAGAGTGTTCCTGGAACGAGGCAGGGATAGGGGGGGCTGGTGTTGCCCAACCTCTGTGGGTACTATTGGGCTGCCAACGCAGCGATGGTGCGTAAGTGGGTAATGGACGAGGAAGGGGCAGCATGGAAGAGGATGGAGGCGGCGTCATGTGTGGGCACGAGCCTGGAGGCGCTGGTAACGGCGCCGTTGCCGTTCCCTCCAACGAGGTATACCACGAGCCCAGTGGTGGCGGCTACCCTCAAAATTTGGGCTAAATGGAGATGGCATAGGGGAGAAGTGGGCGGCTCGATGGAGGCCCCGATACGGGGGAACCATTGGTTTGTCCCAGGGAGCATTGATGATGGATTCCTGGGCTGGCACAGGGCAGGGGTTAGGAGGCTGAGGGACCTGTTTGTGGAGGGGAGGTTCGCAAGCTTGGGGGAGCTAGAAGGGAAGTTTGGGCTCCCCCCGGGGAACATGTTTAGGTACATGCAGGTGATGGCGTTTGCCAGGCAGCAGGTGGAGGGGTTCCCCTTGCTGCCCCCACGAGGGGTGCGGGATCGGTTGCTCTCGGGGGTGTGGGTTGGAGGAGGGAGGATTTCGGACATATACTGGGTGATGCAGGAGGTAGACGAGGCCTCGGTGGAGGAAAAGGTGAAATTTGCCCTGAGGGGATCAGTACAAGGGTTCTTTAGGCAGTGGCAGCCTTTCCTGGACTTCCTGGCAGGATGGTAGAGAACTGTGTACATGGGTCTGTGGGATGTGGCGGGTGTTATCTCTTTCCCTTTTGTCGTTGGGTGTTCTTTTGTTTTTTTTTCTCTTGTTTGTAGTTGCTTTTGAAGTTGGGTGGGAATTGTTCTTGGGGTGTTACCGCGGTTGTTTTGTTAATAGAGTTGAGCTGTTTATATTTTGTAAAAATTTCAATAAAAATTATTTTTAACAAAAAATTCTCCAGCATGTAAAAAAAATGCAATATGGTACTCCATTTAAAATAAATGAGGTTGATGAGGATAAATGGCTGCGACCACTTGAAGTGAACGGTACAGTGGTCCGATTGTTTAGACACTGGCGGTGTGAAAGCCAATGTAATCAGCATGACTGATTTTAAAAATGTGACCAATTAGAAGAAATCACAAAATATCTCTCCGAGATTATCATGGTTCAAGCATTAATGTTATGGCGCTTGTGACCTGGGTGTGGTGGTGAAGAACACTTTATTCCATCCCATTCTATATTGTATCCGAGGACTAGGATTCATTATTAGATGATCAGTCCTGTGAAGAATTAGGTGTAGTGCAGTTGGTATATAGCATCCACGACGGATTGGATCAACACTCTGACAATTCTGAGAACATTATCGGCAAAGTAAGCGATGTATTCACAGGTTTTGGTACACTACAAGATTCAACTTAAAGAAGATTCAAAACCTCTGATACAGGCACCACTTGCACCTCTTTGGGATCGCCTCAAACAGGAGCTAGACAGAATGACAAAATTGAAAGTAATCAGAAAGATAGAATAACCTACCAACTGGGTAAACTCAATGGTTTGTGTAAAGAAAAAGAATGGCGATATTCGCATCTGCTGGGATCCTAAAGATCATAACAAGAATATCAAAAGAGAACATTACCAAATACTAAAGCATAAGGAAATCACATCTGAGACGGCTGGTGCACAATTCTTAATGAAACTTGACACATCTCAGGGTTTCTGCTAATTAATGCTAGAGGAACAACGTACAAAATGCTGCACTTTTAATATGCCATTTGGACGATACTGCTTTCTAAAAGAATGCCGTTTGGCACCATTTTGGCATCAGAAATTTTTCACATTGCCACGGAGCACATAATCAAAGGCCTTCGAAGGTGTACGTGTGTACCTGGATGGTAGCATCGTTTGGGGCTCAACCATAGAAGAGCACAATACGAGGTTGTTTAAGTTCTAACGAGCCTCAGGAGAAATGGGCTGAAGCTCAACAAGCAAAAGTGCCAATTTGGAGTAACTGAGGTCACATTCTCTGGTGACAAGCTCTCATCGCATGGCATTGAACCTGACGAGGACAAAAACCCAAACAATTCTCAACATGCCAAAACCACACGACGAGAAAGCCATCTTAAGAATGACGGGTATGATCAGTTTTGTAGGGAAAATCATTCCAAACCTGTCAGCAAAAACAACACATCCACGTGATCTCCCGCACAAGACAACGGATTTCACTTGGACTGAGCAACATGAGTAAGAGTGGAAGAAGCTCAAGACTTCACTAACCACCACGCCAGTTCTCACATTTTTTGATCCATCTAAGCAGATTAAAGTGTCAACAGACGCGTCCAAAGATGGTCTGAGAGCAGTTCTTCTGCAACTCGAGCATAACGATTGGAATCCAGTCGCGTGTGTATCACGATCCACGATGACAACAGAGCAGAGGTACGCTCAAATCGAAAAAGAATGCCTGGGTTTAAGTTGTAGGCTTGGAGAAATTCCACGGCGAAGCCAATGCGCTTCCAACTTTCACAGTTGAGGCAGAATCATCGTCTTTTGGTCAACATCATCAAAACAAATCTCATCAAGTCTCCGCGCATTCAGAGGTTGATGATGAAGTACAACGCTATGACTTCAATCTCATATGCACGCCAGGCAAACGTTTGTTCTTAGCAGATGCATTATCGAGAGCACCGATGCAAAATAGTGGTGGTGAGATTGCTGAGGATGTAGATCTGCATGTCAATCTTGTTTCCACACCAGCATCAGATGCGAAACTACGTGAGATCCAAGAAGTCACGTATGATTTCAATCACGTCACTCGAGTCCGTTCTACCCTCCAGCCAATGAAAAAGCTGTGCATATTCTTAAGCAATTGTTGAAGAAAGCAATGGACAGCCAATCTGTTTTATAATCTCACAATTATTGAGTTACAGAACATCACCATTGTCACATGGTAGGTCGCCAGCAGAGTTACTCATGAATAGAAGGTTGAGTACCACAATTCCATACTTGGCAAAGAAGGAGGAGAATGCAGCGGTACTGCAAAACATTAAAGCAAAACAAAAGCAGTTATATGATAGACAGGGCCGGCTCAAGGTACCGGCAACTCGGGCAGTCGCCCGGGGCGCCATGTGCTAGGGGGCGCCATCAAGGAGTGCCTGACCGGCGGCAGAGACCCGGCGCCGCGTAAAAGACTCGGGTCCCGCGCATGCGCAGTTGGGCCGGTGCCAACCAGCGCATGCGCGGTGGCCGCCCTCCCCCAGGCCGCCCCGCACAAACATGGCGGATGGATCCAGGCTCGCCGGTGGAAGAAAGGAGGCCTGCCGACAGAGAGACCGGCCCGCCGATCGGTGGGTCCCGATCATGTACCAGGTCACTCCGGCGCCCCCCCCCCCCTCCCCCCCCGGTGAACGGAGCTCCCCCCCGAAGGGCTACGAAGTTCAGCTTGCCCGGGGTGCCAGCAACCCTAGGGCCGGCGCTGATGATAGAGTGTCTAGAACTCTACCACCTCAGTAGTGATGACATTGTAAGAGTAGAAGATTCAGGAAACTGGTCGAGAAAAGCCATTTTACTTGAAGAAATAGCACCTCATACCGACGATGTACAGACAGAGGATGGATTGGTTTTAAGAGGAAATGGTCACGCACACTTAAAAACCAGAGAAGATGTTCACAACACCGTGATGGATGACGAATCTATGTCAGAATCAACGCAAGCTGCAGTGTCAGATAGTTCAGCAGTTCCTGAGCATGAGAATGTCATGTCGAACATTGAATCTACAAGTTCTAAGCAGTAAGGTCAAACTTTGAGAAAAGCAACAAGTGTCAGTAGAAAACCTGATCGAGTCAATTTGTAGATTTGGATTATTTGTACATACTTTTCTTGCTGTACTTGTGTGTGCGTGTGTATATATATATATATATAAAAAATATATTTGTTAAACCAGTTTTAAAAAAAGATTAATACTGTTATCATATACTGATATCATATACTGATGATGTATTAATTTATTCTTTCAAACGAAAGAGGATATCGTGATATCATGGTTGTGTTGTAATTCACCGACTGACCCCTAGGAGTCTCACTAGTATATAAGTGAATGCTAAAATCAGCTGACCTCAGACTGGCTGGAGGAAGCTGAAGACAGAAGTTGCTTGTGCATGATTTTACTTTTATTCATCCATTGTCTTCTATATAGTTTACCCACAATTAATGTTAATAAATTGTTTATAGCTTTAGCTCCAAGTGTTCTTGTAATAAATCAGGCCATGCGACAAGAACGTTACACGACTGCATCAGTATGTTATATAATTCATTTTACAATTTTGATCATTAGTACAGAAAATTAAACTCCACAGGGTGAGTGACGTGTCTCGATTAGAAACTTTTTAAACACCAAAGCTCTCCCTGTTATGTACTTTGACAAAAGCAATATACTGTGGATTGTGGGCATTTTCACCGGTCTGGTGAAAAGTTATCGATCTGAAATATTAAATGTTTTCTCTCTGTACAGGTGCTGTCAGACCTGCTGTGTATTTTGATGAAGATCTGAACTATTTTACTGCATACAAAGGTGTGCAGGTTGGGTGGATTGGCCATGCTAAAATTGCCCCTTAGTGTCCAAAAATGTGCAGGTTAGATGGGGTTAAGGACTTACAGGGATAGGGTGGCCTAGATAGGATGCTCTTCTGGAGGGTCGGTGCAGACTCTTTTTAAAAAAAAATATTTTTATTAGGGTATTTGCAATTTTTTATAATAACAATAACAGCGACATAAACGTGGCACAATAAACATTTCCACCCCGCCCCACTTTTTTGAATTCTGCTTCTGCTGACATTTTAATTTCCCCTGTGGGTGCAGGGGGGAGGAAAACAGATGTTCCTTGCATCAGTTTCGCTCATAAGTGATAAGAACAGTGGTTAGCATTGCTGCCTACGGCGCTGAGGACCCGGGTTCGAATCCCGGCCCTGGGTCACTGTCCGTGTGGAGTTTGCACATTCTCCCCATGTCTGCGTGGGTTTCACCCCCACAACCCAAAGATGTGCAGGATAGGTAGATTGGCCACTCTAAATTGCCCCTTAATTGGAAAAAATAATTGGGGTACTCTAAATTTATTTTTAAAAAGTGATAAGAAGAAGCAATTACTTTTAAACTTTGTATTAAGAGCTAAACTGTGTAACAGTTTGTGATTCATTCAAAATAGTACAATTCTTTAGATCATTAATATCCAACACGATGTATACATTTTTTAACAGTGCCTTTTGCTGTGCACTTATATTATACTCACTCTGTATAACATTAAGTTCTACTTGCATTTTAACCTTTTCTGTATTAGTACTTTGTAATCTTCTGTAACTTGAAAGCATTACCGAACTATCCTTCCTTTTAAAAGTAATGTGACTCTTCCATGTTCCAACACCCACAGCGAGGAAAGGGTTACTAAAGCTATAACTGATATGGATTTGATTTAACGATGAACTGGTAACAATTCGCCCAATCCCGAGACGACACGCTCAAGACATAATTCGTATGGGCATGACGGCATATTACCCCCATCCTAAACAAATGGGCAGGAAGGAGGACATTAAACGTCCCTTTGATCCTTTCAAGCAAGTCACAGAAACACGTTTTAATGAGATGGGTGGTCCCACAAGTAACTGACAGCTTTGAGGGCTCGCCAAGGGATAATGAGAAATAATACCAATAGATAAACCAAACCCTCAAGAAACCAATTAGGAATCGATCGTGCCCACTGAGGCCAATCATTTTTTTTTTGTTTTTTTGTTTTTATAAATTTAGAGTACCCAATTATTTTTTCCAATTAAGGGGCAATTTAACTTGGCCAATCCACCTACACTGCACATCTTTGGGTTGTGGGGGCGAAACCCACGCAGACACGGGGAGAATGTGAAAACTCCTCACGGACAGTGACCCAGGGCCGGGATTCGAACCCGGGTCCTCAGCGCCATAGGCAGCAATGCTATCCACTGTGCCACCGTGCTGCCCAAACTGAGGCCAATCATGATGGGGAAATGCCGGCGTTTGACTGGGGTGGGCACAGTAAGAAGTCTTACAACACCAGATTAAAGTCCAATAGGTTTGTTTGGAGTAATAGCTTTCGGAGTGCAGCTCCTTCATCAGGTGAGCACCTCATACATCTCAATCATGTCCCCCCTCAGTCTCCTCTGCTCCAAGTAAAACAATCCAATCTCTCTTTATAGCTAAAACTCTCCAGACCAGGCAACATCCTGGTAAATCTCCTCTGCACTCTTTCCAGTGCTGTCACATACCTCCCATAATGTGGATTCCAGAACTGCACACAATGCTCTAGCCTAACTAACGTTTCATACAGTTCCAGCACAATCTCCCAGCTCTTAAACTCTGTGCTAATAAAGGCAAGTATACCGTATGCCTTCTTAACCACTGTATCTACCTGCTCTGCTATCTTAAGGGATGGGTGTACATGCATAACTAAGCTAGAGTCACAGACAGACTCTCGGCGGTTGTGGCAAGGACTAAACAACATAACGGGCTACAAAGCGAAGCCGAGCAGTATCTCTGGCAGCAGCGCACCCCTCCCCGATGAACTTAATGCATTCTATCCTCGGTTTGAGCAGGTAACCAACAGTCCGCTGTCGAGTGCCCCAGCAGCCCATAATTCACCCATACCCACCGTCACAGTTTCCGAAGTCAGATCGGCCTTCCTGAAAGTGAACCCACGGAAGGCGATGGGCCCGGAAGGGATCCCTGGTCGCACACTCAGAGCCTGCGCATACCAGCTGGCAGAGGTATTCACAGACATCTTTAACGTATCCCTACTCCACTCCGAGGTCCCCACCTGCTTCACGAAGACCACCATCATACCGGTACCAAAGAAGAACCAGGCAACATGCCTCAATGACTACCGCCCGGTGGCCCTAACGTCAGTTGTAATGAAGTTTTTCGAGAGGCTGGTAATGAAGCGCATCACCTCCATACTCCCGGAACGCCTTGACCCACTTCAATTCGCATACCGTGCAACCGGTCCACATCAGACTCCATTTCCCTGGCCCTCCTACACTCATCCCTAGAGCATCTTGAAAACAAGGACTCCTACATCAGACTCCTATTTATTGACTACAGCTCCGCCTTCAACACCATAATCCCAGCCAAGCTCATATCAAAGCTCCAAAACTTAGGACTTGGCTCTCCACTCTGCAACTGGATCCTTGACTTTCTGACCAACAGACCACAATCAGTAAGAATGAACACCAACACCTCCTCCACAATAGTCTTCAATACCGGTGCCCCGCAAGGCTGCGTACTTAGCCCCCTACTCTACTTCCTGTACACACACGACTGCGTGGCAAAACTTGGTTCCAACTCCATCTACAAGTTTGCTGATGATACGACCATAGTGGGCTGGATCTCGAATAACGACGAGTCTGAATACAGGAGGGAGATAGAGAACCTAGTGGAGTGGTGTAACGACAACAATCTCTCCCTCAATGCCAGCAAAACTAAAGAGCTGGTCATTGGCTTCAGGAAGCTAAGTACTGTACACACCCCTGTCAGCATCAACGGGGCCGAGGTGGAGATGGTTAGCAGTTTCAAATTCCTTGGGGTGCACATCACCAAAAATCTGTCCTGGTCCACTCACGTCGACGCTATCACCAAGAAAACACAACAGCACCTATACTTCCTCAGGAAACTAAGGAAATTTGGCATCTCCACATTAACCCTTACCAACTTTTACAGATGCACTATAGAAAGCATCCTATTGGGCTGCATCACAGCCTGGTATGGCAACTGCTCGGCCCAGGACCGCAAGGAACTTCAGAGAGTCGTGAATACCGCCCAGTCCATCACACGAACCTGCCTCCCATCCATGGACTCCATCTACACCTCCCGCTGCCGGGGGAAAGCGGGCAGCATAATCAAGGATCCCTCCCACCCGGCTTACTCACTTTTCCAACTTCTTCCATCGGGCAGGAGATACAGAAGTCTGAGAACACGCACGAACAAACTCAAAAACAACTTCTTCCCCACTGTCACCAGACTCCTAAATGACCCTCTTATTGACTGACCTCATTAACACTACACCCTGCATGCTTCAACCGATGCCAATGCTTATGTAGTTACATTGTATATCTTGTGTTGTCCTATTATGTATTCTCATGTATTTTCTTGAATTTTGTTTAATTCCCTTTTCTTCCATGTACTGAATGATCTGTTGAGCTGCTTGCAGAGAAATACTTTTCACTGTACCTTGGTACATGTGACAATAAACAAATCCAATCCAATCCAATCACTACTAAGGTCCCTCTGATCCTCGGTGCTTCCCAGGATCCTGTCATTTATCATGTATTCCCTTGCCTTGTTTGTGCTTCCCAAGTGCATCACCTCGTACTTATCCAGATTGAATTCCCATCTGACCATCTTGTCTATATCCTCCTGTAATTTAAAAAAAAAAAATTTGAGAGAACCCAATTAATTTTTTCCGATTAAGGGGCAATTTAGTGTGGCCAATCCACCTAGCCCGCACATCTTTGGGTTGTGGGGGCGAAACCCACGCAAACACGGGGAGAATGTGCAAACTCCACACGGACAGTGACCCAGAGCTGGGATCGAACCTGGGACCTCGGCGCCGTGAGGCCGCAGTGCTAACCACTGCACCACCGTGCTGCCCTGTTCCCCTGTAATATAAGACTATCCTCCTCACTATTTACCACACCACCAATTTTCGTATCATCCGGGGCGACCTCCTACCTACAAGTCTAAATCATTTTTATCAACCACAAGCATTCCTGTTGGACCCCACAGGACACACGCTTCCAGTCAGAAAAACATCCTTCGACCATCACCCTCCGCTTCCTGCCACTCAGCCAATTCTGGATTCAATCTGCCACATTTCCGTGGATCTTAAGTTCAGCATCAGGTTGATTCAGCGGCTAGCACTGTGAACCAAGTACCAAAGTTCAGGTTCAAGCTCCAGGTTTTAAATATGTTACCTTATGAGCGGCACGCTAGCACAATGGTTAGCACTGTTGCTTCACAGCTCCAGGGTCCCATGTCCGATTCCCGGCTTGGGTCGCTGTCAGTGCGGAGTCTGCACGTTCTCCCCGTGTCTGCGTGGGTTTCCTCCCACAAGTCCCGAAAGACGTTTTGTTAGGTAATTTGGACATCTTGAATTCTCCCTCCGTGTGTCCAAACAGCTGCCGGAGTGTGGCGACTGGAGGATTTTCACAGTAACTTCATTGCAGTGTTCATGCAAGCCTGCTTGTGACAATCGAGATTATTATTATGACTGACAGCAGTACAGGGAGTGCAGCATTGTTGAAGGGGGTGGTCGTCCTTCAAACGTGGTGTTAAATTTTAGCCAAATCAGGTGAACGTTTTACGTGGCTTTACATGAAGATTATTGAGTCCTGGTGTCATGGCCAATATTCCTTTCATTTATTGGCCATCTTATTTTCTGCCTGTTTGCTTTTACAACAACTGCCATTGCTCAGAAGCAATTCATTTGCTGGTGCATCTGGAGTTTGTGACAAACTGTAACATAAATCCAACTTTCTTGGTATGTATCTTCTTTTTTTAAAAATAAATTTAGATTAGCCAATTATTTTTTCCAATTAAGGGGCAATTTAGCGTGGCCAATCCACCTACTCTGCACATTTTTGGGTTGTGGGGGCGAAACCCACGCAGACACGGGGAGAATGTGCAAACTCCACACGGACAGTGACCCAGAGCCGGGATCGAACTTGGGACCTCAGCTCCGTGAGGCGGTTGTGCTAACCACTAGGCCACCGTGCTGCCCCCTTGGTATGTATCTTAACATTTTTTTCAAAAAACAATTATCAACTTCTCCGCCCTCTTTATTTCCAGCCTTAATGCCACTCCTACTTATTGTTTAGGTTAGCCAGGTATCTGTCACATGTGGAAGCTCGCCACCATATTTTAGATACTACAAACTAAGCCGGTGAAAAATCCATACAGAACGTTATGAAATTTGAAGTCTGTCTCTTACAACATCTCATTTGCCAAGTAATATTGGGCACAGAGCATCGGGAAGCTCCCAACGTTCTTTTTAAAAAAATATAAATTTAGAGTGTCCAATCTTTTTTTTCCAATTAAGGGGCAATTTAGCGTGGCCAATTCACCGACCAGACACATCTTTTTGGGTTGTGGGGGTGAGACCCAGGCAAACACGGGGTGAATGTGCAAACTCCACAAGGACAGTGACCCAGAGCCGGGATTCGAACCCAGGTTTCCAGCGGTGTGGTAGGCAGCAGTGCTAGCTACCGCGCTGCTCCAGCTCCCAATGTTCTAACTAGGACGCCCACCACCCATCTGTACAATGGCTTGCACAGGTACTTGGAATTGAATGAAAGGAATCACAATCTTCAGTGACGTATTGCCCCATCCACTTCGAATCAACGAGGCTTATGGTTCAGGTTTTAGCAATCCCCTGGAGTACTGCAGACGAGGGGAGTGTCGACTTAATTTCTGTAATCTATAGCGATTTTGGAGCTGAACTGATCCCAAACAAATGTTGTCTGACTCCCTTCCAAGAAGGATTGGCACTTATACTCCTGTTGTCTCATGCCAAATGAGCTTAAGCTCTCCCCAACAGAACAACAGACACCAGAAGTGTCTCACAATTAGGGTCACATTAAGTGCATTGTCAACATCTTAATTACAGTTTACACATACATCAATCGTCGACAGATGGATGGATGACTTGCCTTCTAAGTTTCATTGGAAAGGAACCATCTGGTTTCTGTTGTCCAATACCTTACAGCTAACAGAATATTCTGTGTATCAATCAATTTTCCAATCCCATCTCAATTTCTCACTAAATTTCCATTTCAAATGACATTCTCGTTTCGGACATTCACTGTGAATGGAACATAACTTTAGTAATTCAGTATTTGTGAAAACACAAAGCATATGGGGCCATAAGACAAATTCCCCAAGCAAATTTGACAATACCTTTTGCATGAATATTATTCTTCATAAAATATCCCCATGGTTGAAAGGCCTGGATGGCAATCTACTGGTGCAGGACTGTCTTCTTACCTCTGGAAACATAGAAAGAATAGGAGCAGGAGGAGGCCATTCAGCCCTTCAAGCCCGCTCTGCTATTCATTATGATCATCCAACTCAATAGCCTAATCCCGCTTTTCCCCATATCCTTTGATTCCCCCTTGCCCTAAGTGCTATGTCTAACTGCTTCTTGAAAACAATGATGACCTTAACTGCTTTCTGTGATAGTGAATTCCACAGGCTCACCACTCCCTAGATGAAGAAATGTCTCCTCATCTCTGTCCTAAATGGTAGGCCCATATCCTCAGACTGTGACCCCTGGTTCTGGACACACCCACCATCGGGAATATCCTTCCTGCATCTACCCTGTCCAGTCCTGTTAGAATTTTAGAGGTTTCTATGAGATACCCCCTCATTCTTCCGAACTCCAGCGAATACAATCCTGTTTTTTAAAATTAGAGTACCCAATTAATTTTTTTCCAATTAAGGGGAAATTTAGCATTGCCAATCTACCTCCCCTGCACATCTTTGGGTTGTGGGGGCGAAACCCACGCAAACACGGGGAGAATGTGCAAACTCCACACAGGCAGTGACCCAGAGCCAGGATTGAACCTGGGACCTCGGCACCAGGAGGCAGTAGTGCCAACCACTGTGCCACCGTGCTGCCCTAGTGTATACAATCCTTTTTTTTTAAAATTTAGATTACCCAATTATATTTTTCCAATTAAGGGGCAATTTAGTGTGGCCAATCCACCTACTCTGCACATTTTTGGGTTGTGGGTGCGAAACCCACGCAGACACGGTAGTGTATACAATCCTAACCGATTCAATCTCTCCTCGTACGTCAGTACTGCCATCCCAGGAATCAGTCTGGTAAACCTTTGCTGCACTCCCTCTATACCTAGAGCATCCTTTCTCAGATAAGGAGCCCAAAACTGCACACAATTCCAGGTGTGGTCTCACCAAGGCCCTGTTTAACTGCAGCAAGACATCCCTGCTCCTGTACGCGAATCCTCTCACTATGAAGGCCAACATACCATTTGCCTTGTTTATCGCCTGCTGCACCTGCATGTTTACTTTCAGAGACTGGTGTACGAGGACACCCAGGTCTCGTTGCACGTTCCCCTCTCCTCATTAATTAATTTATTCAGATACTAGTCTGCCTTCTTGTTTTTGCTGCCCAAAGTGGTAACCTCGCCGTTATCCAAATTAAACTGCATCTGCCATTCATCTGCCCACTCACTGAGCCTATCCAAATCACGCAGAACAATCTCTGCATCCTCCTCGCAGCTCACCCTCTCACCCAACTCGGTGTCATCTGCAAATTTGGAGATGTTACATTTTGTTCCCTCATCTAAATTATTAATATATATATTGTGACTAGCTAGGGTTCTAGCACCAATCCCTGCGGTACCCCACTAGTCACCTCCTGCCAATTTGAAAAAGACCTGTCAATTCCTACTCTGTTTCCTATCTGCCAACCAGTTTTCTGTCCATCTCAATACACTACCCCTAATCCCATGCGCTTTAATTTTACATGATAATCTTTTATGTAATTCAACCAATGGCTAGCCAAGACCGAGCATTTGGCAGCTGAGAGCATTCTATAATCTCGCCCTCAGAACAGCATCCACAAACCTGCATGGGCTTCCTCCAGATGCTCCATATTCCTTCCACACGTCCCAAAAGACGTTTTGTTAGGTAATTTGGACATTCTGAATTCTCCCTCAGTGTACGAACAGGCGCCAGAGTGTGGCAACTGGGAGAATTTCACAGTAACTTCATGGCAGTGTTAATGTAAGCCTACTTGTGATCATAAAGATTATTATAATGTTTGATTCGAATCTAGCATTAAGAGCAGGGGAACAGGGCAGCACGGTGGCGCAGTGGTTAGCACTGCTGCCTCACGGCACCGAGGTCCCAGGTTCGATCCGGGCTCTGGGTCACTGCCCGTGTGGAGTTTGCACATTCTCCCCGTGTCTGTCTCACCCCCACAACCCAAAGATGTGCAGGGTAGGTGGATTGGCCACGCTAAATTTCCCCGTATCTAGGAAACAAACTATCTGGGGACTCTAAATTTATGAAAGAAATAAAAATAACACATGTAGAACTCAGGACCATCTGATGGTCATCGCTTGTGGTCGGCCAATTTATAGGCTCTCGTGGTTACCGTCGCCAAGGGGGGGGGGATCTGAAGGACAGTCGCCAGCACCAATCAGCGACCAAGGTACCGCGAGTGCCCGCCCACCTGCCCCGGCCTGGACCAATGGGCGGCCGAGGGCGGTACATCCGGGTGAGCCCAGGCATCTTTCTGAAGCCGAAGCAAAATGGACGGCCGTTTTTCAGGTCAGTCAAGCAAGTCCCTGTCGGCGCTTCATCAGGTTTGATCACCTTCATTCTTTCAAGGACAAAAAAAACACATTGTGTACCTCCACACGGACGTTCCAAGGGGTTGGTTTCTGTAAGGTGTCCCGTCTGTTTATTTTCAAATGAAGGTGGGAGTTAACCCCGCCCCGCAGAGAGCTGATTGGCTACTGTGTCGCGCAGTGGGGGCGGATCGGCGCTACGAATGGTTAGCGGCGCCGTCCATCACCCGAGGGGCGGGGCCGGGTTGCACGAGCAGCGGAGGTTGTGCGGAGCGGCACACTTAACCCCGACCCTCCCCACCGGTCCCAGCCCCCCCCCCTCTCAACCGGTCCGAGCCCCCCTCCCCCCCCCCCCAAAGGGGCCGAGCCCCCCCCCCCCCAAAGGGGCCGAGCCCCCCCCCCCCCCCCCCAACCGGTCCGAGCCCCCCCCCCCCCCCCCAAACCGGTCCGAGCCCCCCCCCCCCCCCCAAACCGGTCCGAGCCCCCCCCCCCCCCCCAAACCGGTCCGAGCCCCCCCCCCCCCAAAACGTTCCGAGCCCCCCCCCCCCCCCAAACCGGTCCGAGCCCCCCCAACCGTTCCGAGCCCCCCGCCCAACCGTTCCGAGCCCCCCGCCCCAACCGGTCCGAGCCCCCCGCCCCAACCGGTCCGAGCCCCCCGCCCCAACCGGTCCGAGCCCCCCGCCCCAACCGGTCCGAGCCCCCCACTGCCAAACGGTCCCAGCCCCCCACTCCCACCGTCCCAGCCCCCCACTCCCAACCGGTCCCAGCCCCCCACTCCCAACCGGTCCCAGCCCCCCACTCCCAACCGGTCCTCCAACTGGTCCCAGCCCCCCTCCCAACCGGTCCCAGCCCCCCTCCCAACCGGTCCCAGCCCCCCCTCCCAACCGGTCCCAGCCCCCCCTCCCAACCGGTCCCAGCCCCCCCTCCCAACCGGTCCCAGCCCCCCCTCCCAACCGGTCCCAGCCCCCCCTCCCAACCGGTCCCAGCCCCCCCCCCCCCCCGTCCCACCCCCCCCCCCCCCCCGGTCCCAGCCCCCCCCCCCCCCCCCCGGTCCCCGCCCCCCCCCCCCCGGTCCCAGGCCCCCCCCCCCCCCCCCCCCCCCCGGTCCCAGGCCCCCCCCCCACCCCCCCCCGGTCCCAGGCCCCCCCCCCCGGTCCCAGCCCCCCCCCCCCGGTCCCAGGCCCCCCCCCCACCCCCCCCGCTCCCCCCCCACCCCCACCCGGTTCCCCCACCCCCCCCCCGGTCCCAGCCCCCCCCCCCCCGGCCCCAGCCCCCCCCCCCCCCCCGGCCCCCCCCCCCCCAGCCCCAGCCCCCCCCCCCCCGTCCCAGCCCCCCCCCCCGTCCCAGCCCCCCCCCCCGTCCCAGCCCCCCCCCCCCCCTCCCAGCCCCCCCCCCCCCTCCCGCCCCCCCCCTCCCAGCCCCCCCCCCCGTCCCAGCCCCCCCCCCCCCCCCCCGCCAGCCCAGCCCCCCCCCCCGTCCCAGCCCACCCCCCCCGCCCCAGCCACCCCCCCCCCGTCCCAGCCACCCCCCCCGTCCCAGCCCCCCGTCCCAGCCCCCCCCCCCGTCCCAGCCCCCCCCCCCGTCCCAGCCCCCCCCCCCCCCGTCCCAGCCCCCCCCCCCCCGTCCCAGCCCCCCCCCCCCTCCCAGCCCCCCCCCCTTCCCAGCCACCCCCCCCCCCCCCTCCCCCCCCCCCCCCCCCCCCCCCCGTCCCAGCCCCCCCCCCCCCCCCGTCCCCCCCCCCCCCCGTCCAGCCCCCGCCCCCCCCCCCGCCCAGCCCCCCCCCCCCCCGGTCCCAGCCCCCCCCCCCCCGTCCCCGCCCCCCCCCCCCCCGTCCCAGCCCCCCCCCCCCCCGTCCCAGCCCCCCCCCCCCCCCCGTCCCAGCCCCCCCCCCCCGTCCCAGCCCCCCCAGCCCCCCCCCCCCCCCCCGTCCCAGCCCCGCCCCCCCCCCGGTCCCCCGCCCCCCCCCCCGGTCCCAGCCCCCCCCCCCCGGTCCCACCCCCCCCCCCCGTTCCCAGCCCCCCCCGTCCCAGCCCCCCCCCCCCCAGTCCCAGCCCCCCCCCCCCCCAGCCCCCCCCCGTCCCAGCCCCCCCCCCGTCCCAGCCCCCCCGTCCCAGCCCCCCCCGTCCCAGCCCCCCCCCCCCCCGTCCCAGCCCCCCCCCCCGTCCCAGCCCCCCCCCCCGTCCCAGCCCCCCCCCCCCCCCCGTCCCAGCCCCCCCCCCCCGTCCCACCCCCCCCCCGTCCCAGCCCCCCCCCGTCCCAGCCCCCCCCCGTCCCCAGCCCCCCCCCGTCCCAGCCCCCCCCCCGTCCCAGCCCCCCCCCCGTCCCAGCCCCCCCCGTCCCAGCCCCCCCCCCCGTCCCAGCCCCCCCCTGTCCCAGCCCCCCCCCCTCCCAACCCGTCTCAACCTCCCCTCCCAACCCCCCCCCCCCAACCCTCCCAACCCCCCCCTCCCAACCGTCCCAACCCCCCCCTCCCAACCCTCCCCACCCCCCCCTCCCAACCCGTCCCAACCCCCCCCCCAACCCGTCCCAACCCCCCCTCCCAACCCGTCCCAACCCCCCCCTCCCCAACCCTCCCAACCCCCCCCCTCCCCACCCGTCCCAACCCCCCCCTCCCAACCCGTCCCAACCCCCCCCCCTCCCAACCCGTCCCAACCCCCCCCCCCTCCCAACCCTCCCACCCCCCCCTCCCAACCCGTCCCAACCCCCCCCTCCCACCCGTCCCAACCCCCCCCCCTCCCAACCCGTCCCAACCCCCCCCCTCCCAACCCGTCCCAACCCCCCCCACCCCCAACCCGTCCCAACCCCCCCTCCCAACCCGTCCCAACCCCCCCTCCCAACCCGTCCCAACCCCCCCTCCCAACCCTCCCAACCCCCCCTCCCAACCCGTCCCACACCCCCCTCCCAACCCGTCTCACCCCCCCCCCCTCCCAACCCGTCCCAACCCCCCCCTCCCACCCGTCCCAACCCCCCCTCCCAACCCGTCCCAACCCCCCCCTCCCAACCCGTCCCAACCCCCCCCTCCCAACCCGTCCCACCCCCACCCCCCCCTCCCAACCCGTCCCAACCCCCCCCCCAACCCCCAACCCCCCCCCCCAACCCCCCCCTCCCAACCCCCCCCCCAACCCCCCCCCCAACCCCCCCTCCCAACCCCCCCTCCCAACCCCCCCTCCCAACCCCCCCCTCCCAACCCCCCCCTCCCAACCCCCCCTCCCAACCCCCCCCCCAACCCCCCCCTCCCAACCCCCCCTCCCAACCCCCCCCCCCAACCCCCCCCCTCCCAACCCCCCCTCCCAACCCCCCCCTCCCAACCCCCCCTCCCCCAACCCCCCCTCCCAACCCCCCCCCCTCCCAACCCCCCCCTCCCAACCCCCCCCTCCCAACCCCCCCCTCCCCACCCCCCCCTCCCAACCCCCCCCTCCAACCCCCGTCCCAACCCCACCTCCCAACCCTCCCAACCCCCTCCCAACCCGTCCCAACCCCCCCTCCTAACCCTCCCAACACCCCCCCCCAACCCGTCTCACCCCCCCTCCCAACCCGTCCCAACCCCCCCCTCCCACCCGTCCCAACCCCCCCCTCCCAACACCGTCCCAACCCCCCGTCCCAACCCCCCGTCCCAACCCCCCCTCCCAACCCCCCCTCCCACCCCCCCCTCCCACCCCCCCCTCCCAACCCCCCCTCCCCACCCCCCCCTCCCACCCCCCCCTCCCACCCCCCCCTCCCACACCCCCCTCCCACACCCCGCTCCCAACCCGTCCCAACCCCCCCCTCCCAACCCGTCCCACCCCCCCCCCCAACCCTCCCAACCCTTCCCAACCCCCGTCCCAACCCCCCCAACCCGTCCCAACCCCCCCAACCCTCCCAACCCCCCCCAACCCGTCACAACCCCCCCCCACCCGCACAACCCCCCCAACCCGTCACAACCCCCCCCCCCCAACCCGTCCCAACCCCCCCCCCCCCTCCAACCCGTCCCAACCCCCCCCCTCCCAACCCGTCCCAACCCCCCCCCTCCCAACTCGTCCCAACCCCCCCCCCTCCCAACCCGTCCCAACCCCCCCCCCTCCCAACCCGTCCCACCCCCCGTCCCAACCCTCCCAACCCCCCCTCCCAACCCTCCCAACACCCCCTCCCAACCCTCCCAACACCCCCTCCAACCCGTCTCAACCCCCCCCTCCCAACCCGTCCCAACCCCCCCCTCCCAACCCTCCCAACCCCCCCTCCCAACCCGTCCCCAACCCCCCTCCTAACCCGTCCCAACCCCCCCTCCCAACCCCCCCTCCCAACCCGTCCCAACCCCCCCCTCCCAACCCGTCCAACCCCGCCCACCCAACCCCCCCTCCCAACACCCCCTCCCTCCCAACCCCCCCTCCCTCCCAACCCTCCCTCCCAACCCCCCCTCCCAACCCCCCCTCCCAACCCCCCCTCCCAACACCCACCCCTCCCACCAACCCCCCCTCCCTCCCAACCCCTCCCTCCCAACCCACCCCTCCCAACCCCCCCTCCCAACCCCCCTCCCAACCCCCCTCCCAACCCCCCCTCCCATCCCCCCCCCTCCCAACCCCCCCTCCTAACCACTCCCAACCCACCCCCCCCTCCCAACCCCCCCTCCCAACCCCCCCTCCCAACCCCCCCCTCCCAACCCACCCAACCCCCACTTCCAAGCCCCCCGCTCCCAAATCCCCCCCCCGCTCTCAAATCCCCCCCCCCGCTCTCAAATCCCCCCCCTGCTCCCAAATCCCCCCCCCGCTCCCAAATCCCCCCCCGCTCCCAGATCCCCCCCCCGCTCCCAAATCCCCCCCCCGCTCCCAAATCCCCCCCCCGCTCCAAATCCCCCCCCCCGCTCCCAAATCCCCCCCCCGCTCCCAAATCCCCCCCCGCTCCCAAATCCCCCCCCGCTCCCAAATCCCCCCCCCGCTCCCAAATCCCCCCCCCGCTCCCAAATCCCCCCCCCCCGCTCCCAAATCCCCCCCCGCTCCCAAATCCCCCCCGCTCCCAATCCCCCCCCGCTCCCAAATCCCCCCCGCTCCCCAAATCCCCCCCGCTCCCAAATCCCCCCCCGCTCCCAAATCCCCCCCCCGCTCCAAATCCCCCCCCCGCTCCCAAATCCCCCCCCCGCTCCCAAATCCCCCCCCCGCTCCCAAATCCCCCCCCGCTCCCAAATCCCCCCCCCGCTCCCAAATCCCCCCCCGCTCCCAAATCCCCCCGCTCCCAAATCCCCCCCCCCGCTCCCAATCCCCCCCCCGCTCCCAAATCCCCCCCCCGCTCCCAAATCCCCCCCCCGCTCCCAATCCCCCCCCCCGCTCCCAAATCCCCCCCCCCCGCTCCCAATCCCCCCCCGCTCCCAAATCCCCCCCCGCTCCCAAATCCCCCCCCGCTCCCAAATCCCCCCCCGCTCCCAAATCCCCCCCCGCTCCCAAATCCCCCCCGCTCCCAAATCCCCCCCGCTGCCACTCTGTTCCCCCCCGCTGCCACTCTGTTCCCCCCCCGCTGCCACTCTGTTCCCCCCCCGCTGCCACTCTGTTCCCCCCCCGCTGCCACTCTGTTCCCCCCCCGCTGCCACTCTGTTCCCCCCCCCGCTGCCACTCTGTTCCCCCCCCCCCGCTGCCACTCCTGTTCCCCCCCCCGCTGCCACTCTGTTCCCCCCCCCGCTGCCACTCTGTTCCCCCCCCGCTGCCACTCTGTTCCCCCCCCGCTGCCACTCTGTTCCCCCCCGCTGCCACTCTGTTCCCCCCCGCTGCCACTCTGTTCCCCCCCGCTGCCACTCCGTTTCCCCCCCCGCTGCCACTCCGTTCCCCCCCCCGCTGCCACTGCCCGTTCCCCCCCCCCCGCTGCACACTCCGTTCCCCCCCCCGATGCCACCTACCGTTCCCCCCCCCGCTGCCCCCCCTTTCCCCCCCCCGCTGCCACTCCGTTCCCCCCCCCGCTGCCACTCCGTTCCCCCCCCCCCGCCTGCCACTCCGTTCCCCCCCCCGCTGCCACTCCGTTCCCCCCCCCGCTGCACCTACCGTTCCCCCCCCCGCTGCCACTAGGCCGTTCCCCCCCCCCGCTGCCACTCCGTCCCCCCACCCCCGCTGCCATCTCCGTTCCCCCCCCCGCTGCCACTGCCGTCCCCCCCCCCCGGCTTGCCACTCCGTCCCCCCCCCGCTGCCACTCCGTTCCCCCCCCCCGCTGCCACTCCGTTCTCCCCCCCGCTGCCACTCCGTTCTCCCCTCCCGCTGCCACTCCGTTTCTCCCCTCCGCGCCACTCCGTTCTCCCCCCCGCTGCCACTCCGTTCTCCCCCCCGCTGGCCACTCCGTCTCCCACCCACGCTGCCACTCCGTTCCCCCCCCGCTGCCACTCCGTTCCCCCCCCCGCTGCCACTCCGTTCTCCCCCCCGCATGCCACCTCCGTTTCCCCCCCGCTGCCACTCCGTTCTCCCCTCCCGCTGCCACTCCATTCACCCCCCGCTGCCCCTCCGTTCCCCCCCCCCGCTGCCCCTCCGTTCCCCCCCCCCGCTGCCACTCCGTTCCCCCCCCCGCTGCCACTCCGTTCCCCCCCCCCCCGCTGCCACTCCGTCCCCCCCCCCCGCTGCCACTCCGTTCCCCCCCCCACGCTGGCCGCTCCGTTCCCCCCCCCCCGCTGCCGCCCGTTTCCCCCCCCCCGCTGCCAACTTCCGTTTCCCCCCCGCCACTCCGTTCCATCCCCCGCTGCCACACCGTTCCCCCCCCCCCCTGCTGCCACTCCCCCCACCCCCCTCCCTCTTCGGGCCCCCATGCACCCCTCGTGAGGAATGGCGCAGTGGCTAACGTTCGTAGATTACAGTAAGAAGTCTTAGAACACCAGGTTAAAGTCCAACAGGTTTGTTTCAACACTGCTCCGCAAGCTAGTGTTTGAAACAAACCTGTTGGACTTTAACCTGGCGTTGTAAGACTTCTTACTGTTCTCACCCCAGTCCAACGCTGGCATCTCCACATCATGGCTAACTTTAGTAGAGTATTGGGCAGCACGGTGGCGCAGTGGTAGCACTGCAGTTTCACGGCGCCGAGGTCCCAGGTTCGATCCCGGCTCTGAGTCACTGTCCGTGTGGAGTTTGCACTTTCTCCCCGTGTTTGCGTGGGTTTCACCCCCACAACCCAAAGATATGCAGGCTAGGTGGATTGAACAATCTAAATTGCCCCTTAATTGGAAAAAATGAAATGGGTAATCTAAATTTAAAAAAAAACTTTAGTAGATTATTGTGGAATTCTGTTGCACAATTGTGGAATGCTCTGTTCCGAATCTAGTTTGCACAGTGAGTCTTTTATTGAAAGATATTTTTCAAATTAAAATGGGACATTGTAATAAGAAACAGACTTTTATTTCACAGGCTCCTATGGGACTTGGAATGCAGAGTCTCCTGGTGAAGGTAAACATTTCTCTTCGTGCTGGTTGAGGGTGGGAGGGGTGATTTGGCTACTTTTGCTCTCAAAGCCTTGGAACTTGGTTTGACACTCAGTCAAGTCGGAGTGACTGTAAACCTGATAGCTACACCCAAAGGCCCAAATAGGTTCTGGAAGAGAAAGCTTCCAACTAATTGCCATCCTTTGCAATTGTTGGTTAACACTGCTGCCTCATAGCACAGAGGACCCAGGTTCAATCCGGCCCCGGGTCAATTTCCATGTGGAGTTTGCACATTCTCCCCATGTCTGCGTGGGTCTCACCCCCACAACCCAAAGGGGGCAGCACGGTAGCATGGTGGTTAGCATAAATGCTTCACAGCTCCAGGGTCCCAGGTTCGGTTCCCAGCTGGGTCACTGTCTGTGCGGAGTCTGCACATCCTCCCCGTGTGTGCGTGGGTTTCCTCCGGGTGCTCCGGTTTCCTCCCACAGTCCAAAGATGTGCGGGTTAGGTGGATTGGCCATGCTAAATTGCCCGTAGTGTCCTAAAAAAAAAGTAAGGTTAAGGTGGGTGGGGGTTGTTGGGTTACGGGTATAGGGTGGATACGTGGGTTTGAGTAGGGTGATCGTTGTTCGGCACAACATCGAGGGCCGAAGGGTCTGTTCTGTGCTGTACTGTTCTATGTTCTATGTGCAGGGTAGGTGGATTGGCCACAATAAATTGTGATGCGTTTTGGGCCTAATTTAATTAGAAAAAAAAGAATTGGGTACTCTAAATTTATTTTAAAAATTTTAAAATTCTCTGTAGTTGCTCTTGTCCTTTCTGTGTTTTATTGTTTAATGTGAAGCCTGCCGCCAGTTATTGTACACATGACATGAGTGTGCTGTGCAAGGGGATGGTAGTGTGCATATTTCTCAGCCTATAGGGATATAAGACGTGACCAAGTGGAGAAGAGGTCAGAACCTCAGATTGAGCCGATTCTGGTTGCTTGTTTATGACTGGAAGGAGCAGAGAGAACATGTAGCCCTTTTACGGGACTCGGAATGTCCCTGAAGTGTTGTTGCATCATTGCTTGTTTTGCTTCCAGAAAGAAGCACATTTGCAGTATTAAAGCCAAAATAAAGAACTAGTTGGTGGTTTCTCAAAATTATTTGAGGGTTATGCTTAAAGAAAAAAGTTTTAGTTTTTAATTTACCTGGAATTATGGGAGAAAACTTTAGTTCTTGGGTCGCATACAACATAATGTTCTTTTTTTCACTCCCTATGCTATGACTAATTGTATTGTCTTCATAATCTATGATCTTGTATGTTTTGCTTTGAGTGGTCAAGAAGGCATACAGGTGGTTAGCACAACCGCCTCACGGCGCTGAGGTCCCAGGTTCGATCCCGGCTCTGGGTCACTGTCCGTGTGGAGTTTGCACATTCTCCCCGTGTCTGCGTGGGTTTAGCCCCCACAACCCAAAAAATGTGCAGAGTAGGTGGATTGGCCACGCTAAATTGCCCCTTAATTGGAAAAAATAATTGGGTAATCTAAATTTAAAAAAAAAAAAGAAGGCATACAGCATGCTTGCCTTCATCGGACGGGGTATTGAGTACAAGAGTTGGCAAGTCATGTTACTGTTGTATAGGACTTTGGTTAGGCCACATTTGGAATACTGCGTGCAGTCCTGATCGCCACATTACCAGAAGGATGTGGATGCTTTAGAGAGGCAGAGGAGGTTCACCAGGATGTTGTCTGGTATTGAGGGTGCTAGCTATGCAGAAAGGTTGAGTAGATTAGGATTGTTTTCGTTTCTCCCCGTGTCTGCGTGGGTTTCACCCCCACAACCCAAAAATATGCAAGCTAGGTGGATTGGCCACTCTAAATTGCCCCTTAATTGGAAAAATGATTGGGTACACTAAATTTATTTTTAAAAAAGGATTGTTTTCATTGGAAACACGGAGGTTGAGGGGGGACCTGATTGAGGTCCACACAATTATGAGAGGTATGGGCAGGGTGGATAGCAACAAGCTTTTTCCAAGAGTGGGGGAGTCAATTACAAGGGGTCACGATTTCAAGGTGAGAGGGGGAATGTTTAAGGGAGATGTGTTGGAAGTTTTTTACGCAGAGGGTGGTGGGCGCCTGGAACGCTTTACCAGCGGGGGTGGTAGAGGCGGGAACGATAGCATCATTTAAGATGCATCTAGACAGATATATGAACGGGCGTGGAACAGAGGGAAGTAGATCCTTGGGAAATAGGTGCCAAGTTTAGACAAAGGATCTGGATCAGCGCAGGCTGGGAGGGCCGAAGAGCCTGTTCCTGTGCTGTAGTTTTCTTTGTTCTTTGCTATCATTCACCTGCTAATAGTAATAGATGGTTGTTTTATCAGTACCCGCTAACTCCATTCCTCCAACTTGATCCGTTTCTCTTTAGTGTGTAATAACCATTCCTAATGGTGACATAAGAATTCATACATGGTTGATTTGCAAAGAAAATGGTCAATATTAATACAATTCCTATTTATTTGCCTCCTCAGGTTATGATGACTATAGTTATGGACAAGGTTCTGGATCACATTATGGCTACGGTGGCAAATCCTGGGATTTGCAGAAAGGCAACCAGACTTCTGAATCCCTTGTAGCTAAAATTAACCAACGATTAGATCTCCTTTCTCGCAATGAAGGTGATGATCAGGAAAGGTATCTATCAGGACGTCAAAAGCAGCTGAAGTACTGTGCTGTTTGCCAATCAAGAGACTAAGTTGGAGCTATGTGCTCTTTGGATACTTTGAGCTATTAAGATTGCACTGATTAGTATCAAACATTGTACATTCTCTGAGTCAGCATGTTTTGTCACTTAGCTCTCTGTTGTGGACATAATGTTTTATTTATCTTCAACATGTCCTACTGACTATCTATGTAGTTCAGTACTTACCACTATGTGGAAGTGCTGGTTATGGAGGTAAAATGGCCTTGTTTCTGTCTTGAGCTAAAGTTATCAAGTTGATAGCCATGATTGGGAGGGCAGTAATTGTGATTTTAAATTGGTTTTGGAGAAGTATTTTCTAGATTGTACTCTGGTAAGGAGGTTATTTAGTTATGTCAAAGGCAAAGAGCACCATCATCATTGTTCAAGCGGGCTTAAGGAGCCTTGTGTTGATTTGAAGTGAATAATTTTGTGTTGATTGCAAAGTGATATTGCAGTTCCATTTTTGGGGATATGGCAGGATAACAGAGTAATGGATTACTCGTAGGACCAGTGTTGTTGTTGATGAGTGCACTGTGTGGTTTGAGCTGAGCTGGGATACAGTGAGTGAGAGCGTTAGGCTGAGCTGGGACACTGAGTGAGAGCGTTAGGCTGAGCTGGGACACAGTGAGTGAGAGCGTTAGGCTGAGCTGGGAAAGAGTGAGTGAGAGCGTTAGGCTGAGCTGGGATACAGTGAGTGAGAGCGTTAGGCTGAGCTGGGATACAGTGAGTGAGAGCGTTAGGCTGAGCTGGGATACAGTCAGTGAGAGTGTTAGGCTGAGCTGGGACAGAGTGAGTGAGAGCGTTAGGCTGAGCTGGGATACAGTGAGTGGGAGCGTTAGGCTGAGCTGGGGCACAGTGAGTGAGAGCGTTAGGCTGAGCTGGGACACAGTGAGTGAGAGCGTTAGGCTGAGCTGGGACACAGTGAGTGAGAGCGTTAGGCTGAGCTGGGACAGAGTGAGTGAGAGCGTTAGGCTGAGCTGGGATACAGTGAGTGAGAGCGTTAGGCTGAGCTGGGATACAGTGAGTGAGAGCGTTAGGCTGAGCTGGGATACAGTGAGTGAGAGCGTTAGGCTGAGCTGGGATACAGTGAGTGGGAGCGTTAGGCTGAGCTGGGATACAGTGAGTGAGAGCGTTAGGCTGAGCTGGGATACACTGAGTGAGAGCGTTAGGCTGAGCTGGGACACAGTGAGTGAGAGCGTTAGGCTGAGCTGGGATACAGTGAGTGAGAGCGTTAGGCTGAGCTGGGATACAGTGAGTGAGAGCGTTAGGCTGAGCTGGGATACAGTGAGTGAGAGCGTTAGGCTGAGCTGGGACACAGTGAGTGAGAGCGTTAGGCTGAGCTGGGATACAGTGAGTGAGAGCGTTAGGCTGAGCTGGGACACAGTGAGTGAGAGCGTTAGGCTGAGCTGGGATACAGTGAGTGAGAGCGTTAGGCTGAGCTGGGACACTGAGTGAGAGCGTTAGGCTGAGCTGGGATACAGTGAGTGAGAGCGTTAGGCTGAGCTGGGATACAGTGAGTGAGAGCGTTAGGCTGAGCTGGGACACAGTGAGTGAGAGCGTTAGGCTGAGCTGGGACACAGTGAGTGAGAGCGTTAGGCTGAGCTGGGACACAGTGAGTGAGAGCGTTAGGCTGAGCTGGGACACAGTGAGTGAGAGCGTTAGGCTGAGCTGGGACACAGTGAGTGAGAGCGTTAGGCTGAGCTGGGACACAGTGAGTGAGAGCGTTAGGCTGAGCTGGGATACAGTGAGTGAGAGCGTTAGGCTGAGCTGGGACACAGTGAGTGAGAGCGTTAGGCTGAGCTGGGATACAGTGAGTGAGAGCGTTAGGCTGAGCTGGGATACAGTGAGTGAGAGCGTTAGGCTGAGCTGGGATACAGTGAGAGAGCGTTAGGCTGAGCTGGGATACAGTGAGAGAGAGCGTTAGGCTGAGCTGGGATACAGTGAGCGAGAGCGTTAGGCTGAGCTGGGATACAGTGAGTGAGAGCGTTAGGCTGAGCTGGGATACAGTGAGTGAGAGCGTTAGGCTGAGCTGGGATACAGTGAGAGAGAGCGTTAGGCTGAGCTGGGATACAGTGAGCGAGAGCGTTAGGCTGAGCTGGGATACAGTGAGAGAGAGCGTTAGGCTGAGCTGGGATACAGTGAGTGAGAGCGTTAGGCTGAGCTGGGATACAGTGAGTGAGAGCGTTAGGCTGAGCTGGGATACAGTGAGTGGGAGCGTTAGGCTGAGCTGGGATACAGTGAGTGAGAGCGTTAGGCTGAGCTGGGACACAGTGAGTGAGAGCGTTAGGCTGAGCTGGGATACAGTGAGTGAGAGCGTTAGGCTGAGCTGGGATACAGTGAGTGAGAGCGTTAGGCTGAGCTGGGATACAGTGAGTGAGAGCGTTAGGCTGAGCTGGGACACTGAGTGAGAGCGTTAGGCTGAGCTGGGATACAGTGAGTGAGAGCGTTAGGCTGAGCTGGGATACAGTGAGTGAGAGCGTTAGGCTGAGCTGGGATACAGTGAGTGAGAGCGTTAGGCTGAGCTGGGACACTGAGTGAGAGCGTTAGGCTGAGCTGGGATACAGTGAGTGAGAGCGTTAGGCTGAGCTGGGATACAGTGAGTGAGAGCGTTAGGCTGAGCTGGGATACAGTGAGTGAGAGCGTTAGGCTGAGCTGGGACACAGTGAGTGAGAGCGTTAGGCTGAGCTGGGATACAGTGAGTGAGAGCGTTAGGCTGAGCTGGGACACAGTGAGAGCGTTAGGCTGAGCTGGGACACAGTGAGTGAGAGCGTTAGGCTGAGCTGGGATACAGTGAGTGAGAGCGTTAGGCTGAGCTGGGACACTGAGTGAGAGCGTTAGGCTGAGCTGGGATACAGTGAGTGAGAGCGTTAGGCTGAGCTGGGATACAGTGAGTGAGAGCGTTAGGCTGAGCTGGGATACAGTGAGTGAGAGCGTTAGGCTGAGCTGGGATACAGTGAGTGAGAGCGTTAGGCTGAGCTGGGATACAGTGAGTGAGAGCGTTAGGCTGAGCTGGGACACAGTGAGTGAGAGTGTTAGGCTGAGCTGGGATACAGTGAGTGAGAGCGTTAGGCTGAGCTGGGATACAGTGAGTGAGAGCGTTAGGCTGAGCTGGGATACAGTGAGTGAGAGCGTTAGGCTGAGCTGGGATACAGTGAGTGAGAGCGTTAGGCTGAGCTGGGATACAGTGAGTGAGAGCGTTAGGCTGAGCTGGGATACAGTGAGTGAGAGCGTTAGGCTGAGCTGGGATACAGTGAGTGAGAACGTTAGGCTGAGCTGGGATACAGTGAGTGAGAGCGTTAGGCTGAGCTGGGATACACTGAGTGAGAGCGTTAGGCTGAGCTGGGATACAGTGAGTGAGAGCGTTAGGCTGAGCTGGGATACAGTGAGTGAGAGCGTTAGGCTGAGCTGGGATACAGTGAGTGAGAGCGTTAGGCTGAGCTGGGACACAGTGAGTGAGAGCGTTAGACTGAGCTGGGATACACTGAGTGAGAGCGTTAGGCTGAGCTGGGATACAGTGAGTGAGAGCGTTAGGCTGAGCTGGGATACAGTGAGAGCGTTAGGCTGAGCTGGGGCACAGTGAGTGAGAGCGTTAGGCTGAGCTGGGATACAGTGAGTGAGAGCGTTAGGCTGAGCTGGGACACTGAGTGAGAGCGTTAGGCTGAGCTGGGATACAGTGAGTGAGAGCGTTAGGCTGAGCTGGGATACAGTGAGTGAGAGCGTTAGGCTGAGCTGGGATACAGTGAGTGAGAGCGTTAGGCTGAGCTGGGATACAGTGAGTGAGAGCGTTAGGCTGAGCTGGGATTCAGTGAGAGCGTTAGGCTGAGCTGGGACACAGTGAGTGAGAGCGTTAGGCTGAGCTGGGACACAGTGAGTGAGAGCGTTAGGCTGAGCTGGGACACAGTGAGTGAGAGCGTTAGGCTGAGCTGGGATACAGTGAGAGCGTTAGGCTGAGCTGGGACACAGTGAGTGAGAGCGTTAGGCTGAGCTGGGATACAGTGAGTGAGAGCGTTAGGCTGAGCTGGGACACTGAGTGAGAGCGTTAGGCTGAGCTGGGATACAGTGAGTGAGAGTGTTAGGCTGAGCTGGGATACAGTGAGTGAGAGCGTTAGGCTGAGCTGGGACACTGAGTGAGAGCGTTAGGCTGAGCTGGGATACAGTGAGTGAGAGCGTTAGGCTGAGCTGGGATACACTGAGTGAGAGCGTTAGGCTGAGCTGGGATACAGTGAGTGAGAGCGTTAGGCTGAGCTGGGATACAGTGAGTGAGAGCGTTAGGCTGAGCTGGGACAGTGAGTGAGAGCGTTAGGCTGAGCTGGGATACAGTGAGTGAGAGCGTTAGGCTGAGCTGGGACACAGTGAGTGAGAGCGTTAGGCTGAGCTGGGATACACTGAGTGAGAGCGTTAGGCTGAGCTGGGATACAGTGAGAGAGAGCGTTAGGCTGAGCTGGGATACAGTGAGAGCGTTAGGCTGAGCTGGGATACAGTGAGTGAGAGCGTTAGGCTGAGCTGGGATACAGTGAGTGAGAGCGTTAGGCTGAGCTGGGATAGAGTGAGTGAGAGCGTTAGGCTGAGCTGGGACACTGAGTGAGAGCGTTAGGCTGAGCTGGGATACAGTGAGTGAGAGCGTTAGGCTGAGCTGGGATACAGTGAGTGAGAGCGTTAGGCTGAGCTGGGACACAGTGAGTGAGAGCGTTAGGCTGAGCTGGGACAGAGTGAGTGAGAGCGTTAGGCTGAGCTGGGATACAGTGAGTGAGAGCGTTAGGCTGAGCTGGGACACAGTGAGTGAGAGCGTTAGGCTGAGCTGGGATACAGTGAGTGAGAGCGTTAGGCTGAGCTGGGACACAGTGAGTGAGAGCGTTAGGCTGAGCTGGGATACAGTGAGTGAGAGCGTTAGGCTGAGCTGGGACACAGTGAGTGAGAGCGTTAGGCTGAGCTGGGACACAGTGAGTGAGAGCGTTAGGCTGAGCTGGGACACAGTGAGTGAGAGCGTTAGGCTGAGCTGGGATACAGTGAGTGAGAGCGTTAGGCTGAGCTGGGATACAGTGAGTGAGAGCGTTAGGCTGAGCTGGGACACAGTGAGTGAGAGCGTTAGGCTGAGCTGGGACACTGAGTGAGAGCGTTAGGCTGAGCTGGGACACAGTGAGTGAGAGCGTTAGGCTGAGCTGGGATACAGTGAGTGAGAGCGTTAGGCTGAGCTGGGACAGAGTGAGTGAGAGCGTTAGGCTGAGCTGGGATACAGTGAGTGAGAGCGTTAGGCTGAGCTGGGACACAGTGAGTGAGAGCGTTAGGCTGAGCTGGGATACAGTGAGAGCGTTAGGCTGAGCTGGGATACAGTGAGTGAGAGCGTTAGGCTGAGCTGGGATACAGTGAGTGAGAGCGTTAGGCTGAGCTGGGATACAGTGAGTGAGAGCGTTAGGCTGAGCTGGGATACAGTGAGAGAGCGTTAGGCTGAGCTGGGATACAGTGAGTGAGAGCGTTAGGCTGAGCTGGGATACAGTGAGTGAGAGCGTTAGGCTGAGCTGGGATACAGTGAGAGAGCGTTAGGCTGAGCTGGGATACAGTGAGTGAGAGCGTTAGGCTGAGCTGGGACACAGTGAGTGAGAGCGTTAGGCTGAGCTGGGATACAGTGAGAGCGTTAGGCTGAGCTGGGATACAGTGAGTGAGAGCGTTAGGCTGAGCTGGGATACAGTGAGAGAGCGTTAGGCTGAGCTGGGATACAGTGAGTGAGAGCGTTAGGCTGAGCTGGGACACAGTGAGTGAGAGCGTTAGGCTGAGCTGGGATACAGTGAGAGCGTTAGGCTGAGCTGGGATACAGTGAGTGAGAGCGTTAGGCTGAGCTGGGATACAGTGAGTGAGAGCGTTAGGCTGAGCTGGGACACAGTGAGTGAGAGTGTTAGGCTGAGCTGGGACACTGAGTGAGAGCGTTAGGCTGAGCTGGGACACAGTGAGTGAGAGCGTTAGGCTGAGCTGGGATACAGTGAGAGAGCGTTAGGCTGAGCTGGGATACAGTGAGTGAGAGCGTTAGGCTGAGCTGGGATACAGTGAGTGAGAGCGTTAGGCTGAGCTGGGATACAGTGAGTGAGAGCGTTAGGCTGAGCTGGGATACAGTGAGTGAGAGCGTTAGGCTGAGCTGGGACACAGTGAGTGAGAGCGTTAGGCTGAGCTGGGACACAGTGAGTGAGAGCGTTAGGCTGAGCTGGGATACAGTGAGTGAGAGCGTTAGGCTGAGCTGGGATACACTGAGTGAGAGCGTTAGGCTGAGCTGGGACAGTGAGTGAGAGCGTTAGGCTGAGCTGGGATACAGTGAGTGAGAGCGTTAGGCTGAGCTGGGATACAGTGAGTGAGAGCGTTAGGCTGAGCTGGGACACAGTGAGTGAGAGCGTTAGGCTGAGCTGGGATACAGTGAGTGAGAGCGTTAGGCTGAGCTGGGACACAGTGAGTGAGAGCGTTAGGCTGAGCTGGGATACAGTGAGTGAGAGCGTTAGGCTGAGCTGGGATACAGTGAGTGAGAGCGTTAGGCTGAGCTGGGATACAGTGAGCGAGAGCGTTAGGCTGAGCTGGGACACAGTGAGTGAGAGCGTTAGGCTGAGCTGGGATACAGTGAGTGAGAGCGTTAGGCTGAGCTGGGATACAGTGAGAGCGTTAGGCTGAGCTGGGATACAGTGAGTGAGAGCGTTAGGCTGAGCTGGGACACTGAGTGAGAGCGTTAGGCTGAGCTGGGATACAGTGAGAGCGTTAGGCTGAGCTGGGATACAGTGAGTGAGAGCGTTAGGCTGAGCTGGGACACTGAGTGAGAGCGTTAGGCTGAGCTGGGATACAGTGAGTGAGAGCGTTAGGCTGAGCTGGGACACTGAGTGAGAGCGTTAGGCTGAGCTGGGACACTGAGTGAGTGAGAGCGTTAGGCTGAGCTGGGATACAGTGAGTGAGAGCGTTAGGCTGAGCTGGGATACAGTGAGAGAGAGCGTTAGGCTGAGCTGGGACACAGTGAGTGAGAGCGTTAGGCTGAGCTGGGATACAGTGAGTGAGAGCGTTAGGCTGAGCTGGGATACAGTGAGTGAGAGCGTTAGGCTGAGCTGGGATACAGTGAGAGCGTTAGGCTGAGCTGGGACACAGTGAGTGAGAGCGTTAGGCTGAGCTGGGACACAGTGAGTGAGAGCGTTAGGCTGAGCTGGGACACAGTGAGTGAGAGCGTTAGGCTGAGCTGGGATACAGTGAGTGAGAGCGTTGGGCTGAGCTGGGACACAGTGAGTGAGAGCGTTGGGCTGAGCTGGGATACAGTGAGTGAGAGCGTTAGGCTGAGCTGGGACACAGTGAGTGAGAGCGTTAGGCTGAGCTGGGATACAGTGAGTGAGAGCGTTAGGCTGAGCTGGGACACAGTGAGTGAGAGCGTTAGGCTGAGCTGGGATACAGTGAGTGAGAGCGTTAGGCTGAGCTGGGGCACAGTGAGTGAGAGCGTTAGGCTGAGCTGGGACACAGTGAGTGAGAGCGTTGGGCTGAGCTGGGACACAGTGAGTGAGAGCGTTAGGCTGAGCTGGGATACAGTGAGTGAGAGCGTTAGGCTGAGCTGGGATACAGTGAGTGAGAGCGTTAGGCTGAGCTGGGATACAGTGAGTGAGAGCGTTAGGCTGAGCTGGGATACAGTGAGAGCGTTAGGCTGAGCTGGGATACAGTGAGTGAGAGCGTTAGGCTGAGCTGGGACAGAGTGAGAGAGCGTTGGGCTGAGCTGGGATACAGTGAGTGAGAGCGTTAGGCTGAGCTGGGACACAGTGAGTGAGAGCGTTAGGCTGAGCTGGGATACAGTGAGTGAGAGCGTTAGGCTGAGCTGGGATACAGTGAGAGCGTTAGGCTGAGCTGGGATACAGTGAGTGGGAGCGTTAGGCTGAGCTGGGATACAGTGAGAGAGCGTTAGGCTGAGCTGGGATACAGTGAGTGAGAGCGTTAGGCTGAGCTGGGATACAGTGAGTGAGAGCGTTAGGCTGAGCTGGGATACAGTGAGAGAGAGCGTTAGGCTGAGCTGGGACACAGTGAGTGGGAGCGTTAGGCTGAGCTGGGATACAGTGAGAGCGTTAGGCTGAGCTGGGATACAGTGAGTGAGAGCGTTAGGCTGAGCTGGGACACAGTGAGTGAGAGCGTTAGGCTGAGCTGGGATACAGTGAGAGCGTTAGGCTGAGCTGGGATACAGTGAGTGAGAGCGTTAGGCTGAGCTGGGACACAGTGAGTGAGAGCGTTAGGCTGAGCTGGGACACAGTGAGAGAGCGTTAGGCTGAGCTGGGATACAGTGAGAGAGCGTTAGGCTGAGCTGGGATACAGTGAGTGAGAGCGTTAGGCTGAGCTGGGATACAGTGAGTGAGAGCGTTAGGCTGAGCTGGGATACAGTGAGTGAGAGCGTTAGGCTGAGCTGGGATACAGTGAGTGAGAGCGTTAGGCTGAGCTGGGATACAGTGAGTGAGAGCGTTAGGCTGAGCTGGGACACAGTGAGTGAGAGCGTTAGGCTGAGCTGGGATACAGTGAGTGAGAGCGTTAGGCTGAGCTGGGATACAGTGAGTGAGAGCGTTAGGCTGAGCTGGGATACAGTGAGTGAGAGCGTTAGGCTGAGCTGGGACACAGTGAGTGAGAGCGTTAGGCTGAGCTGGGACACAGTGAGTGAGAGCGTTAGGCTGAGCTGGGACACAGTGAGTGAGAGCGTTAGGCTGAGCTGGGACAGTGAGTGAGAGCGTTAGGCTGAGCTGGGACACAGTGAGTGAGAGCGTTAGGCTGAGCTGGGACACAGTGAGTGAGAGCGTTAGGCTGAGCTGGGATACAGTGAGTGAGAGCGTTAGGCTGAGCTGGGATACAGTGAGTGAGAGCGTTAGGCTGAGCTGGGATACAGTGAGTGAGAGCGTTAGGCTGAGCTGGGACACAGTGAGTGAGAGCGTTAGGCTGAGCTGGGACACAGTGAGTGAGAGCGTTAGGCTGAGCTGGGATACAGTGAGTGAGAGCGTTAGGCTGAGCTGGGACACAGTGAGTGAGAGCGTTAGGCTGAGCTGGGACACAGTGAGTGAGAGCGTTAGGCTGAGCTGGGATACAGTGAGTGAGAGCGTTAGGCTGAGCTGGGACACAGTGAGTGAGAGCGTTAGGCTGAGCTGGGATACAGTGAGAGCGTTAGGCTGAGCTGGGACACAGTGAGTGAGAGCGTTAGGCTGAGCTGGGACACAGTGAGTGAGAGCGTTAGGCTGAGCTGGGATACAGTGAGTGAGAGCGTTAGGCTGAGCTGGGACACTGAGTGAGAGCGTTAGGCTGAGCTGGGATACAGTGAGTGAGAGCGTTAGGCTGAGCTGGGACACAGTGAGTGAGAGCGTTAGGCTGAGCTGGGATACAGTGAGTGAGAGCGTTAGGCTGAGCTGGGATACAGTGAGTGAGAGCGTTAGGCTGAGCTGGGACACAGTGAGTGAGAGCGTTAGGCTGAGCTGGGATACAGTGAGTGAGAGCGTTAGGCTGAGCTGGGACACAGTGAGTGAGAGCGTTAGGCTGAGCTGGGATACAGTGAGTGAGAGCGTTAGGCTGAGCTGGGACACAGTGAGCGAGAGCGTTAGGCTGAGCTGGGACACACTGAGTGAGAGCGTTAGGCTGAGCTGGGACACAGTGAGTGAGAGCGTTAGGCTGAGCTGGGACACAGTGAGTGAGAGCGTTAGGCTGAGCTGGGATACAGTGAGTGGGAGCGTTAGGCTGAGCTGGGATACAGTGAGTGAGAGCGTTAGGCTGAGCTGGGATACAGTGAGTGAGAGCGTTAGGCTGAGCTGGGATACAGTGAGTGAGAGCGTTAGGCTGAGCTGGGATACAGTGAGTGAGAGCGTTAGGCTGAGCTGGGACACAGTGAGTGAGAGCGTTAGGCTGAGCTGGGATACAGTGAGTGAGAGCGTTAGGCTGAGCTGGGACACAGTGAGTGAGAGCGTTAGGCTGAGCTGGGATACAGTGAGTGAGAGCGTTAGGCTGAGCTGGGATACAGTGAGTGAGAGCGTTGGGCTGAGCTGGGACAGAGTGAGTGAGAGCGTTAGGCTGAGCTGGGATACAGTGAGTGAGAGCGTTAGGCTGAGCTGGGATACAGTGAGAGCGTTAGGCTGAGCTGGGACACAGTGAGTGAGAGCGTTAGGCTGAGCTGGGATACAGTGAGTGAGAGCGTTAGGCTGAGCTGGGACACTGAGTGAGAGCGTTAGGCTGAGCTGGGATACAGTGAGTGAGAGCGTTAGGCTGAGCTGGGACACAGTGAGTGAGAGCGTTAGGCTGAGCTGGGATACAGTGAGAGCGTTAGGCTGAGCTGGGATACAGTGAGAGAGCGTTAGGCTGAGCTGGGATACAGTGAGTGAGAGCGTTAGGCTGAGCTGGGATACAGTGAGTGAGAGCGTTAGGCTGAGCTGGGATACAGTGAGTGAGAGCGTTAGGCTGAGCTGGGATACAGTGAGTGAGAGCGTTAGGCTGAGCTGGGATACAGTGAGTGAGAGCGTTAGGCTGAGCTGGGATACAGTGAGTGAGAGCGTTAGGCTGAGCTGGGACACTGAGTGAGAGCGTTAGGCTGAGCTGGGACACTGAGTGAGAGCGTTAGGCTGAGCTGGGATACAGTGAGTGAGAGCGTTAGGCTGAGCTGGGATACAGTGAGTGAGAGCGTTAGGCTGAGCTGGGATACAGTGAGTGAGAGCGTTAGGCTGAGCTGGGATACAGTGAGAGAGCGTTAGGCTGAGCTGGGATACAGTGAGAGCGTTAGGCTGAGCTGGGACACAGTGAGAGCGTTAGGCTGAGCTGGGATACAGTGAGTGAGAGCGTTAGGCTGAGCTGGGATACAGTGAGTGAGAGCGTTAGGCTGAGCTGGGATACAGTGAGTGAGAGCGTTAGGCTGAGCTGGGATACAGTGAGTGAGAGCGTTAGGCTGAGCTGGGATACAGTGAGTGAGAGCGTTAGGCTGAGCTGGGACACAGTGAGTGAGAGCGTTAGGCTGAGCTGGGACACAGTGAGTGAGAGCGTTAGGCTGAGCTGGGACAGAGTGAGAGAGCGTTAGGCTGAGCTGGGATACAGTGAGTGAGAGCGTTGGGCTGAGCTGGGACACAGTGAGTGAGAGCGTTAGGCTGAGCTGGGATACAGTGAGTGAGAGCGTTAGGCTGAGCTGGGATACAGTTAGTGAGAGCGTTAGGCTGAGCTGGGATACAGTGAGAGAGAGCGTTAGGCTGAGCTGGGACACAGTGAGTGAGCGTTAGGCTGAGCTGGGATACAGTGAGTGAGAGCGTTAGGCTGAGCTGGGATACAGTGAGAGAGAGCGTTAGGCTGAGCTGGGACACAGTGAGTGAGAGCGTTAGGCTGAGCTGGGATACAGTGAGTGAGAGCGTTAGGCTGAGCTGGGACAGAGTGAGTGAGAGCGTTAGGCTGAGCTGGGATACAGTGAGAGCGTTAGGCTGAGCTGGGATACAGTGAGTGAGAGCGTTAGGCTGAGCTGGGATACAGTGAGTGAGAGCGTTAGGCTGAGCTGGGACACAGTGAGTGAGAGCGTTAGGCTGAGCTGGGACACTGAGTGGGAGCGTTAGGCTGAGCTGGGACACTGAGTGAGAGCGTTAGGCTGAGCTGGGACACAGTGAGTGAGAGCGTTAGGCTGAGCTGGGACACAGTGAGTGAGAGCGTTAGGCTGAGCTGGGACACTGAGTGAGAGCGTTAGGCTGAGCTGGGATACAGTGAGTGAGAGCGTTAGGCTGAGCTGGGACACAGTGAGTGAGAGCGTTAGGCTGAGCTGGGATACAGTGAGTGAGAGCGTTAGGCTGAGCTGGGATACAGTGAGTGAGAGCGTTAGGCTGAGCTGGGACACAGTGAGTGAGAGCGTTAGGCTGAGCTGGGACACAGTGAGTGAGAGCGTTAGGCTGAGCTGGGATACAGTGAGTGAGAGCGTTAGGCTGAGCTGGGACACAGTGAGTGAGAGCGTTAGGCTGAGCTGGGATACAGTGAGTGAGAGCGTTAGGCTGAGCTGGGATACAGTGAGAGCGTTAGGCTGAGCTGGGATACAGTGAGTGAGAGCGTTAGGCTGAGCTGGGATACAGTGAGTGAGAGCGTTAGGCTGAGCTGGGATACAGTGAGTGAGAGCGTTAGGCTGAGCTGGGATACAGTGAGAGAGCGTTAGGCTGAGCTGGGATACAGTGAGTGAGAGCGTTAGGCTGAGCTGGGATACAGTGAGTGAGAGCGTTAGGCTGAGCTGGGATACAGTGAGTGAGAGCGTTAGGCTGAGCTGGGATACAGTGAGAGAGCGTTAGGCTGAGCTGGGATACAGTGAGTGAGAGCGTTAGGCTGAGCTGGGATACAGTGAGTGAGAGCGTTAGGCTGAGCTGGGATACAGTGAGAGCGTTAGGCTGAGCTGGGACACAGTGAGTGAGAGCGTTAGGCTGAGCTGGGATACAGTGAGAGCGTTAGGCTGAGCTGGGATACAGTGAGAGAGCGTTAGGCTGAGCTGGGATACAGTGAGTGAGAGCGTTAGGCTGAGCTGGGATACAGTGAGAGAGAGCGTTAGGCTGAGCTGGGATACAGTGAGTGAGAGCGTTAGGCTGAGCTGGGATACAGTGAGTGAGAGCGTTAGGCTGAGCTGGGACACAGTGAGTGAGAGCGTTAGGCTGAGCTGGGACACTGAGTGAGAGCGTTAGGCTGAGCTGGAATACAGTGAGAGAGCGTTAGGCTGAGCTGGGATACAGTGAGTGAGAGCGTTAGGCTGAGCTGGGATACAGTGAGTGAGAGCGTTAGGCTGAGCTGGGATACAGTGAGTGAGAGCGTTAGGCTGAGCTGGGATACAGTGAGTGAGAGCGTTAGGCTGAGCTGGGATACAGTGAGTGAGAGCGTTAGGCTGAGCTGGGACACAGTGAGTGAGAGCGTTAGGCTGAGCTGGGACACAGTGAGTGAGAGCGTTAGGCTGAGCTGGGACACAGTGAGTGAGAGCGTTAGGCTGAGCTGGGATACACTGAGTGAGAGCGTTAGGCTGAGCTGGGACACAGTGAGAGAGAGCGTTAGGCTGAGCTGGGATACAGTGAGTGACAGCGTTAGGCTGAGCTGGGACACAGTGAGTGAGAGCGTTAGGCTGAGCTGGGACACTGAGTGAGAGCGTTAGGCTGAGCTGGAATACAGTGAGAGAGCGTTAGGCTGAGCTGGGATACAGTGAGTGAGAGCGTTAGGCTGAGCTGGGATACAGTGAGTGAGAGCGTTAGGCTGAGCTGGGATACAGTGAGTGAGAGCGTTAGGCTGAGCTGGGATACAGTGAGTGAGAGCGTTAGGCTGAGCCTGGGATACAGTGAGAGCGTTAGGCTGAGCTGGGATACAGTGAGAGCGTTAGGCTGAGCTGGGATACAGTGAGTGAGAGCGTTAGGCTGAGCCTGGACACAGTGAGTGAGAGCGTTAGGCTGAGCTGGGACACAGTGAGTGAGAGCGTTAGGCTGAGCTGGGACACAGTGAGAGCGTTAGGCTGAGCTGGGACACAGTGAGTGAGAGCGTTAGGCTGAGCTGGGATACAGTGAGTGAGAGCGTTAGGCTGAGCTGGGACACAGTGAGTGAGAGCGTTAGGCTGAGCTGGGACACAGTGAGTGAGAGCGTTAGGCTGAGCTGGGATACAGTGAGTGAGAGCGTTAGGCTGAGCTGGGACACAGTGAGTGAGAGCGTTAGGCTGAGCTGGGATACAGTGAGTGAGAGCGTTAGGCTGAGCTGGGACACTGAGTGAGTGAGAGCGTTAGGCTGAGCTGGGATACAGTGAGAGCGTTAGGCTGAGCTGGGATACAGTGAGTGAGAGCGTTAGGCTGAGCTGGGACACAGTGAGTGAGAGCGTTAGGCTGAGCTGGGATACAGTGAGTGAGAGCGTTAGGCTGAGCTGGGACACAGTGAGTGAGAGCGTTAGGCTGAGCTGGGATACAGTGAGTGAGAGCGTTAGGCTGAGCTGGGATACAGTGAGTGAGAGCGTTAGGCTGAGCTGGGATACAGTGAGTGAGAGCGTTAGGCTGAGCTGGGACACTGAGTGAGAGCGTTAGGCTGAGCTGGGATACAGTGAGTGAGAGCGTTAGGCTGAGCTGGGACACTGAGTGAGAGCGTTAGGCTGAGCTGGGACACAGTGAGTGAGAGCGTTAGGCTGAGCTGGGATACAGTGAGAGCGTTAGGCTGAGCTGGGATACAGTGAGTGAGAGCGTTAGGCTGAGCTGGGACACAGTGAGAGAGAGCGTTAGGCTGAGCTGGGATACAGTGAGTGACAGCGTTAGGCTGAGCTGGGACACAGTGAGTGAGAGCGTTAGGCTGAGCTGGGACACTGAGTGAGAGCGTTAGGCTGAGCTGGAATACAGTGAGAGAGCGTTAGGCTGAGCTGGGATACAGTGAGTGAGAGCGTTAGGCTGAGCTGGGATACAGTGAGTGAGAGCGTTAGGCTGAGCTGGGATACAGTGAGTGAGAGCGTTAGGCTGAGCTGGGATACAGTGAGTGAGAGCGTTAGGCTGAGCTGGGATACAGTGAGTGAGAGCGTTAGGCTGAGCTGGGACACAGTGAGTGAGAGCGTTAGGCTGAGCTGGGATACAGTGAGTGAGAGTGTTAGGCTGAGCTGGGACACAGTGAGTGAGAGCGTTAGGCTGAGCTGGGACACAGTGAGTGAGAGCGTTAGGCTGAGCTGGGATACAGTGAGAGCGTTAGGCTGAGCTGGGATACAGTGAGTGAGAGCGTTAGGCTGAGCTGGGATACAGTGAGTGAGAGCGTTAGGCTGAGCTGGGATACAGTGAGTGAGAGCGTTAGGCTGAGCTGGGATACAGTGAGTGAGAGCGTTAGGCTGAGCTGGGATACAGTGAGAGAGAGCGTTAGGCTGAGCTGGGATACAGTGAGTGAGAGCGTTAGGCTGAGCCTGGGACACTGAGTGAGAGCGTTAGGCTGAGCTGGGATACAGTGAGTGAGAGCGTTAGGCTGAGCTGGGATACAGTGAGTGAGAGCGTTAGGCTGAGCTGGGACAGAGTGAGTGAGAGCGTTAGGCTGAGCTGGGATACAGTGAGTGAGAGCGTTAGGCTGAGCTGGGATACAGTGAGTGAGAGCGTTAGGCTGAGCTGGGATACAGTGAGTGAGAGCGTTAGGCTGAGCTGGGATACAGTGAGTGAGAGCGTTAGGCTGAGCTGGGATACAGTGAGTGAGAGCGTTTGGCTGAGCTGGGACACAGTGAGTGAGAGCGTTAGGCTGAGCTGGGATACAGTGAGTGAGAGCGTTAGGCTGAGCTGGGATACAGTGAGTGAGAGCGTTAGGCTGAGCTGGGATACAGTGAGTGAGAGCGTTAGGCTGAGCTGGGATACAGTGAGTGAGAGCGTTAGGCTGAGCTGGGATACAGTTAGTGAGAGCGTTAGGCTGAGCTGGGACACAGTGAGTGAGAGCGTTAGGCTGAGCTGGGACACTGAGTGAGAGCGTTAGGCTGAGCTGGGACACAGTGAGAGCGTTAGGCTGAGCTGGGACACAGTGAGTGAGAGCGTTAGGCTGAGCTGGGATACAGTGAGTGAGAGCGTTAGGCTGAGCTGGGACACAGTGAGTGAGAGCATTAGGCTGAGCTGGGATACAGTGAGTGAGAGCGTTAGGCTGAGCTGGGATACAGTGAGTGAGAGCGTTAGGCTGAGCTGGGATACAGTGAGTGAGAGTGTTAGGCTGAGCTGGGATACAGTGAGTGAGAGCGTTAGGCTGAGCTGGGATACAGTGAGTGAGAGCGTTAGGCTGAGCTGGGATACAGTGAGTGAGAGTGTTAGGCTGAGCTGGGATACAGTGAGTGAGAGCGTTAGGCTGAGCTGGGATACAGTGAGTGAGAGCGTTAGGCTGAGCTGGGATACAGTGAGTGAGAGCGTTAGGCTGAGCTGGGATACAGTGAGAGAGCGTTAGGCTGAGCTGGGATACAGTGAGTGAGAGCGTTAGGCTGAGCTGGGATACAGTGAGTGAGAGTGTTAGGCTGAGCTGGGATACAGTGAGTGAGAGCGTTAGGCTGAGCTGGGATACAGTGAGTGAGAGCGTTAGGCTGAGCTGGGATACAGTGAGTGAGAGCGTTAGGCTGAGCTGGGACACAGTGAGTGAGAGCGTTTGGCTGAGCTGGGATACAGTGAGTGAGAGCGTTAGGCTGAGCTGGGATACAGTGAGTGAGAGCGTTAGGCTGAGCTGGGATACAGTGAGTGAGAGCGTTAGGCTGAGCTGGGATACAGTGAGTGAGAGCGTTAGGCTGAGCTGGGACACAGTGAGTGAGAGCGTTAGGCTGAGCTGGGATACAGTGAGAGCGTTAGGCTGAGCTGGGATACAGTGAGTGAGAGCGTTAGGCTGAGCTGGGATACAGTGAGTGACAGCGTTAGGCTGAGCTGGGATACAGTGAGAGCGTTAGGCTGAGCTGGGATACAGTGAGTGAGAGCGTTAGGCTGAGCTGGGATACAGTGAGTGAGAGCGTTAGGCTGAGCTGGGATACAGTGAGTGAGAGCGTTAGGCTGAGCTGGGATACAGTGAGTGAGAGCGTTAGGCTGAGCTGGGACACAGTGACAGCGTTAGGCTGAGCTGGGATACAGTGAGTGAGAGCGTTAGGCTGAGCTGGGACACAGTGAGTGAGAGCGTTAGGCTGAGCTGGGATACAGTGAGTGAGAGCGTTAGGCTGAGCTGGGATACAGTGAGTGAGAGCGTTAGGCTGAGCTGGGACACTGAGTGAGAGCGTTAGGCTGAGCTGGGATACAGTGAGTGAGAGCGTTAGGCTGAGCTGGGATACAGTGAGTGAGAGCGTTAGGCTGAGCTGGGACACTGAGTGAGAGCGTTAGGCTGAGCTGGGACACAGTGAGTGAGAGCGTTAGGCTGAGCTGGGATACAGTGAGTGAGAGCGTTAGGCTGAGCTGGGACACAGTGAGTGAGAGCGTTAGGCTGAGCTGGGATACAGTGAGTGAGAGCGTTAGGCTGAGCTGGGATACAGTGAGTGAGAGCGTTAGGCTGAGCTGGGATACAGTGAGTGAGAGCGTTAGGCTGAGCTGGGATACAGTGAGTGAGAGCGTTAGGCTGAGCTGGGACACTGAGTGAGAGCGTTAGGCTGAGCTGGGATACAGTGAGTGAGAGCGTTAGGCTGAGCTGGGACACAGTGAGTGAGAGCGTTAGGCTGAGCTGGGACACAGTGAGTGAGAGCGTTAGGCTGAGCTGGGATACAGTGAGTGAGAGCGTTAGGCTGAGCTGGGACACAGTGAGTGAGAGCGTTAGGCTGAGCTGGGGCACAGTGAGTGAGAGCGTTAGGCTGAGCTGGGATACAGTGAGTGAGAGCGTTAGGCTGAGCTGGGATACAGTGAGCGAGAGCGTTAGGCTGAGCTGGGATACAGTGAGTGAGAGCGTTAGGCTGAGCTGGGATACAGTGAGTGAGAGCGTTAGGCTGAGCTGGGACACAGTGAGTGAGAGCGTTAGGCTGAGCTGGGGCACAGTGAGTGAGAGCGTTAGGCTGAGCTGGGATACAGTGAGTGAGAGCGTTAGGCTGAGCTGGGACACAGTGAGTGAGAGCGTTAGGCTGAGCTGGGGCACAGTGAGTGAGAGCGTTAGGCTGAGCTGGGATACAGTGAGTGAGAGCGTTAGGCTGAGCTGGGACAGAGTGAGTGAGAGCGTTAGGCTGAGCTGGGATACAGTGAGTGAGAGCGTTAGGCTGAGCTGGGACACAGTGAGTGAGAGCGTTAGGCTGAGCTGGGACAGAGTGAGTGAGAGCGTTAGGCTGAGCTGGGATACAGTGAGTGAGAGCGTTAGGCTGAGCTGGGATACAGTGAGAGCGTTAGGCTGAGCTGGGATACAGTGAGTGAGAGCGTTAGGCTGAGCTGGGATACAGTGAGTGAGAGCGTTAGGCTCAGCTGGGATACAGTGAGTGGGAGCGTTAGGCTGAGCTGGGACACAGTGAGTGAGAGCGTTAGGCTGAGCTGGGATAGAGTGAGTGAGAGCGTTAGGCTGAGCTGGGACACAGTGAGTGGGAGCGTTAGGCTGAGCTGGGATACTGAGTGAGAGCGTTAGGCTGAGCTGGGATACAGTGAGTGAGAGCGTTAGGCTGAGCTGGGATACAGTGAGTGAGAGCGTTAGGCTGAGCTGGGATACAGTGAGTGAGAGCGTTAGGCTGAGCTGGGATACAGTGAGTGAGAGCGTTAGGCTGAGCTGGGATACAGTGAGAGAGCGTTAGGCTGAGCTGGGATACAGTGAGAGAGAGCGTTAGGCTGAGCTGGGATACAGTGAGAGAGCGTTAGGCTGAGCTGGGACACTGAGTGAGAGCGTTAGGCTGAGCTGGGGCACTGAGTGAGAGCGTTAGGCTGAGCTGGGACACTGAGTGAGAGCGTTAGGCTGAGCTGGGACACAGTGAGTGAGAGCGTTAGGCTGAGCTGGGACAGTGAGTGAGAGCGTTAGGCTCAGCTGGGATACAGTGAGTGGGAGCGTTAGGCTGAGCTGGGACACAGTGAGTGAGAGCGTTAGGCTGAGCTGGGATACAGTGAGTGAGAGCGTTAGGCTGAGCTGGGATACAGTGAGAGAGCGTTAGGCTGAGCTGGGATACAGTGAGTGAGAGCGTTAGGCTGAGCTGGGATACAGTGAGTGAGAGCGTTAGGCTGAGCTGGGACACAGTGAGTGAGAGCGTTAGGCTGAGCTGGGACACTGAGTGAGAGCGTTAGGCTGAGCTGGGATACAGTGAGTGAGAGCGTTAGGCTGAGCTGGGATACAGTGAGTGGGAGCGTTAGGCTGAGCTGGGATACAGTGAGTGAGAGCGTTAGGCTGAGCTGGGATACAGTGAGTGAGAGCGTTAGGCTGAGCTGGGATACAGTGAGTGAGAGCGTTAGGCTGAGCTGGGATACAGTGAGTGAGAGCGTTAGGCTGAGCTGGGATACAGTGAGTGAGAGCGTTAGGCTGAGCTGGGATACAGTGAGTGAGAGCGTTAGGCTGAGCTGGGATACAGTGAGTGAGAGCGTTAGGCTGAGCTGGGATACAGTGAGTGAGAGCGTTAGGCTGAGCTGGGACACTGAGTGAGAGCGTTAGGCTGAGCTGGGATACAGTGAGTGAGAGCGTTAGGCTGAGCTGGGATACAGTGAGTGAGAGCGTTAGGCTGAGCTGGGATACAGTGAGAGAGAGCGTTAGGCTGAGCTGGGATACAGTGAGTGAGAGCGTTAGGCTGAGCTGGGATACAGTGAGAGAGCGTTAGGCTGAGCTGGGATACAGTGAGTGAGAGCGTTAGGCTGAGCTGGGACACAGTGAGTGAGAGCGTTAGGCTGAGCTGGGACACTGAGTGAGAGCGTTAGGCTGAGCTGGGACACAGTGAGTGAGAGCGTTAGGCTGAGCTGGGACACTGAGTGAGAGCGTTAGGCTGAGCTGGGACACTGAGTGAGAGCGTTAGGCTGAGCTGGGACACAGTGAGTGAGAGCGTTAGGCTGAGCTGGGACACTGAGTGAGAGCGTTAGGCTGAGCTGGGACACTGAGTGAGAGCGTTAGGCTGAGCTGGGATACAGTGAGTGAGAGCGTTAGGCTGAGCTGGGATACAGTGAGTGAGAGCGTTAGGCTGAGCTGGGATACAGTGAGTGAGAGCGTTAGGCTGAGCTGGGACACAGTGAGTGAGAGCGTTAGGCTGAGCTGGGATACAGTGAGTGAGAGCGTTAGGCTGAGCTGGGATACAGTGAGTGAGAGCGTTAGGCTGAGCTGGGATACAGTGAGTGAGAGCGTTAGGCTGAGCTGGGATACAGTGAGTGAGAGCGTTAGGCTGAGCTGGGATACAGTGAGTGAGAGCGTTAGGCTGAGCTGGGATACAGTGAGTGAGAGCGTTAGGCTGAGCTGGGATACAGTGAGTGAGAGCGTTAGGCTGAGCTGGGATACAGTGAGTGAGAGCGTTAGGCTGAGCTGGGATACAGTGAGTGAGAGCGTTAGGCTGAGCTGGGATACAGTGAGTGAGAGCGTTAGGCTGAGCTGGGATACAGTGAGTGAGAGCGTTAGGCTGAGCTGGGATACAGTGAGTGAGAGCGTTAGGCTGAGCTGGGATACAGTGAGTGAGAGCGTTAGGCTGAGCTGGGATACAGTGAGTGAGAGCGTTAGGCTGAGCTGGGATACAGTGAGTGAGAGCGTTAGGCTGAGCTGGGATACAGTGAGTGAGAGCGTTAGGCTGAGCTGGGATACAGTGAGTGAGAGCGTTAGGCTGAGCTGGGATACAGTGAGTGAGAGCGTTAGGCTGAGCTGGGATACAGTGAGTGAGAGCGTTAGGCTGAGCTGGGATACAGTGAGTGAGAGCGTTAGGCTGAGCTGGGATACAGTGAGTGAGAGCGTTAGGCTGAGCTGGGACACAGTGAGTGAGAGCGTTAGGCTGAGCTGGGACACAGTGAGTGAGAGCGTTAGGCTGAGCTGGGATACAGTGAGTGAGAGCGTTAGGCTGAGCTGGGACTACAGTGAGTGAGAGCGTTAGGCTGAGCTGGGACACAGTGAGTGAGAGCGTTAGGCTGAGCTGGGATACAGTGAGTGAGAGCGTTAGGCTGAGCTGGGATACAGTGAGTGAGAGCGTTAGGCTGAGCTGGGACACAGTGAGTGAGAGCGTTAGGCTGAGCTGGGATACAGTGAGTGAGAGCGTTAGGCTGAGCTGGGATACAGTGAGTGAGAGCGTTAGGCTGAGCTGGGATACAGTGTGAGAGCGTTAGGCTGAGCTGGGATACAGTGAGTGAGAGCGTTAGGCTGAGCTGGGACACTGAGTGAGAGCGTTAGGCTGAGCTGGGATACAGTGAGTGAGAGCGTTAGGCTGAGCTGGGATACAGTGAGTGAGAGCGTTAGGCTGAGCTGGGACAGAGTGAGTGAGAGCGTTAGGCTGAGCTGGGACTACAGTGAGTGAGAGCGTTAGGCTGAGCTGGGATACAGTGAGGAGAGCGTTAGGCTGAGCTGGGATACAGTGAGTGAGAGCGTTAGGCTGAGCTGGGATACAGTGAGTGAGAGCGTTAGGCTGAGCTGGGATACAGTGAGTGAGAGCGTTAGGCTGAGCTGGGATACAGTGAGTGAGAGCGTTAGGCTGAGCTGGGATACAGTGAGTGAGAGCGTTAGGCTGAGCTGGGATACAGTGAGTGAGAGCGTTAGGCTGAGCTGGGATACAGTGAGTGAGAGCGTTAGGCTGAGCTGGGATACAGTGAGAGCGTTAGGCTGAGCTGGGACACAGTGAGTGAGAGCGTTAGGCTGAGCTGGGATACAGTGAGTGAGAGCGTTAGGCTGAGCTGGGATACAGTGAGTGAGAGCGTTAGGCTGAGCTGGGACACAGTGAGTGAGAGCGTTAGGCTGAGCTGGGACACAGTGAGTGAGAGCGTTAGGCTGAGCTGGGACACAGTGAGTGAGAGCGTTAGGCTGAGCTGGGATACAGTGAGTGAGAGCGTTAGGCTGAGCTGGGACACAGTGAGTGAGAGCGTTAGGCTGAGCTGGGATACAGTGAGTGAGAGCGTTAGGCTGAGCTGGGACACAGTGAGTGAGAGCGTTAGGCTGAGCTGGGACACAGTGAGTGAGAGCGTTAGGCTGAGCTGGGACACAGTGAGTGAGAGCGTTAGGCTGAGCTGGGATACAGTGAGTGAGAGCGTTAGGCTGAGCTGGGATACAGTGAGTGAGAGCGTTAGGCTGAGCTGGGACACAGTGAGAGAGCGTTAGGCTGAGCTGGGATACAGTGAGTGAGAGCGTTAGGCTGAGCTGGGATACAGTGAGTGAGAGCGTTAGGCTGAGCTGGGATACAGTGGGAGCGTTAGGCTGAGCTGGGATACAGTGGGAGCGTTAGGCTGAGCTGGGACACAGTGAGTGAGAGCGTTAGGCTGAGCTGGGATACAGTGAGTGAGAGCGTTAGGCTGAGCTGGGATACAGTGAGTGAGAGCGTTAGGCTGAGCTGGGATACAGTGAGTGAGAGCGTTAGGCTGAGCTGGGATACAGTGAGTGAGAGCGTTAGGCTGAGCTGGGATACAGTGAGTGAGAGCGTTAGGCTGAGCTGGGATACAGTGAGTGAGAGCGTTAGGCTGAGCTGGGATACAGTGAGAGAGCGTTAGGCTGAGCTGGGATACAGTGAGTGAGAGCGTTAGGCTGAGCTGGGATACAGTGAGTGAGAGCGTTAGGCTGAGCTGGGATACAGTGAGTGAGAGCGTTAGGCTGAGCTGGGATACAGTGAGTGAGAGCGTTAGGCTGAGCTGGGATACAGTGAGTGAGAGCGTTAGGGCCAAGTGTTAGATTTGTTTGTGGGAGAGCATTTTGGAGATAGTGACCACAATTCGGTGTCTTTCACTATTGCAATGGAGAGGGATAGGGCCATATGGCAAGGCAAGGATAATAATTGGGTGAGGGGTAATTATGGTGCAATTAGGGAAGAATTAGGGAGCATAAGATGGGAACAGAAACTGTCAGGGAAAGGCACAAATGAAAGGTGGAGCTTGTTCAAGGAACAAATACTGCATGTCCTTGATAGGTATGTCCCTGTCAGGCAGGGAGGAAATGACCGTGTGAGGGAGCCATGGTTCACAAAAGAGGTTGAATGTCTTGTCAAGAGTAAAAAGGAAGCGTATGTAAGGATGAGAAAACAGAGTTTTGTTGGGTCGCTTGAGGGTAGCAAGGAATGAGCTAAAAAAAAGGGCTTAGGAGAGCTAGGAGGGGGCATGAGAAGTCCTTGGCGGGTTGGATCAAGGAAACCCCCAAGGCTTTTTACTCTCGTGAGAAATAAAAGAATGACCAGGGTGAGGTTAGGGCCGGTCAAGGACAGTAGTAGGAACTTTTGCATGGAGTCAGAAGAAATAGGAGAGGTGTTGAATGAATACTTTACTTCAGTGTTCACCAAGGAGAGGGGCCATGTTTTTGGGAATGAGAGTGTGATACAGGCGGGAAGGCTGCAGGAGGTAGATGTTCTGAGGAAGGATGGATTAGCAATTTTGAAAAACCTTAGGGTCGACAAGTCCCCTGGGCCAGGTGGGATATATTCAAGGATTCTTTGGGAGGCAAGGGATGAGATTGCAGAGCCTTTGGCTTTGATCTTTGGGTCCTCACTGTCCACAGGGATGGTGCCAGAGGACTGGAGAGGGGCGAATGTTGTTCCTCTGTTCAAGAAAGGGAATAGGAATGACCCTGGTAATTATAGGCCGGTTAGTCTTACTTCAGTGGTCGGTAAGTTAATGGAAAAGGTCCTGAAGGATAGGATTTATGACTATTTGGAAAGATGCAGCTTAATCCGGGATAGTCAACACGGATGCCTCACAAATTTGATTGAATTCTTTGAGGAGGTAACTAAGTGTGTAGATGAAGGTAGAGCAGTTGATGTCGTAAGGCGTTTGATAAGGTTCCCCATGGTCGGCTTATGAAGAAAGTAAGGAGGTGTGGGATAGAGGGAATTTGACCAATTGGATAAGTGGTGTACCACAGGGAGTGGCAACCTTCAGAGATCTGTGGACATGAACCCCAAGATCTCTTGGGTCTTGCTATTTGTGATTTTTATCAATGACTTGGAGGAAGGGGCTGAAGGGTGGGTCAGTAAATTTGCTGATGACACCAAGATTGGTAGAGTAGTGGATGAGGTGGAGGGCTGTTGTAGGCTGCAAAGAGACATTGATAGGATGCAGAGCTGGGCCGAAAAATGGCAGATGGAGTTTAACCCTGATAAGTGCGAGGTGATTCATTTTGGTAGAAAAAATTTGAATGCGGATTACAGGGTCAACTCTGGGTTCTGAGGAATGTGGAGAGATCTTGGGTTTCATGTCCACAGATCTCTGAAGGTTGCCACTCAAGTGGATAGAGCCGTGAAGAAGGCCTAAAGTGTGTTAGCGTTTATTAACAGGGGGCTTGAGTTTAAGAGCCGTGGGGTTATGCTGCAACTGTACATGACGCTGGTGAGACCACATTTGGAGTATTGTGTGCCGTTCTGGTCACCTCACTATAGGAAGGATGTGGAAGCATTGGAAAGGGTGCAAAGGAGATTTACCAGGATGCTGCCTGGTTTGCAGGATGGGTCTTATGAGGAAAGGTTGAGGGAGCTAGAAGAGCTTTTCTCTTTGGAGCGGAGGAGGATGAGAGGCGACTTAATAGAAGTTTATAAGATGATGAGGGGGATAGCTAGAGTGGACGTTCAGAGACTATTTCCTCGAGTAGATGTAGCTGTTACAAGGGGGCATAACTATACGGTTCAGGGTGGGAGATATAGGAAGGATGTCCGAGGTAGGTTCTTTACTCCGAGAATGATTAGGGTGTGGAATGGACTGCCTGCTGTGATAGTGCAGTCGGACACTTTAGGAACATTCAAGCGGTTATTGGATAGGCACATGGAGCACACCAGAATGACAGGGAATGGGATAGCTTGATCTTGGTTTCGGACAATGCTCGGCACAACATCGAGGGCCGAAGGGCCTGTTCTGTGCTGTACTGTTCTATGCTGACTAGGAAAATGTCTCTGATCTGAATTGCTTCTCTCAGTTGGAACAGGAACCTAGCAGCCCTCCTTTCTGATTTATCATTCATTCCCTGATCTTTGAAAGGTGTAATGTAGCTTGATGCATGTTTCTGGTAACCATAGTATAAAAGTAATGATATAGATATACATGCAAATGTCAGTGAGAATCCAGATTGACATGATGACCTTTTGATTGATGAGTTTGCTGAAGCTACAAGTAAGTTGACTTGTTGAATGCCATGGGTGAAGTAATGGAGTTACCAGAACATAGAGCATTGGAGAAGAGAAGATACTGCATCAAGCAGTTTGCACTTGTGGTAAAACTGTTTTGTCTTTATGTAGGGAGCTCTTTCCAAGGGTGGGTGCAGACTCGATGGGCCGAATGGCCTCCTACACTGTAAATTCTATGATTTTATGTACGTTACTCACTTGTTGAATTGTGGATGTTGGATAATGAGAATATTTCATGTGATTAGATCATGAAAAACAGTTGTTGGATTTTGCCAACCAATGTTTGGGAATGGCAAATTGGTAAATATGGATTTGTCCATAAATCCTTCATGATCTGAATAGATGTGAACATTTTAGACAGTTAACTGGAATTATTTCATTATGGGGGTCGCAGTTTTAGTTCCTAACTAAATTGCACATATTTTGCACATGTTTAAGTGCTTAAAACTGCTGAGTACTGATTATTTTGTCAGAGTCTGAATTTGAAATCCTCTATTATATTTAGTATAAAGGTTATTATCAGGTTTGCTTTCGGGTAAGCTATCAGGGTGGAAAGTTATCCCTTTTCTAAACCCAAGAATTTTGTATATTTTCTACTGCAAATATATGTAACTAGATTGATGGGATTAGTTTTGTTAACACCCCAGGATTTAACCTGTTTGGATTACTTGTGTATTGTTTACATGGGTTTTCTGGAGTCAGACCTATGAGATGTTTGATGATTTGAACAATTGAGTTGAATTGCCATGTGCATATCAGCAAATTTTCCAGAAGAAGTTCTGGATCCATTGTGCCAAAAATGCATACATTTAAAAAATAAATAAACTGCTATACTGTCAAGGCACCTGGGCTAGTGCGCAGTCAATTCCAGCCCCACTTGACCCAGAGTCACAATGCAGATGAAATTAGATTTTATTTTAAAATACCCGAGTTCCTTGGTTGAGCCCAATAAACTGCAGTCACCAGGTTTGTAACTTTAAAACACAACCAACCTTTTATTATGTACAGTATTATAATCAAACGGACAGACACTAACTGACTACCCTTATCCGAACCCCCCCCCCCCCTTTCTAACTCGCCCACTCTCTACGCTCACTCAATACAGAGGGGAAAGGGTGTTGGAAAGGGAAAGAAAATATTAATAAAAATAGAAGGATAAGGATCTTTGATGCACTGGAATGACTTCCAGTCAATTTGTTTCTGTTTCCGAAGTTCAAGCTTTAAGTTTGGTACTTCTTCCTTCTAGACTTGTCTCCTTTCTCTGCAGACTCAGCATTATTTCACGTTCACAGCAAAGGATGTGCCCAGGCACTCACTGCTTTCAGAGCAATAGAACAGTTCTTTCATTTCAGTAAGCCGGAGAGAGAGAGAGAGAGTTCCTTTCACTTCCAGTGTCTAAATACTTCTGCCAAGTTCTGTCAGAAAACATCACACAGGAACCAATCACTGACCGTTGTCAGGCAGAATACTGTCCCTGACCAACTCACCAGTTTCCAGTTAATCAAGCGAACTGACTCCCTCCAAAGCTAGTTCCTAAGATCCACCTGGTGCTGAAGGGTCTCCTCTCCCAAGCGCACAACCTGGGAACGCAGTGTCCTTGGCAAGCAGGCAGTTTCAACTTTGAGTCTTCTGCTTAAAAGCACATTATGATTATGGGTCCACGGGCCAAAACAATAAAATAAAAGAAATGGGAACAAAGGAAATAAATAGGAAGGACTCTTGGATACCTCCACTGTTAGAGGGATGACAGGTCATCGCAAGGACGTTTCATTATAATGGATGTTATGCACACTATAAAACACCCATACATTCATTCTTCCTTTCCCACTACATGAGTTCCCCCAATCTTACATCTGCCACTTATCAGTACTTGAACTCATGACAATGCATCTTCAATATTATTGTCCTTTCTGGGAATATGCACAATTTTATGTTGGAAGGTTGCAACAATAAACTTCAATGGAACTATCTTTCCGAGTTTTAAATTTTTCCACAAACACAAGCGGCTTATGATCTGTATAGACGAGGCTTATTATCATGCTGGACATCAACTTCAAAAGCTGAAGGGCTAGTAGCAATGCTAAGGCTTCCTTTTCAATGGTGGAGTACTTTCATTGGCATAGACTTAGTTTCTTCGAAAAGTACCCCACCGACCCCTCTGTTCCTGACTCATCATCCTGCACTAATACTGCCTCCGCCCCAAATTGCTGGTATCTGTGGCCATTTCAAAGGATTTGGGAAAACCAGGGGTGGCCTAAAGGGTTTGAGCAATTTAGCCTGGCCAATCCACGTAACCTGCACATCTTTGGACTGTGGGAGGAAACCAGAGCACCCGGAAGAAACCCATGCACACACGGGGAGAACGTGCAAACTCCACACACAGTCAGCCGAGCCGTGAATTGAACCCGGATCCCTGGAGCTGTGAGGAAGCAGTGCAAACCACCTTGCCACCTGCTTGGAATTGTCCTCATCCTCCAGGATAGTTTTGGCTATTCTACCATCTGATGGTGGTGTGACTTCAATCTCTGGTGGTGGACTTTGTTTCGCAATTTTCTTGGTCACCACACATGATGGTAAAATATCTGGAAACTGTTCCTGTAACTGTCTGTCTCCTTATCTTCACTCCTGCCAAATCATTCCCCAAACACAAGTCGTCTACTTCTACTAGTATCTTCTTTTAAAAAAAATAAATTTAGAGTAACCAATTTTCTTATTTTCCAATTAAGAGACAGATTTAGCATGCCCAATTCACCTACCCTGCACATCTTTGAGTTGTGGGAGTGAGACCCACGCAAACACGGGGAGAATGTGCAAACTCCACACAGACAGTGACCCAGGGCCAGGATTGAACCCGGGTTCTCAGTGCCGTGAGGCAGCAGTGCTAATCAATGCGCAACCGTGGCTACCTACCTACCCACTTCCTATCCTTTTCAGAATTATGGGGATGGTGGAAAAAAGGTTTAAATTTATGGATCAGCTTATAATCATCAGGCATTATTGCTGCATGTCTAGCGGTTATCGCTCTTTGCTCTTCAACATGGGTTCTTAGTACAGAAGGTAGTGAATTCTTAAATTCCTCTAAGAGAATCGTTTCTTTTGAGCTTAATGGGTGGTTTCAACTCCCAATGCTCGTACCCACCTATTAACATAGGAATTAATAATAATCTTTATTAGTGTCACAAGTAGGCTTAAGTTAACACTGCAGTGAAGGGGCAGCACCGTGTCGCAGTGGGTTAGCCTTGCAGCCTCACGGCGCCGAGGTCCCAGGCTCGATTCCGGCTCTGGGTCACTGTTCGTGTGGAGTTTGCACATTCTCCCCGTGTTTGCGCGGGTTTCGCCCCCACAACCCAAAGATGTGCAGGGTAGGTGGATTGGCAACGCTAAAGTGCCCCTTAATTGGAAGAAAAATGAATTGGGTACTCTAAATGTAAAAAAAAAGCCCACTGCAGTGAAGTTACTGTGAAAATCCCCATGTCGCCTGTTCAGGAACACTGAGGGAGAATTCAGAATGTCCAATTCACCCGACACGCACATCTTTCAGGATCTGTGGGAGGAAACCCATACAGACACGGCGTACCTGCAGTCTCCGCACATACAATGACCCAAGCTGGGAATCTAACCCGGGTCTGTGGTGCTGTGAAGCAACAGTGCTAACCACGGTGCTACCTTGCCACCCAATTAGGAGCAGAAGTAGGCAATTCAGCCCTTCCAGCCTGCTCCACCATTCAATCAGATCGTGGCTGATTTCTTCAAGACCTCAAATCCTGTCCCCCATATCCCTTTAATTTGTTTTTTATCGGAAACATATCTGTCTCTCGGTGGCGCAGTACTGCATCCCGAACAGGCGCCGGAATGTGGCGACTAGCGGCTTTTCACATTAACTTCATTTGAAGCCTACTCATGACAATAAGCGATTTTCATTTCATTAATTTTCATCAGGGCACCAAGGACCCAGGTCACTGTTGTTATGGGCCAGGGTTTAGAGAACCCCAAAGTGTATCATGGAGTTTTACATAGATTTACATAGAATTTACAGTGCAGAAGGAGGCCATTCGGCCCATCGAGTCTGCACCGGCTCCTGGAAAGAGCACCCTACCCAAGGTTAACACCTCCACCCTATCCCCATAACCTAGTAACCCCACCCAACACTAAAGGCAATTTTGGACACTAAGGGCAATTTATCATGGCCAATCCACCTAACCTGCACATCTTTGGACTGTGGGAGGAAACCGGAGCACCCAGAGGAAACCCACGCTCACACGGGGAGGATGTGCAGACTCCGTACAGACAGTGACCCAAGCCGGAATCGAACCTGGGACCCTGGAGCTGTGAAGCGATTGTGCTATCCACAATGCTACTGTGCTGCCCCTGAATTCACCTCGCCCACAACTTTTAATAGATTGTGGTATGGGGAGCACACGGCCCACTCTACAGGTGTGGAACAGCAGAAATGGAAAAGTATTTTTTAAAGCAAAACTATGTTTATTCTATGAACTCAAGTTAACCTTTCTAAAACAGTGAACATCTTAGGAACCATTAATTCAAATACAACCCCCAAAGAATACAACACTAAGTAATCCTTAATAACTTCCCAAACAACATCCAGAAGACAAAAGAAACACCGTTTAACAGAAGCACATCAGGCTTACATTCACTACTGAAAACATTTATAATTCTGAGTTCACCATATTATATCAAAAATACACCTGCTTTGTCTGGCTTCAGCTCCAACACTGAAAATGAAACCAAAAAAAACACAGACACACCCAAGCTTTTCTCAAAGTGAAACTAAAAAGTAGAGCCAGAACTCAGCTCCACCCACACTCTGACATCACTGCAGTAACATGAGCATTTAAACATTTCTTAAAGTGACATTCCCTGATGGTTAAAGTGATGGTTTCAGTTTGTCCCTTCTCACTATCCTTTAAGAAATGCACACAGTAAATATACTTTTCGTTTCAAAAAACAACACACTCAAACAGGTATAATAATATTGTCCATTTTTTTTTTGTTCTTCCTCCAACTGAATCTGCTTCGGTTCATCACATTCGTGACAAAGCAGCGGCAATCACGTTTTCTCGTCCTACCATATGTACTATTTTTAAATGAAATGGCTGTAACAATAAACTCCAACGAAACAGCCTTGCATTGTTATTCCGGAAACGCTCCAAAAACGTCAACGGATTATGATCAGTATATATAATGGCGTCAGACGGATTGCTGGTCACATAAATGTGAAAATGTTGCAAAGCCAGCACCAAACTCAATGTCTCCTTCTCAATCGTGGAATACGTTTTTCTGGTGAGAATTCAATTTCTTTGAAAAATAACCAATAGTCCGCTCTAGCCCTTTGTCGTCGCCTTGTGGAAGCACCACACCTACACCCACATCATAGAACATAGAAAAATACAGCACAGAACAGGCCGTTCAGCCCACAATGTTGTGCCGAACTTTTATCCTAGATTAAGAACAAATTAATCTACACCCCATCATTCTACCGTAATCCATGTACCTATCCAATAGCCGCTTGAAGGTCCATAATGTTTCCGACTCAACTACTTCCACAGGCAGTGCATTCCATGCCCCCACTACTCTCTGGGTAAAGAACCTACCTCTGACATCCCCTATATATCTTCCACCATTCACCTTAAATTTATGTCCCCTTGTAATGGTCGCACCAGCCGCCACTTTGAATGGTTTGGTATAATTTGGGATGGCTAACACAGGAGCAGTGGTTAACACAGCCTTCAGGCCGTCAAATGCCTGTTGAGCAAATCTGTCAGTGGAGTGACCACACTGCTAAAATGCGGGACACGTTTCCGGTAAAATCCACTCATACCAAGAAATCGCATTATTTCCCGTTGTGTCAAGGGTATCGGAAACACCTCAATAACTTTTGTTTTCACATCCCGTGGGACCATTCGACCCTGTCCGAGTGTATGGCCAAGGAAAGTGACTTGGACCTTTCCAAATTCACTTTTGGCTAGGTTTATCACCAAACCCGCCTCCTGAAGTCGATCGAATAGCTCCATCAGATGTTTTAAATGTTCTTTCCATGTCGTGACTGAAAATTACCAGATCGTCGATGTATACCGCACAATTGGGTAATCCTGAAACAACTTTGTTAGTTAACTATTCAAATGTGGCTGGGGTGTTTTTCATGCCAAATGGCATAAATGGTAGGTTTTGAATTGGTATATACCATCTAGAGTTACAAAAGCTGAAATCTCCTTCACCTTTTCGAATAAAGGTACCTGCCAGTAACCTTTAAGTAAATCCAGTTTGGAAATAAAAGCTGATTGTTCCACTTTCTCAATGCAATCCTCCAAACGTGGGATAGGATAAGAGTCTGTTCTTGTAAATGCTTTAACCTTTCTATAGTTCACACTGTTATGGGAGTGGTGTTTTCAGAACCCCAAAATGTATCGTGGAGTTCAACCAACCTCTCCCTTTAATATATTGTTGCTTTTGAAGCACAGGGCTTGGTCTCCAGGTGTGGTACTACAATTATGGAAACGTGGGTTTTTAAACACAAAACAATGTTTATTCCATGAATTCAAATTAACCTTAAATAAACATTAGGTCCTTTAACACCCCTTACTTCAAAGATAACCCCGAAAATAATACAACACTAAATAATCCCTCAAAATGTTCCTTCAAACCTCCAAAAGACTTAACACCTTTAAACAGAAACACATCAGGTTAAATACATTACTATTATGAGTTTAAATCACCCAAATGATTCAGAGATAGTCTTTCCTGGCAGAGATCACAGCAGATCCAGCTCACTGCAAACACAGACACAGCCAAGCTCTTTTCCTCAAAACTGAAACTAAAACTCCCAAAAAACAGAAGTGAGCTCAGCTCAGCTCCCCCCACCCTCTGACATCACTTCAGTAATATGAGCTGCTGCATTTCTTAAAGGTATATCGCTTAAACATGCATTTCTTAAAGGTACTCTCAAATGACAACACACAACCATTGGGTACCATCTGGTTTAGGTACCATCACTATGGGTGAGCTCCATTGGCTGCAACCCACTTCAATTATGGCATTTTAAGCATACTCTCAATCTCTTTGTTAACCTGTGCCAATTTTAAAGGGTTAAGTCTACATGGATGTTGTTTGATTGGAACAGCATTTCCCACATCTACATCATGTATAGCCATTTTAATGCTTCCCAATTTATCTTCACAAACTTGCCCATGTGATATCAATAACACTTTCAGGTCAGTCTGTTTTTCCTCTGGAAGGTAACTCAACAATTTATCCAAATTTTTAAGAACACCCTCGTTTTCCAATTTAATTTGAGGTATGTCAAATTCACAGTCATCTGGATTTGATTCGTCACTTTGAGTTACAATCATTAAAACTTCCTTTTTCTCTCCTTCCCTTTCAAAGTACCTTTTAAGCATATTCACATGACACACTCGGTGAGTCTTCTATCCGGTGTTTTTTAAAAAAATGTATTTATTCAAAGTTTTTCAAAAAGTTTTACAGAACATTCCAAAAAGGAAAATAATACAAAGAGAAAAGGGCTACATGCCAACCAAACAGAACAACTTAACCCTCTAAACGATAAACAGTTTAACAAATTAACACCCAACTCAAAACAAAATAGGGCAAGCGCACCTTTCAAGAAGGAAAATAACCCCCCCCCCCCCCCCGTGTTACTGCTGCTGTTCACCTCCACCTAACGTTCCGTGAGAAAGTCAAGGAACGGTTGCCACCGCCCGGAGAACCCCTGCAAGGACCTTCGCAAGGCAAACTTTATCTTCTCCAACCTAAGAAATCCCGCCATGTCATTGATCCAAGCCTCCACACTTGGGGGCTTTGCGTCCCTCCACAATAACAAGAGCCTTCTCCAGGCTACCAAGGATGCAAAGGACAGAACTCCGGCCTCTTTCGACTCCTGCACTCCAGGATCCTCCGATGCCCCAAATAACGCTATCCTCCAACTCGGTTTTACCCGAGTGTCCAAGACCTTGGACATGACCTTTGCAAAGCCCTTCCAGAACTCCGCAAGCGCCGGGCACGCCCAGAACATATGGGCGTGGTTTGCTGGGCTCCCCGAACACCTCCCACATCTGTCCTCCACCCCAAAAAACTTACTCATCCTCGCCCCTGTCATATGCGCCCTGTGTAACACTTTAAACTGGATCAGGCTGAGCCTGGCGCAAGATGAGGAATTGACCCTGCCCAGGGCATCAGCCCACAAGCCCTCATCCAGCTCCTCACCCAGCTCCTCCTCCCATTTGCCCTTCAACTCCTCCACCGAGGCTTCCTCTGCTCCCTGCAGCTCCTGGTGGATCTCCGAGATCTTACCCTCTCCGACCCACACACCCTAAATCGCCCTGTCCTGTATCCGGGCAGGCAGCAATGGAAATTCTCCTACCTGCTTCCTGACAAACGCCCGAACCTGCATGTACCTGAAGGCATTTCCCGGGGGTAACCCAAATTTCTCCTCCAGTGCCTTTAAGCTGGCAAAAGTCCCGTCAATGAATAGATCCCCCAGTCTTCTAATTCCCACCCGGTGCCTGCTTTGGAACCCCCGACTGCGATCCAAGAACAGTCTTTTAACCCTCGGGGTCTTATTGGCCCTTACAAATCCCATGATACTCTTGCTCACTCGCTTGAAAAAAGCCTTAGGGATGAAGATGGGCAGGCACTGAAACACCAACAAAAACCTAGGGAGGACCGTCATCTTGACAGACTGCACCCTACCCGCTAGGGAAAGCGGAAGCAGGTCCCACCTCTTAAAGTCCTCCTCCTTCTGGTCCACCAGCCGTGCCAGATTGAGCCTATGCAAGACCCCCCCAACTCTTGGCCACCTGAATACCCAAATACCGAAAACTCCTCTCCACCATCTTGAGCGGCATCTCCTCCAGCCTCTTTTCCTGGCCCCGCGCATGCACCACAAAGAGCTCGCTCTTCCCAACATTAAGCTTATACCCCGAGAAGTCTCTAAACTCCCTGAGGGTTTGCGTCATGCCCCATCCCCTCTACTGGGTCCGTAATATGCCCCCCCCCCCCCCAACCCCCACCAGTCCAAACCCTTCCAGCTTCTAGATTCCCTCAGCGCCATGGCCAGTGGCTCAATTGCCAAAGCAAACAGCAAGGGGGGGAGAGGGCACCCCTGCCTCGTTCCATGATATAGTCTAACGTACTCTGACCTCAACCGGTTCGTCGATACACTCGCCACCGGGGCCTGGTATAACAATTTAACCCACCCTATGAACCCAAACCCAAATCTACCCAGCACCTCCCACAGGTAGTCCCACTCCACCCGTTCAAAGACCTGCTCCGCGTCCATAGCCGCCACCACCTCTGCATCCCCCCCTCCGAGGGCATCATAATCATATTCAGAAGCCTCCGCACATTTGCATTCAACTGCCTACCCTTCACAAATCCCGTCTGATCCTCATTTATCACTCCCGGGACATAATCCTCAATCCTAGTGGCCAGGACCTTCGCCAACAACTTGGCATCCACATTAAGGAGTGAAATCGGCCTATACGAGCCACACTGCAGCTCGTTCAACATAAGCAAATTCAGAGCTCTCGACATTGTCGGGGGAAGACTTCCTTTTTCTCTTGCCTCGTTAAAAGTTCTCAACAGCAACGGAGCCAACAGTTCCGAAAACTTCCTATAAAATTCAATCGGGAACCCATCCGGTCCTGTGGCGTTGCCCGCCTGCATAATCCCCAACCCCTTAACCAGCTCCTCTATCCCTATTGGGGCCCCCAAGCCCTCTACCTGCTCCTCCTCCACCCTTGGAAACCTCAATTGGTCCAGAAACCGCCGCCTCCCCCCCATAAAAGTCCCTGAAGACCTAATTTATTCTGACTGGACTCCGCACCGAACTCCCACTCCTGTCCCTGATTCCCCCAATTTCCCTAGCCGCCTCCTTCTTCTGCAGCTGATGCGCCAGCATCCGACTCGCCTTCTCCCCATATTCATACGCTGCTCCTTGTACCTTCCTCCACCGGGCCCCCTGCAGCCTACCACTCACCATCACATACCGGCCCCCTTTATCTGCCACAATGCCCACTGCCTCAAAAGTCACCCGCTTGCTCACCAAAATTGCTACCCCGTCGTCAACAAGTCAAAATCTGTTTGGAGGCTCCAGCGCTTCTTCAACAGCCCCTCCTCTGGGGATTCCGCATATCTCCTATCCACCCTAAGTATCTCTTCTACCAATTTATCCCTCTCCCTCCTCTTCCTCTTCTCTCTGTGAGCCCTGATGGAGATCAGCTCCCCTCTGACCACCGTCTTCAGCGCCTCCCAGACCACACTCACCGAGACCTCCCCATTGTCATTGGCCTCCATATACCTCTATACACCCCCGGATCGGCCCACAGACGACCTCATCTGCCAATAATCCCACGTCCAAGCGCCACAACGGGCGCTGGCCCCTCTTCTCCCAACTCCAGCTCCACCCAATACAGGGCGTGATCCGAAATCCCGATGCTCAAGTACTCTGTCCCCTCTACTCTCGGGATCAGTGCCCTGCTCACCACGAAAAAGCATGTGGGAAAAGAAGGAAAACTCCCTCGCCCTTAGCCTCGCAAACCTCCACGGATCCACTCCCCCCATCTGATCCATAAACCCCCTCAGGACCTTGACCGCAGCTGGCCTCTTACCCGACCTAGACCGAGACCGATCCATTGCCGGTCCAGTACCGTGTTGAAATCCCCCCCCCATAATTAGGTTCCCCACCTCCAAATCCGGGATCCGACTTAGCATCCGCTTCATGAACCCTGCATCGTCCCAATTTGGGGCATATAAATTCACCAGCACTACCCTGCAGCCTACCACTCACCATCACATACCGGCCCCCTTTATCCACCACAATGCCCACCGCCTCGAAAGTCACGCGCTTGCTCACCAAAATTGCTACCCCGTCGTCAACAAGTCAAAATCCGTTTGGAGGCTCCAGCACTTCTTCAACAGCCCCTCCTCTGGGGATTCCGCATATCTCCTATCCACCCCAAGTATCTCTTCTACCAATTTATCCCTCTCTCTCCTCTTCCTTTTCTCTCTGTGAGCCCTGATGGAGATCAGCTCCCCTCTGACCACCGTCTTCAGGGATATCTCCCTGGTCTTCGCCTCCAACCCGGAGTGAAAGACCTGCCCTACCCATCCCTTCCTCAGCCTGATCTGATCTGCAACTTTCAGGTGCATCTCCTGTAGCATGGCTATGTCTGCCTTCAGTCCCTTCAAGTGCACAAATACTCTTTTTTTTTAACAAACAATTTTATTGAGGTCGTTTTTTGGCGTTGTAAACAATTACAAACATCAACAGAAAGAAAGCAAAAATGTGCAAACATCCGCGTACATTCAATACTTCAGTCGTAACATACTGCACAAGCCCACTCCTCTCCCACCGGTACTACCCGCCAATTTATACCTCCTACTCTACTCTTACCCCCCCCCCCCCGCCAATTTATACCTCCTACTCTACTCTTTCCCCCCCCCCCCCCCCCATCACCCCCTGCTGACGCTCACTCTCCCGCAAAGAATCAATGAATGGTTGCCACCTTCGGGCGAACCCTTGAACAGATCCCCTCAAGGCGAACTTAATTATTTCCATACCCAGGAAACTTGACATGTCCGTAAGCCACAACTCAGTCTTCGGGGGCTTTGAGTCCCTCCACGCCAATAATATTCGTCGCCGGGCTATCAGGGAAGCAAAGGCCAGAACATCGGCCTCTTTCTCACCCTGGACTCCCGGGTCTTCCGAAACCCCAGAAATTGCCACTCCTGGACCCATCGCCACCCTTGTTTTTAGCACCCGGGACATGATCCCCGCAAATCCCTCCCAGTATCCCCTAAGCATCGGGCATGCCCAAAACATGTGTCCGTGGTTCGCTGGTCCTCCTGCGCACCTAGCGCATTTGTCCTCTACCCCAAAGAATTTGCTCATCCGAGCAACCGTCATGTGGGCCCGGTGAACGACCTTAAATTGAATCAGGCCGAGCCTGGCACATGTTGCGGTCGAATGTACCCTACTCAGGGCTTCTGCCCACAGCCCGTCCTCCATTTCCCCGCCCAGCTCCTCCTCCCATTTGAGTTTCAGTTCCTACGTCAGGGACCCTTCCTCCTTCATGAGCACCTTATAAATATCAGAGACTCTACCCTCCCCTCCTTCCCCCCCCTAGAGACTATTCTGTCCTGAATCCCCACTGGCCCCATGTGCACAAATACTCTTGACCGGCCCATTTAGGCCTCTCACATTCCACGGGATGAGCCGGATCGGGGGACTACCCGTCCCCCCGTCCGTCCCTGCCGACTAGCCATCTCCTTTTTTGGGCCAGCCACGTGCACACGTCTCCCGCTCCTTCCAGCCCCCCAGGCAGAGGCCCCCCCGCCCCGACTCTCCCTATTATCCTCAGCTCCCCCTCGGTCAATACAGCAGCAACCCAGTACCCCAACCCCCTCCCCCGGCCAAGCAATTGCTTGACCCCCCTACTCCCCCCATTGCACTCCTGTAAGTCAGCTGAGTCCTGCTGACCCCGGTCGCTCCCGCCTCTACCACCGGTCCCCACAGAATTCCCTCCTAAAACCCAAGTCCCCCCCCTCCACACCCCCTGCAAACCAATGTGGACTCCAGTCCAATACCGCCTCCCTGCGTCCAGCCCCACCCCCTCTCTTTCCGCAGGAAAAGAAAACCCGCGCTCCCAGTCCGGGCTGACCCCACCCTCTATGGCGCAGCTCCATTCTCCTACAACCTCAACCCCATCCCCAGAGGCTCAGGGTTCCCGGCCCCTTCTCCCCCTACTGAACGCGGGGAACAACCCCTCCCAGATCAGCGCCCGCACAGAGAAACAAAAACACAAATATCACCCTCTCCGACTCCACAATATCCCCCAAAACATGCTACAGACCACTAATTTGAGTCCAGCTTCTCATTTTTGATAAAAGTCCACGCCTCGTCCGGCGTATCAAAATAGTGGTGACGGTCCTGATATGTGACCCACAGTCGCGCGGGCTGCAACAGCCCAAACTTCACCCCCTTTCCGTGGAGAACTGCCTTGGCACGATTGAATCCTGCCCTCTTCTTGGCCAGCTCCACTCCTAGTCCACTCCATACAGTACTGGGGGGACCTTACTGCCGTCTTCCCACACCGGGAGTCGTCGTCCACGAGCCAATGGGGCTCCTTAAAAGGGCCCAAAAGTTTAGGCTGGAGCTGCCGAAAGTGCGACTTACCCAGGCATAGCCGCAACCCCTATCCGGTATTTTTACCACATAATTCACCTCACTTAATTTTCTTTCAATCTGATAAAACCTTGCTTTTAAAGGCTCACCTACCACTGGTAACAATACTAAAACTTTATCTCCACTGGCAAAACTACGAACTTTGGATTTCTTTTTTTTTTTTTAAATAATTTTTATTGAAGAAATTTTTCAAAATACAAACATTTTAACCCCCCCTACATTTACATTTAAAGAACTTTGGATTTCTTGTCCGCTGCCGGTTTTATCACATTTTGTGCAACTTTTAAATGTTGTCTCGCCAATTTACCTGCTCTATTTAATCGTTCCGTAAAATCTGACACGTAATCTAATAGTGTAATTTCTGATTTCTCAGTCACCAATTTTTCCTTAATCAATTTAAGTGGTCCTCTTACCTCATGACCAAAAATTAGTTCAAAGGACTGAATTTGGTTGACTCATTAGGTGCATCCCTAATTGCAAACAGTACGAATGGAATTCCTTTTTCCCAATCCTCTGGATAATCTTGACAATAAGCCCTCAACATTGTCTGATGCCACTTTTCGAAAGCTCTCTGCGATTCTGGATGGTACGCAGTTAATTTAAATTGTTTTATTTCTAAGCTATCCATGACTTCTTTGAATAACCTTGAGGTAAAATTTGATCCTTAAATGATTGTATTTCTAGTAAAGAATTCAAGTAACTCCTCCTCAATCTTTTTAGCTGTAACATTACGTAATGGAATGGCCTCTGGAAACCTAGTAGACACATCCATTATAGTCAAAAGCTACTGATTCCCACTTTTCCTTTTAGGAAGTGGTCCTACGCAATCAATTAGGACCCTTGTAAAAGGTTCCTCAAATGCTGGAATGGGCATTAAGGGCGCTTGTTTTATCACCACTTGAGGTTTCCCTATCACTTGACTTGTGTGACATGATTGAGAAAATGTAACTACATCTTTATGTAGTCCAGGCCAATAAAAATGTTTTTGTATTTTAGCTTGAGTTTTCCTTATTCCCAAATGACCTCCCACTGCTACCTCATGTGCATTTTGCAACACCTCTTTTCTATACCCTACCGGCAATACCACTTGATGAACATCTGCCCACTTTTCGTCCGCCTGCATATGTAAAGGTTTCCATTTTCTCATCAAGACATCACTTTTACGGTAATAACACTCTGGTATACACACAGATTCCTCTTCCATGTATGCTTTCTGATACATCCGTTTTATTTCTACATATTTTTGTTGTAACAAAATTTTCCTGAACTAAAAATATCCGCCTCATCCTCCACCTGTTCGTGTTCTTTTTCAACCATCTGATCAAAAATCATTTCTAATAATTGCACTTCAACTTCATCTTCACTCTTTGATTTCTCCTCTTGTCTTAACCTGTGACTTTGCAACCTTGTTACTGCACAATCCAGAAAAATCCCAGGATATTAGTTCTTCAACACTTCAGTTGTCTGATTTTCCACTGGCTTATCAACCACAGCAGGCATCACTCCCACCTGCGATCCAGCTATATCATTACCCAAGATAAACTGTATTCCTGGACAAGATAGTTTCTCTATTACTCCTACTACCACTTCACCACTCTTCACTGGATTTTCCAACCTTACCTTATATTCTATGATAATGGAACACTACTCCTCTCACCCTGAGTTCCACATTTACCACCTTTTCTGGCAACATTCTTCCCAAACTATATAACTCCTCATCTCTTACCATTAAAGATTGACTAGGTCCCGTATCTCTTAAAATTGTGACTTCTTTACTTGCTCCTCCTGATACACATAAGTAAACTTTACCCACACAAGTAAATTCTTTAAAGAGATCTGGCACCTTCTTATCAATCACCTCTTGATCAGGCTGTACAATCTTTTGCACCTCCTTCGCTTCACTTGGGCTTTCCTTTACCACTTCAATAAACCCCACTGTCTTATCCTATTTTACCATATCAGCCTTCCCAGTGCTTTTCTTCAACCACCAACACTGTTACTTCATGGCCTAGTTTATTACAGTGAGAACATTTGAAACTTTTCATTTCTTTTCCACCCTCCTGGATTTCTTTTTAAATCTGAGGTACACTCCTTATTATCTCCCATCAGATCATCTTTGCCTTTACCACTTGATTATTTCTCATGTCTCCAGTTTCTATCCCTCACAGGCTGAAACTGATGTCGGAAACCAAGCTTTGATTTATGATCTAATTCATAATCATCTGCCATTTCTGCTGCTAATCTCACAGTTTTAGCCCTCTGCTCTTCCACATGAGTTCTCACTACATCAGGAATTGAATTTTTAAACTCCTCCAAAAGTATAATTTCTCTGAGAGCTTCATATTTTCAAAGCCCTTATCCACTTATCAAAATTACTCTGTTTGATCCTTTCAAACTCCATGTATGTTTGACCAAATTCTTTCTTTAATTTCTAAACATTTGTCTGTAGGCTTCAGGCACTAGTTCATATGCACCTAAGATGGATTTTTTCACCTCCTCATACGTCCCAGATACCTCCTCCGGTGATGATGCAAGCACTTCACTAGCCCTACCTACCAGCTTTGTTTGAATCGTAATACCCACATGTCCTGTGGCCATTTCATTTGTTTAGTGACCTTCTCAAATGAAATGAAAAAGGCTTCTACCTCCTTCTCATCAAACCTTTTCAATGCTTGGACATATTTAAATAGATCTATGACGCTCTTTCTCACTATCCTCATCACTATCATCCAACTGTACGTTTCCCTTTACGTCTGCCAATTTTAACTGACTCATGTTTCATGGCCATTTTCTGAAGTTCATACTCTCTCTTTAACTTTTTCCCTGATCTGTATCTCCCTTTCTCTTTCTTTTTGTTCTGCTTAGGCTATTCTTTCCTTTCTTCTTTCTTCTCTCTCTCTCTCTCTCTCTCTCTCTCTCTCGTATTCAAGCCGCTTTAATTATTTCTCATGTTCCATTTGTTTAAGTTGTAACTGGTTTAGCACAGGGCTAAATCGCTGGCTTTGAAAGCACACCGAGGCAGGCCAGGAGCACGGTTCAATTCCCGTACAAGCCTCCCCGAACAGGCGCCGGAATGTGGCGACTAGGGGCTTTTCACAGTAACTTCATTTGAAGCCTACTTGTGACAATAAGCGATTTTCATTTCATTTCATTTTTGCCATTTCCAATGAGTCAAACTGTATCTCAGGCAACTTTAAATGTTTAGCCACCGCCATAATTACTTCATCTTTTCGCCTTTTGTCAGGTAATGTTAACTGCAATGTTTTTGCCAAATCTAACAGTCTGCGTTTAGTCTCTGTCCGTAAGGTACTACGTGTGACAGTCTCTGTCTTGTTATGCTCTTGGCATAATATAAGCTGCTTCCTTGATGTTCACTCTGACAAAGGAAGGTTCAGACGTGGAGATAACTTCAACACGTTTAATAAACTATGTACAATTCTCCTACTCGGAATCGCCACTACTGTTAATCGTCCTATAGCTACTCAGACTGACGAACCAGTCTGTAACAATCCACGTGGTGGGTGTGATTTTGAATCAACCCTGTGTCTGTACTCACTGAGTGCCTCCACTGGAAAGAGGAAGATCATGTGTGCTGTGTCCTTTATATATGGGTTGGTGTAATGTCACCCTGTGGTAGTGTCACCTCTGTGTATATCGTGAATGCCCATTGATCGTGTCCTATCTTACTGACCTATCGGTTGAGTGTCTGTGTGTCATGTCTCTGGTGCTCCCTCTAGTGTCTAGCTAGTCTACGTGTACTTACATTAACCCCTTGTGTATCTACAGTGATGCATATCACCACAGTCTCCACCCCTAAAAACTTCAGAGCCACTGAAAGAGCCATTGTTCACAACACACTCCCTACTTAAACTACAATACCACACCTGAAAAGCAACCGCAATATGCTCACCCCTCACTGTCTTTAACTTCACTAAGCCAATCCAATAGATAGACTTTTATCCCCCTCAGGCTCCCAATTTGTTATGGGCCAGGGTTTAGAGAACCCCAAAATGTATCATGGAGTTCACCTGACCCACAACTTTTACTAGATTGTGGTATGGGGAGCACTCGGCCCACTGGACAGGTGTGGTACAGCAGAAATGGAAAAGTATTTTTTATAGCAAAACTATGTTTTTCTATGAACTCAAGTTAATCTTTTCAAAACATACAGTGAACATCTTAGGAACCATTAATTCAAATACAACCCCCAAAGAATACAACACTAATCCGTAATAACTTCCCAAACAACATCCAGAAGACAAAAGAAACACCTTTTAACAGAAGCACATCAGGTTTACATTCACGGGCAGCACGGTGGCACAGTGGGTTACCCCTGCTGCCTCACAGCGCAGAAGTCCCAGGTTCGATCCCGGCCCAGGGTTACAGTTCGTGTGGAGTTTGCACATTCTCCTCGTGCTTGCGTGGGTTTCGCCCCTACAACCCAAAAAGATGTGCAAGCTAGGTGGATAGGCCACGCTAAATTGCCCCTTAATTGGAAAAATGAATTGGGTACTCTAAAACTTTTTTTAAAAGGTTGACATTCACTACTGAAAACATTTATAATTCTGAATTCACCAAATGATTAAGAGATAATCTTTTCATGGCAGAGAGATCAACAGTACACCTGCTCTGTCTGGCTTCAGCTCCAACACTGAAAGCGAAACCAAAAAAACACAGACGCCCAAGCTTTTCTCAAAGTGAAACTAAAAAGCAGAGCCAGAGCTCAGCTCCATCCACACTCTGATATCACTGCAGTAACATGAATATTCAAACATTTCTTAAAGTGACATTCTCATGACACTGTCAATGTGGAATTTGCACATTCTCCCCGTGCCTGCGTGGGTCTCACCCCCACAACCCAAAGATGTGCAGGGTAGGTGAATTGGCCGCTCTAAATTGTCCGTAACATGGGGGGAAAAAAATGGGTGCTTTAAATTTTAAAAAATATATATATTTTTAAAATTACTTTATCAGAGGTTTTTTTAAAAAATAATTTTTATTCAAAGTGAAAAACCTCTGCACTGACCCCCTTAGGGCAAATTTCACCCTCTCCAATTTAATAAACCCCGCCATATCGTTGACCCAGGCCTCCACGCTTGGGGACCTTCCACGCATCCTTCCACTGAAGAAGAATCCTCCGCCGGGCTACTAGGGACGCAAAGGCCAGAACACAGGCCTCTTTCGCCTCCTCCACTCCCGGCTCCACTGCAACCCCAAATATCGCGAGTCTACTTCATCAGAGTTCAGAGTGCGGACAAGGGCAAACCCCTAATCCAGCTCCAAAAAACAATTGAAATGACTCCAATTCATGGTCCCCACAAGAGAGACATACCATATCCAGGCATTACATCTGACCTCGCGCTCATCTTAGTCAAAAGACTGAGAAGCGATAGCTATCTCCTTCCTGAAACCATTTAATGATTCGGACTCCACCTTACTATGGGGCAGCGAGTTCCACAAATTCACCATCTCAGTTCTAAATCTACCACGTCTCAAACCTATATCTGTGACCTCTTGTTTCCCCCTACAAGGAGGCACATTTGATATATGTTTTCTTTATCAATCCCTTTTTATATTTTACATACCTCGATCGGATCTCCTCTCATCCTTCTAAGCTCCAGCGAGTATAAACCCAAACTGTTTAATCTGTCCTCGTAATCCAATCCTTTCATCCCCGGAATCAATCTAGTGAGCCTCCTCTGAACTGCCTCCAATGCCACCACAGCCTTCCTCAAATAAGGAGACCACAACTGGACACAATGCTCCAGATTAAAATTGGTTTGTTTAACCTTTTCAAATTTAACACAAGATGGTCCTGGCCGTTTCCTTAAATTCTGAAACTTTTACCTATATGCCTCCTGAACTAATTCATGTGCACTGAGAATAGTCTTTTGTAATCTTGTCCTAATCATTAGACACTCCCTTCGACAGGGAAACATAAACATCCTGCGCCCACCTCTTCGGTTTACTTTGCAAGGGTAATGTCCACTTTTCTTTCACCTACTCCATTTGAGTTGCTATTTTCTCAAATGCCATGAAGAATACCTCTACTTCCTTTTCCTCAAGTTTTTGTAGGGCCTATATGAACTTCCCACTGGACTTTGTTCTAGGGTTAGGCACCCTTCCAGCACTTGGCAGATCTCCTTTAATTTCCAGCACTTCACAGACAAGCAATACAGAGGGGAAAGGGTGGTGGAAAGGGAAAGAAAATATTAATGAAAATAAAAGAATAAGGATCTTTGATACACTGGGATGACTTCCAGTCAATGTCTTTCTAAAGTTCAGGCTTTCATTTTGGTGGTACTTCCTTCTGGGCTTGAGATGGTTTTTCTCTGGCAAGGTTGTCTACTTCAGGTTCACAATAAAGGATTTGCCAGGCATTCACAATAGAGCAGTTCTTTTACTTCAGCAAGTGGGAGAGAGCGAGAGAGAATTCCTTTCACTTCCAATGTCTAAATACTTCTGCCAAGTTTGGCAGAAAGCATCATGCAGGAATCAATCATTGATCTTTGTCAGGCAGAACCCTGTCCCTGGCCAACCCACTGGTTTCCAATTAACCAAGCAAACTGACACCCTCCAAAGCTGGTTCCTTTTTAAAAAAATTTTTTTTTTAGAATACCCAATTATTATTTTCCTAATTAAGGGGCAATTTAGTGTGGCCAATTCACCTAAACTGCACATCTTTGGGTTGTGGGGGTGAAACCCACGCAGACACGGGGAGAATGTGCAAACTCCACACAGACAGTGACCTGGGGCCGGGATCGAACCTGGGTCCTGAGCGCCGCTGACTACTGCGCCACCGTGCTGCCCCTCAAAGTTGGTTCCTAAGATCCACCTGGTGCCGAAGAGTCTGGCTTCTCCTCTCTCAAACTCGAAACCTGGAAACACTCTTTGGCAAGCAGGCTGTTTCAACTTTGAGTCTTGTGCTTAAAGGCACATTCCGATTAAGGGTGCACAGACCAAAACAATAAAATAAAAGAAATGGGAACAAAGGAAATAAACAGGAGGGACTCTAATAGTACTGAAATGCCTTGCCGGCTATAGGTTAGCAGATGACATTGAGAGGAAGATAAATTCAAAAGAAGTTACAAAACATTGAGAATGTTATCTGTCCCTGCTCAAACGTGCCTGCTCTGTACAAGTGGAATTTATTTACCGTGGTTGTATAATAGCACTCTCAGCTTGGCAAGAAATGTAGCACGATGGAGTAATGTGGGGGGAAAAAATGCAATGTTTTCCATCCAAGTATTGACCATGTTTAGTTTTCACATTGCTCAGGCACTGTGAATAATCTACAAGCTCAGTGCATTTGTATATTAGTCACAAATTATTAATAGCTGCTAGCTTTGGGAAAGTCTAGATTATTGAATCAAGAATGAGGCTCTTAAATTGGTAACCAATCAGTTATTATTGGGGCAGCACGGTGGCGTAGTGGTCAGCAATTGGGGCTACGGTGCTGAGGACCCCGGTTCGAATCCTGGGTCACTGTCCATGTGGAGTTCGCACATTCTCCCCGTGTCTGCGTGGGTTTCACCCCCACAACCCAAAGATGTGCTGGTTAGGTAGATTGGCCATGCTAAATTGTCCCTTAATTGGGGAAAAAAAATTATTGGGTACTCTAAATTTTAAAAAAAACAACAAAAAAACAGTTATTACTACTGGAAAATTCATCACCAGAGTCTTCTGATTTACAAAACACTGTAGAAAATGTTAGATGCTTAAAAACACCACCTAGCTTGGTTGAAACTCTGCTGTTTAAATTTCAGTCTGTTCTGACTGTTCAGCAGGCTGTTTCTTGATGTTTTCCAGCTACTGACCAGATTCCTTGCTTGCTGTGCGACTCTTTCAGGTTTGCACCTTTCGAGTCCTACGACTCCAGGTCTTCACTGGATGACCGTGATCTGTTCAGATCCGGCTTTGATTACAGTGAATCAGGACCTGTTCGTAGTGATTCCTACGGAGGTCGCTTTAACCGCTTCAACAACTCCGCCAGAAACCGGAGGGATCAGTTCCGCAACAGAGCACGTGAAGGCTCCGGCAAGCAGTGGGGTCAGAACTGGTCTAGAGACAGGCCTCCAAATAACAGACCTTTCTGGAACGACCCCTTCTCATCGAGTTCTGAGCGGCTGTCTGCACAGTGGAATGAGCTGTCGATGGGATATGGAGGCAGGGGCTATGCTCCCCCCTCCAGGAACCTCCCTTCTATCTTCTCCCAGGCCTTAACCTCTGGTTTTGGGATGTTCGGTGTGCAGGGAGTAGGAAAACAATTTGGAGTTGGCAGACAGCGAAGGAGAGAGCGGAATCGATACAAAATTGTAAGTCGAAAACTTTTCCCATTTTGTAAGGTGGTAGACTTTTAAGTATTGAGCTGTGTGAATTTCAGTAACCAGCTCAACAAACCCATATTCCGAGAGTCACAAATCTGTCCCTTTCTCGACCTTGAATATTTTTTTAAAATGTCAAATGTAAAGATAAAATTAAAAGCAATGGGAAGATTAGATTAAAAACAATAGGAGTGGTCAAATATATGGAATGGATCAGAACATCCCAGTTGCTGTGGAGTGCTGCAGGTGAAATACGCAGTTTAGGGGGAAACATAAAATGTACTTGAGCCTTTTGTTAGATGAATGTTTAAAGGACACAGATACAGAATGCAAAAACAGCTGGAAGTGCCATGATAGGCTGCACTGAAGTGGCAGAATGAGATTTAGTTCATGGATTTAACACTCGCTAGAACTGGATCTGAATCGAGGCAAGATTTTAATTCTGAAAAAGTAATTTGTGCAATTTATAAAAGTTCCACCACACATCAGAACCCGAGAAACATTATTTCTTGGTTAACAATATCCCGGCAAAGTTAAGCTGCTGGCCAACTGTGTGTATCTTTTTGACAGATGAGAGGTAGAGGCAGAGAGATGGGATTTGGAAGGAAGAGACAGCTTTCAACTGCAAGCAACGATGAACCAGATTGCAAAATAGGAATATTGGACCAGTCAGATGTTTCAGATAGTGAAGCAGGTAACCATTCTCAAATTTGTTGCATTTTCCTCCTTGTCTCATCTGGCATTTTTCACGTGTGAGCCTAGACTATGAATTTATGGGGGGAAATTCCCACTCTCAGTGCACTTTCCAGCTGTAGTTAGCAGGCAGTGAATAAGAACAATGATTTCTGTTTCTCTCTCAGCGTAGGGAGCTGTATTCCAACTGGTAGCTTAGTTGAGATTAATTGATTCAGCTTCAATCATGGATGGAACCTATAACCTTCTGATTTCTCATCCACATTCAAACCCTCGGTGACATCAGTGTCTGTTTCCACATCTACCTGCCCCACAACCCCCTCGCTTGACCACTCCTCTGTCTCTCTGTAATTTAGAATATACAACATAAAAACAGGCAATTTGGTTCAACTAGTCTACACTGGCTTTCTACCCTCTGGGGTAGATTGGGCTCCCACAATCTACCCTCTATAAACTTGAGGTCTTGCAAAACTGCCACCCATATCCTAACTCTCACCGATTACCCATCACCCCTATGATGGCTGGTTGACATTGGCTCCCGGCTAAGCCATGCTTCAATTTTGAAACTCTCATTCCACTTTCCAAATCTGGCTGTGGCCTTGGCCTTTACCACTGACAGGATATCTGTGTTGGCAGCACGGTAGCATGGTGGTTAGCATAAATGCTTCACAGCTCCAGGGTCCCAGGTTCGATTCCCGGCTGGGTCACTGTCTGTGCGGAGTCTGCACGTCCTCCCCATGTGTGCGTGGGTTTCCTCTGGGTGCTCCGGTTTCCTCCCACAGTCCAAAGATGTGCGGGTTAGGTGGATTGGCCATGCTAAATTGCCCGTAGTGTCCTAATAATAAGGTTAAGGGGGGAGTTGTTGGGTTGCGGGTATAGGGTGGATACGTGGGTTTGAGTAGGGTGATCATTGCTCGGCACAACATCGAGGGCCGAAGGGCCTGTTCTGTGCTGTACTGTTCTATCTATGTTCTATGTGTTCTTCCAAATCTGGCCTTGTGAGCATCTTTCATTTTAATCACTCCTTAATTGACGGCCATACCGTTAGATGTCAAGGACCTAAGCTGTGAAATACCCTCCTCTTAAAACAAACCCCTCTAAAATGTATCTTTCCATCTGCAATCTTCGGTTGCAAGGGGTCAGATTTTGTTTGATGTGCAGCATTTTGGGAGATGTTATTACGTTAAAGGCGCTATATATTGTCTGCTGAATTGATCAATATGTTTTGCTCAGTAAACAATGTTTTTTTTTGATAAACAATTTTATTGAGACATTTTGGCATGGTAAACAGCAACAGTATAGAACAATGTGAAAAGAACAATCAACATAATGCAAAAACTAGCTCCCACCCCACAAGGACCCGCCTAATTAACCCCCTGATCTACGTTGCCCTAACCCCCCACCCCCCCTCCCCCCGCTGCTGACGATTAATTTTCCGCGAAGAAGTCAATGAAAGATTGCCACCTCTGGGCGAACCCAGACAATGACCATCTCAGAGCGAACTTAATTTTCTCCAAACCGAGGAAGCTCACCATGTCCGATAGCCAGGCCTCCGCCTTCAGGGGCTTTGAGTCCTGCCATGCCAGCAGTATTCGTCACCGGGCTACCAGGGAAGCAAAGGCCAGAATGTCGGCCTCTCTCTCCTCCTGGACTCCCGCATCCTCCAAAACCGCAAAAATTGTCACCTCTGGACTCATCACCACCCTTGTTTTCAGTACCTGGGACATAACGTCTGCGAATCCCTACCAGTACCCCCTGAGTGGACATGCCCAGAACATGTGGACATGGTTCGCTGGTCCTCCCTCACATCTGGCGTACCTGTCCTCCAGTCAAAAGAATTTACTCATCCGGGTCACTGTCATGTGGGCCCGGTGGACGACCTTGAATTGGATCAGGCTGAGCCTAGCGCATGTTGTGGTCGCATTTACCCTACTCATCGTCTCAGCCCATAAGCCCTCTTCTATCTCACCTCCGAGCTCCTCTTCCCCACTTAAGCTTCAGCTCCTCGGTCAGCGTCTCCTCTGCCCCCATAAGTTCTTTATATATATCCGAGACCCTCCCCTCCCCCACCCATCCACTGGACACTACCCTGTCCTGGATCTCCCTAAGAGACAGGCGTGGGAAGGATGGAATCTGTGCGTAGAAAGTCCCGCACCTGCAAGTACCTGAAATCATTCCCTCTCGCCAGTAAAATTTCTCCTCCAGTGCCCTCATGCTCGGGAAGCTCCCTTCTAAGAACAGAACCCCAATCCTCTCAATCCCAGCCCTCCGCCATATTCGGAATCCACTGTCCATATTCCCCGGGGCAAACCGGTGATTGTCGTAAATTGGGGATCACACCGATGCTCTCACTTCCCCCATGTGCCTCCATTGGCCCCAGATCCGCAAAGTTGCCGCCACTATCGGGCTGGTGGAGTACCATGCCGGCGGCAGGGGTGCCGTAACCAGAGCTGCCAAACTGGTGCCCCTGCACGAAGCGGGCTCCATCTGCCCCCAAACTGACCCCGCACCCACCATCCACTTCCTCATCATAGCTATGTTGGCCGCTCAGTAGTAATTACTAAAGTTTGGCAGCGCCAGCCCCCGTTCCACTCGGTTCCTCACGAGCATCACCCTCTTCACCCGCTCACACAAATCCCATAATCGTTTATTGACCTTCTTAAAAAAGGACGGCGGAATGAAAATGGGGAGACACTGGAACACGAAAAGGAATCTTGGGTGGATCTTCATTTTAACCGTCAGCACTCTCCCTGCTAGTGTCAGTGGGAGCGCATCCCACCTCCGGAACTCGACCCTCATTTGCTCCACCAACTTATGCAACCGACCCCAGTCCTGCGCCACCTGCATCCCTAAATATCTGAAACTGTTCCCTACTAACCTAAACGGCAGCCCCCTCAGCCGACTCTCCTGGCCCCTCGCCTGGACTACAAACAACTCACTCTTTGCCATGTTCAGTTTATACCCCGAGAACTGGCCAAATTCCCTCAAGATACCCATGATTCCATCCATCCCAACCACTGGATCCGTGATGTATAAGAGCAGGTCGTCGACATATAACGAGACTCCAGCCACTGTACCAGCTCCTTCCAACCGCTTGAAGCTCTCAGGGCAATTGCCAGCAGCTCTATTGCTCGCGCAAATAGCAGTGGGGAGAGGGGGCACCCCGTCTTGTCCCTCGGTACAGCCCCCCCCCCCCGCTCGACTACCTTCCCTATTTCTCTGGCCGCCTCCCTCTTACTCAGTTGCTAAGCCAGCATTCTACTTGCTTTCTCCCCATGCTTGTAGATCGCGCCCCTCGCCTGTAAATGATGTTTTTAAAATTCTGAATTAATTAGCACTGAAGTAATTGTAGCTTGCTGATCAGCTGCAGTGGGTCATGGTTTGTGGCCGGCAATTCATCTATGCTTTCAATAATAGCAAAGTTTATGTGGCAGTGTGCTTTTCCTTGTCTGAGAGGTTAGGCTGGTTTCTAAACCCATACCAACATTTATATTGGAAAGGTAACCCTGATGTATGTGTGTATTCAAAGTACGTAAAGGGCACTGCATTTTTTTTTTGATGTAAAGTTAGCAAATACTGTGTTTGAGGCAGTTTTAGCCCATGTTAAATTAGTATGCTAATAACGTGGCTGTTCATTTTTAGAAGAAAAGGAGCCAGGTTGTGGAGATGATGTTGAAGATGTCACAGGAGGTGATGCCAAAACTGTGAGTATTTGTGGAAATCTTAAAAGTTCCATTGTTGTAAAATTTAAGACATGGTTTCAGTACACCAAAATCCAATGTTCCCCATAATCTGGCTTAAAGTTTGGTTTTCAAGGGTGAGTCCGATCTGGAGCGACCTCAGGCCTGTTTGAAATCCATTGCCGCAAGCAGTAGTTTGCCTTATTGTATGCTGTTCTTAATTGATGCCCCTTGAGTGAAGGGCTGACCTGGGTCCCTTTCTTTGAAACTAAATTCATGTCTTTAAAGTAAATTTTTATTGAATTAATTTTCTTTTACATGGAATACTTTCCATCCAGTTGTAATCTGCTCACGGGTTCTTCTGGCTGGCATTTGAGAGCACCATTGATGGACATGCTCTCTTCCTTCCTTTATACATCCCTCACCCCGTGATTAAGTTGTTTTTTTGGTTCCAAATGCTAGCTGAGGGCAATCGGGCTCTGAGAAAATACTAAAAGTACTTTCCTGCCACGCTGAAGGTCCTGGCTTAAGCTGTGGTTTAACAAATGTTGCATTGAAAAAGCAATCTCCAAAATAACCTTCCCTCATGCCTGAGCCAGTATATTTGTTAAAAAAACAAAATAAAAAGCCAGACAGGGCTGTTGGTTGGTCTGTGATTGAAACTGTTTTTTTATATTTAGAACATTGGGGACAAAGATTCAACCCACAGCCCTGAAAAGGAGAAAAAAGAGACTGAAGCAGATGGTAAAATATTTCCACCCAAGAGGACTAGTCTTGTGTAAATTTTGTTTGTGCAGTTCTGATATATAATAACCTCTCGTTTTTGTTAGCCGGTGATGTACAAGAGGAAATTAATGACCTGAAAATTAAACCAAAGAAGAGACCGCGGGATCGTATTACAGAAAGGTAAAGGAGCGATACCTGTACGAGATCGGTTTGTAGCTGTATTTCTCCTAAATTTGAAGAGAAACGGTTTTCATGTGTGTTGCTGGACAGTAGCAGCTAGTATTGTCATTGATTGGTTTGTTAAATATGTAGTTGTGAGTGTTAAATTTTGTGCATTTCCTATCACACAATGATTTATCATAGAATCCCTCCAATGCGGAAGGAGGCCATTTGGCCCATCGGGTCTGCACCGACCCGCCAACAAAACATCCCACCTTACGCCCACTTCCCTGCCCTACCCCCCCATAACTCCATCTAGCCTTTTGGACACTATGGGGCAATTCAGCATGGCCAGTCGACCTAACCTGCACATCTTTGGACGATGGGAGGAAACTAGAGCACCCGGAGGAAACCCACGCAGACACAGGGAGAACGTGCAGACTCCACTCAGGCACCCAAGGCTGGAATCCAACTCTGGTCCCTGGCACTGTGAGGCAGCAGTGCTAACCACTGTGCCACCCTGCCGCATGATTAAATGTAGTTTAATTTTTATTTTATAAGTTTATAGTACCCAATGATTTGTTTCCAATTAGGTGCATTTTAGCGTGGCCAATTCACCTATGCTGCACATCCTTGGGTAGTGGGGGCGAGGCCCACGCAGACACGGAGAGAATGTGCAACCTCCACACGGACAGTGACCGGGGCCGGGATCGAACCCGGGTCCTTGGCGCTGTGAGGCAGCAGTGCTAACCAATGCGCCACCTGCTGCCCTTTTGATTAAATGTGGTTGCCTGAAAAGCAACCACCTGCTGATGTCACACTTCCTTTAACACTTGAGTATGGAGAAACTAATCTAACCATGCCCAGTCATTCTATTCAGCAGCGAGAGAGTGACCAGTTTCTTTTTTGCAGACTAACCGCCCCTAATCTAACTGAATATGTACAAATCAAAGGATCCTTCTGGACTTTATTTCTGCTTCACTAGCCTTGTGGACCTGTAACAGGATTTTTAAATAAAATCACAGCTTAAAATCAACTTCAAACTATCCCAATTAGTGGAATTGCATTGGTCAGTTTCATTGCAATTGAATAATGTAGCAACCTCGTTGATATAAACTATATTTTTCACATCTAAGAAATGTTGTTATTGCAGAATAATGTATGCCTGCTCAGTTTGCAAGTTTCGCACCTTTGATGACGATGAAATTTTCCCTCATTTGGAAAGTAAATTTCATAAGGAGAACTTCAAATTCATCGGGACCAAACTTCCCAAAGAAACAGCTGAGTTTTTGCATGTATGTTAGCTTAGTATTTCAGTGTGCTTTTCTTAAAGTTTCGTACCATGTTAGCACTTAGCACAAGTAAAATGTATATTGCATGTTTCCAATATCCCTACTCATACTGGAATCAGGGGGGAAACTCTCTGCTGGTTGGAGTCATACTTGGCACAAAGGAAGATGGTTGTGGTCGTTGGAGGTCAGTCATCTCAACTCCAGGACATCACTGCAGGAGTTCCTCAGTGTAGTGTCATGAGCCCAAACATCTTCAACTGCTTCATAAATGACCTCCCTTCCATCATAAGATCAGAAGTGGGGATGTTTGCGGATGACTGCACAATGTTCAGCACCATTCGCAACTCCTCAAATAATGAAGCAGTCCATGTCCAAATGCAACAAGACCTGGTCAGTATCCAGGTTTGGGCTGGCAAGTTACATTTGCACCACACAAGTGCCAGGCAATGACCACCTCCTACAAAAGAGGATCTAACCACCGCCTCTTGACGTTCAATGGCATTTCCATCGCTGAATTCCCCACAATCAACATCCTGGGGGTTACCATTGATCAGAAACTGAACTGGACTAGTCACATTAATACTGTGGCTACCATGCTAGGAATCCTACGGCGAGTAACTCAACTCATGAACCCCCCCCCCCCAAAAAAAAAGCCTGTCGTCCATCTCAAGTCAGGAGTGTGACGGAATACTCTCCACTTGCCTGGATGAGTGCAGCTCCAACAACACTCGAGAAGCTCAACACCATCCAGAACAAAGCAGCTCGCTTGATTGCTCCCCCTTCCACAAACATTCAAACCTTCCACTATCAACGAACAGTGGCAGCCGTGTGTACCATCTACAAGGTGCACTGCAGGAACTCGCCAAGGTTCTTTAGACAACATCTTCCAAACCCATGACGACTACCATCTAGAAGGGCACAAGTAGCAGATACCTGGGAACCCCACCACCTGGAGGTTCCCCTCCAAGTCACTCACCACCCTGACTTAGAAATATATCAGCCGTTCCTTCACTATCGCTGGGGCAACATCCTGGAACTCCCTCCCTAACAGCACAGTGGATGTATCTACAACACTGCATCTACAAGGACTGCAGTGGTTCAAGAAGGCAACTTACCATCACCTTCTGAAGGACAAGTAGGGAGGGTAATAAATGCTGGCATAACCAGCAGCGGCCACATCCTGTAAATTAATTTTGTTTAAAAGAACGGCTGCATGAAGTGATTGTGGGAGCCTGAAGGAACCTCATCCTTCGATTAGACAGTTAACAGCCTTCTGAACCTAACGATTTCAGATCATAACCTTGTCGCCATTTATATTTTGGACAGCAGTTGTTAGTGAGGACTTCATTTTGCCATTTTACACTTTCTCTGGGAAGGTCATCAACCCAAGAGGTTGACTCTGTTTTATTCTCAACGCAGATGCTGAGTATTCCAAACATTTCCTGCCTTGAAAACAGAGGGTGATGGATTTTTCAGTTGCTGCAGCAATGCCTGGTATTGAACTAACCTGACGCTTAAAAGTTTTAGCAGATATCGGTGTTCAGATTTTCTATTTCTGTGATGGTCAGTTCTGGTTTTGCTGGATTGAAAACTCTGGTCTGATGAATACCTGAGTAGAACATCCAGCCAGAATATTTAACTTCACAAGTCACTTTCTGCTAGCAGAACTTGTGCTGGTTTTAAGACCTTTGTTGTCTTTCCTTCCAGGATTATGTTTTGAACAAGAATAAGAAGACACTTAAATTTCGTGACTCAATGGAAGATAAAAGTGCAATTAAAAAGAGGATCCAGGAACAAGATCTCTTGCACGGTGAGCATTGCCAAGAGGGGAATGAGGAATTTGAACAATTGTAGAATCTCAAACTTTGCTGCACAGGGTAGCAGTTTAGCTCATTGTGCTGCAGTGATCTGTTGCAGTGAACTCTTAGCCCTGTTCCCTTTCAATGTATCTATCCAATTGTAAAATATTGGCATTTACTGAACATCAATAACCCCTTGAAGTGATATTCTCCAGTTTCCTACTTTAATAAGTACTTAATTGGTTGTAAAGTGTTTGACGATACCCATTGGCTGGGAAATACTTGGTGTAAATGCAAGTCTATTTTCTTCTTCTTTGCCTCCAGTTATGGTCACCAATTTCATTCTGGCCTGAGAGTAGCTAGTCTATTGCTGCTTTGTTTATTCATATATCTGTGTTTTAAAATCCGGAAAACACCGTCCTTTGTGCTCAGCTTGCTTTGGTGAATATTGACACTTTAGTCAATACATTTTTTAAAATAAATTTATAGTACCCAATTCATTTTTTCCAATTAAGGGGCAGTTTAGCGTGGCCAATCCACCTAGCCTGCACATCTTTGGGTTGTGGGGGTGAGACCCACGCAGATACAGGGAGAATGTGCAAACTCCACACGGACAGTGACCCAGAGCTGGGATTGAACCTGGGACCTCGGCGCCGTGAGGCAGCAGTGCTAACCCACTGCGCCACCGTGCTACCCTATTTAGTCAATAAGTTAGTGGGCTATGGTGATATTACGGTGAAATGGTATGGGTCCTTTTCCTGATATTTATATTATCACATTGCTTTCTAATACTCCTGCAATTTTCACATTCCTTGGATAATCTTTTTCTAAATTTAGAGCATCCAATTATTATTTTTTTCAATTAAGGGGCAATTTAGTGTATCTTTGGGTTGTGGGGGCGGGACCCACGCAGACACGGAGAGAATGTGCAAACTCCCCATGGGCATTGACCCGGGCTGGGATCGAACCTGGGACCTTGGTGCTGTGAGGGAGCAGGGCTAACTAGGCACTGCGCCACCATGCCGCCCTCCTTGGTTAATCTTTACCAATCCGCTATTTACTAATTTTGTCATTATTCTGTTCCGTATGTACATATATTGTACCTTCCAAAACGTTTACGATGATAATAATAATCTTTATTAGTATCATAAGCAGGCTTACACTGCAATGAAGTTACTGTGAAAATCCCTTAGTCGCCACATTCCAGCGCCTGTTCGGGTACACAGAGGGAGAATTCAGAACATCCAATTTACCAAACAGCACGTCTTTCGGAACTTGTGGGAGGAAACCGGAGCGCCCGGAGGAAACCCATGCAGACACGGGGAGAACGTGCAGACTCCGCACAAGCCGGGAATCGTCCTGAGACCCTGGCGCCGTGAAGCGACAGTGCTAACCACTGTGTTAACGTGCTGCCCATGTTTTGACATGTATTTTGCCTACCTTGTAGATTTGTGAACATGCCTTAGTGAGAATTTGTTTGCTGCAGGTATCTTCCACCTACTGGTCATTTATTTTGTTTTGCAGGTATTAGTATTGAAAATTTCATGAAGAAGGTGGAAGCTGTTCACTGTACAGCTTGTGAAATGTTCATTCCAATGCAGAACAATGCCATCCAGCGACACATGAAGACATTTGACCACAACAGGAACAGAAAAGTAAATCTGTCTACTCTCTCCACTCCACATAAGAAACTGACCTTTTATCTCCACTTTCTCCTCTCCGCTACCCACCTCCCAATAAATACTGTATATTGCAATATTTTGGTTTGGAGGAATGCTTTGTCTGTCCTGAAGATGTAACAGTGCTTCAGAGACAAGATGCTGTCTTGATTGAAGAATGGGGTTGTTGTTTTTTTCTAAATAAAAGCAACTGATACATGCAAGTGTTGTTATCTTTGCAGCATTCTATGTGATAGCAGTAGCTTGATGACTGATGTTTGTAAATTAAGAGTTGAGATTTGAACAAGGGTTTGCTTGTAGTCAGCACTACTCCCCAGTAATTATCTTCAACACATTCACAGGGTGCTCTAGGAAGCAGGGGGAATGACAAAGGTTTCTGGGAAGTTTAGGAGATGTGACATTGTCTGTCTTTGCCACTGCCTCAGGTCATCTGCTGCTGAAACTCTCATGCATGCCCTTTTGATATTTCTGGACCCGACTCTTCCTCCAACGCTGTCTTGGCTGACATCCCAACTTGCACCCTCTAGATCTGAGCTCATTCGAAACACTTCTGCCAGCGTCCTGACACATATATTTATTTTTGAAATTTAGAATACCCAATTTTTTTTTCCAATGAAGGGGCAATTTAACATGGCCAATCTACCTACTCTGCACATCTCGTCCTGACTTATATTGTCTCATTTTCAGACGTTTTATGCTCACTGACCTACATCCGGCAAACGCCTTGGTTTTGAAATTCATTCTTATTTTCAAATCCCCGGCGTGGCCTCTCGCTATTTGTAAGCTACTCCAGCCCTCTATTCCAATTCTGACCTGATTTTAATCTTCCACCTTGGTTTTACTCTGCCTGGGTCCTGAACTCTGAAATTCCCTTCCTGATCCTCTCCAATACTCTTCTCTGTTTAAGAAATTCCTTAAGACCTACCTCTTTGATTCAACTTTTGACCGTCCTCTAATATTTTCTCATGTGCCTTGGTGTCAGATTTTGTTTAATAATGCTCCTGTGAGGCAACGCTTTACTAGGTTAAAGACGATGTATAAATGTAAGTTACTAATCGAACGTTTGTCATTTTGAAGACTTTTAAATGCTTAGGAGTGAGGTGGAGGGGGTTTCATCGAGAATATGCGGATCCTTCCACCAAATTTGGAGGAGCACATGAGAAGTTGTTCATTACCTCGCCTTTTTCAAATGTAGCCAAAGAGCCCATGGCCTTTCACAGGAGAGTTATCAGAAAACTTAATGTGGAGATAGACGAGATATTCAGACAGGTGACCAAATGCTGGGTCAAAGAGGCAGGTTTTAAAGATGGTGTGAAAGGAGGAAAAGAGTGGAGTTGTTTAGTCAAGGCACAGCTGCCAATTGAGTGGAGATGGAAAACTGCAATGCACAGGAGGCCAAAATTGGAGGAAAGTAGAGATCTCCGAGTGTTCTCGGTATTCAAGTTCAGAGCAGGTGATGGAAGGATGGAGCGGAAATGAGACTCTCGTTACATCTTGTATACCTCCAAACCTAATGACCGCAGTTTCAGCCTGCTGCTGTTGTTTATAAAGTAGATGGACAGGAGTCCCACTAAACACCCACCATCTCAATACAATTAAATAACCTATGGAAGAGGGAACAGATGGTGAGGGGTGAGCTCACAATTTGGACACTGGTGAGAATGAAAACATTTTGGGGATTGGAAGCCAATGTCTGACCAAGGGTGTGATTTGAAATGGAACTCGATCAGGGTTGGGGGATATTAGAACTAAAAATCTGGCATTTTGTGTGGCTGGTTTATTGAAAAATATTGGTTTGCTCTTGTTTTCAGATGATGCTTGAGCAGTCGAAGAAGACTAGTCTTCAAGTAGCTAAGAGTATACTCAATAATCGGAATATTGTGAGCATGTTGGAAAAATACCTTAAGGTAATCTTTAAATGCATGCTATTGTATGTGGGCAAATAATTAAAGGGATTGCAGTTAGCTTGCTAATGCTATTATATTCTTATCAATAAGTCAATCCAAGATGACACAAAATTTAGCATTTTCATCCTTAAATCAGTTCTTGAGCACTGTCCACAACCCGTTTCTCTCTTAACGTTTTAACATTCAGACTTCTTGGTGTTTGAAAGTATCTTCCTAGGAAGTAACGACAATTTTCGAAGTGATCTTTGTTATTGCTTAGCAAGCAGCATGATTAAGTGACTAAGCATATATTAAATTGATGGCCTTCAGTATTACGGTTTTGAAACTAAACAGACCATACAAGCTGCAGGGTTGATCTATAGTATGAATTGATATTTCATTGCTGAGTTGCCGAATGTGCAGATTTCATTTGGATCCTGAGCCCCGAGTGTTCTGGGAATCTGGAGAAAAAGTACGATTAGGAATTGTTCCTAATCGGGTGAGCTATTCAATCAGCCCTGGACATTGTGTAAGGATAGGATTGCACTTGGCTGTGATGTCACATGGAGCTATTCAACACACAAGGCCATTTGGCCCATTGTGCCTCTGATTGCATTTTTAAGCGCCCATCAACTTAGCCCCACTCCACAGCTACCAGTATAGTTCCCTTTTTAAAAGCTGCTCTTGAATCTGCTTCCACCACCTTTGCAGGCAATGCATTCCAGATCATAAAAAGCTTGTGTTTTTTTTAAAACTTCATTTACGGATATGTGGGTGTCGTTGGCTAGGCCAGAATTTATTCCCCGTCCCTAATCAGCCTTGAAAAGGTGGTGGTGAGCTGCCTTCTGGAAGCACTGCAGTCCATGTGGTCTAGGTACACCCGCAGTGCGGTTGGGGGCGGGAGTTCCAAGAATTGACCCAGCCACAGTCAAGGAATGCCGATTATATTCCCAATTCAGGATGGTGAGTCATCTGGAGGGGAACTACCAGGTAATGCAGCTCCCAAGAAGCTCAACACCATCCAGGACAAGGCAACCCATCCACCAGTTTACGGGGCTGGTTTAGCACAGTGGGCTAAATCGCCTGCTTTTAAAGCAGGCCAGCAGCACGGTTAAATTCCCGTACCAGCCTCCCCGAACAGGCGCCAGAATGTGGTGACTAGGGGCTTTTCACAGTAACTTCATTGAACATCATCGTGACAATAAGCGATTTTCATTTCATTTCATTTCATCATGTTTGCGTGTGTCTGCTGCCTTGTCCTTCTAGGTGGTAGAGGTGATAGGCTTGGACGATGCTGTCTAAGGGGCCTTGCCTGCACTGTATCTTGTAGATGGTACACACGGCTGCTCCTGTGCGTCATTGCTGGTGGATGGGTTGCCTTGCCTTGGATGGTGTTGAGCTTCTTAGGTGGTGTTGGAGCTGCACTCACCCAGGCAAATGTAGAGTATTCCATCAGACTTAATTATAGATGGTAGACAGTTTTTAGGGAGTGCTGCAGGAATCCTAGCCTCTGACCTGTAGGCACAGTATTTAAATGGCTAATCCAATTCAGTTTCTGGTCAATGGTAACAACCAGGATGTTGATAGTATTTGATCACCTCATCTCCTTTTAGTTTTTTTTGCCATTATCTTAAATCTGCATCGTCTCGATACTGATCCCACCGCCAATGGAAACAGTGGCTATCTGCTTAATTAAAGCCCCTAATAATTCTGAACACCTCTATTAAATCTTCTCTTGACCTTCTTTGCTCTAAAGAGAACAACATAGATAGCCTGAGGCAATGCCGTCAGTTTTCATATGAGTGGCCACTTGAGTGAGATCCTGAACTGTGTTACGGGGAGAGTCTCAGAGCTTTGGGGTAAAATTTGCGAGGTAATAATGTCGATATAAAATATAATTTCAAAATTTGAATATATGTATGAACATACAAATCGGGAGCAGGAAGAGGCCACTCGGCCCCTCTAGCCTACTGTGCCATTCAATAAGATCATGGCTGATACGATTGTAACCTGAACTCCATCTACCCCGATAACCTTTCACCCCTTGTTTATCAAGAATCTCTCTACCTTTACCTTAAAAATATTCAAAGACTGCTTCCATTACCTTTTGAGGAAGAAAGTACCAAAGACTTGTGACCCTCAGAGAAAATAATTCTCCTTATCTCTGTCTTAAATGAACAACCTCTTATTTTTAAATAGTGATACCGAGATTCTGTCAGGAGGAAACATCCTCTCCACATCCACCCTGTCCGTACCCCTCAAGCCCCTAAAGCTTTTAATCTTCTAACCTGTCCAACCTTTCCTCGTGAGACACCCACCCATTCCTAGTATTAGTCTAGTAAACTAGTCTAGTCAGAGATGAGGAGAATTTTTTTTCTCCAAAGTTTGTGAGCCTTTGGAGCTTTTTTCCTTAGTCTAATAAACCTTCTGTGGACTGCTAGCATCCACTAACATCCTTCCTTTAGTAAGTAGGCCAATACTGTTCGCAGTACTCCAGATATGGTCTGCACAATTGAAGCATATCCTCCCTACCTTTGTATTCAATTTCCATTGCAATAAATGATAACTTTCTGTTAACGTTCCTAATACCTGTTGTGCCTGCATGCCAGCCTTATGTGAGTCATTTACCAGGACATCCTGATCCCTCTGATTCTCAGAGCTGAGTTATGGAGGCCCATCGTGTCTGCGCCAGTCAGAAACAACCATCTTAAGTATTCTAATCCCATTTTCCAGCTCGGTTTTGCAAGTGCACATCTAAATACTTGTTAAATGTTCTGAGGGTCTCTGCCTCCACCCCCCCTTTCAGGCTGCGTGTTCCAGACTCTCACCACCCTCTGGGTGAAAACCCCGTTTCTTCCCATCCCCTCAAATCTCCTGCCCCTCGCCTTAAATCTATGTCCCCCTATCGTTGATCCCTCCACTAAGGGGAAAAGTTTCTTCCTGTCAACTCCATCTGTTCCCCTCATTATTTTATCTCGCTCAATCATGTCCCTCCTCAGCCTTTTCTGCTCCAAGGAAAATAATCCAAGTCTATCCAATCTCTCGTCCTAACTAAAACTCTCCAGCCCAGGCAACATCCTGGTAAATCTCCTCTGCACCCTTTCCAGTGCTATCACATCCCTCCTATAATGTGGATTCCAGAACTGCACACAATACTCTAGCTATGCCCTAACCAACATTTTATACAGTTCCAGCATAACCTCCTGGGTCTTAAACTCTCTGCCTTGGCTAATAAAGACAAGTATGCCTTAATCACTTTATCCACTTGCCCTGCTACCTTAAGGGAGTGGTGTACATACACACCAAGACCCCTTTGATCCTCGGTGCTTCATAGGGTCTGCCATTCATCATTTATTCCCATGCCTTGTTTATCCTGCCCAATTGCATCACCTCACAATTATCTGGATTGAATTCCATTTGCCACTGATCAGCCCATGTGATGAGGCCATCTATACCCTCCTGCAATATAAGACTATCCTCTTCACTATTTACCGCACCACCAATTTTCGTATCATCCGGGAACCCGCCTACATTCAAGTCTAAATCATTTACATAAACGACCAACAGCAAGGCCCAACATTGATCCATGCGGGACCCCACAGGACACAGGCTTCCAGTCAGAAAAACACCCCTCAACCATCACCCTCTGATTCCTGCCACTCAGCCAATTCTGGATCCAATTTGCTAAATTTCCTTGGATCCCGTGGGCTCTTACCTTCGCTATCAGTCTCCCATACGGGACCTTATCAAAAGTGGTTATGTCAAATGCATTGCTCTCATCTACACACCTAGTCACCTCTTGAAAAATTCAATCAAGGTGGTCAGACATGACCTCCCCTTAACAATCTCTCACCATTTGTATATTTCGGACTCGCTAACGGGATGGGGGAGGTCATGAGGATCCTGGGGGGACTTTGGGAGCTTCTCGAGGTACAAGTTGAAAGTGAGGAAAAGTGAGCTGTTTGTAATCCACGCTAGGGGTCAGGAGGAGAGACTGGGGGAGCTCCCGCTCAAGATGGTGGAGAGGAGCTTTCGTTACCTAGGTATACAGATGGCTAGGAACTGGGATGCCCTACACAGGTTCAATCTATCTGGGCTTGTAGAGCAGATGGCGGGAGACTTTAAAAGGTGGGACATGCTCCCACTTTCCCTGGCGGGAAGGGTGCATGACGGTCCTCCCCAGATTCGTTTTCCAGTGCCTTCCCATCTTCATGCCCAAATCCTTCTTCAAGCGGGTGAACAGGATTATCACGGGATTTGTGTGGGCAAACAAGACCCCGCGAGTTAAAAGACTGTTTTTGGAGCGAAGTCAGGGGGGGTTGGCTTGGCGCTTCCGAACTTCTGTAGCTATGATTAGGAAGTGGGTAATGGAGGAGGGATCGGCGTGGAGGCGGCTAGAAGTGGCGTCATGCAAAGGCACCAGCCTAGGGGCACTAGTAATGGCACCGCTGGCGTTCTTGCCGGCACGATACACCACAAGCCCAGTGGTGACGGCGGCACTGAGCGTCTGGGGTCAGTGAAGGAGGAGGGGGCCTCAGTTTGGACCCCGATACGGAACAATCATAGATTTGTTCCGGGCAAGATAGACGGAGGGTTTCAAAGCTGGCACAGGGCGGGCATTAAAAGGATGTCTGGCATCTGGGTAGGAGAGGGGAAGGTGTCAGACATATACCAAGAACTGCAGGAGAGGGCAGCACGGTGGCGCAGTGATTAGCACTGCTGCCTCACGGCGCTGAGGTCCCAGGTTCGATCCCGGCTCTGGGTCACTGTCCATGTGGAGTTTGCACATTTTACCCGTGTTTGCGTGGGTTTCGCCCCCACAACCCAAAGATGTGCAGGGTAGGTGGATTGGCCATGCTAAATTGCCCCTTAATTGGGAAAAAAATGAATTGGGTAATCTAAAATTAAAAAATAAAGAACTGCAGGAGGCGGAGGAAGCCCCAGTGGAGGAACTGACGGGCAAGTGGGAGGTGGAGCTGGGTGAGGAGCTAGATGAGGGCCTGTGGGCTGATGCCCTGGGAAGGGTAAATTCCTCCTCATCATGTACCAGGCTCAGTTTAATTCAGTTTAAGGTGGTGCACCGGGCACATATGATGATGGCGAGGATGAGTAAGTTCTTCGGGGTGGAGGGCAGCTGAGCAAGATGTTCAGGGAGTCCAGCGAACCATGTCCATATGTTCTGGGCATGCCCGGTGCTTAAAGAATTCTGGCAGGGCTTTGCGAGGGCCATGTCCAGGATTCTGGACACGCGGGTGAAGCCAGGTCCAACAATAGCGATCTTTGGGGTGTCAGAGGATCCGGGATTGCAGGAAGCAAAAGAGGCCGAGGTTTTGGCCTTTGCCTCCCTGGTAGCCCGGAGACGGATCTTGTTAATGTGGAGAGACTCGAAACCCCCGAGTGTGGAGACCTGGGTTAGTGACATGGCTGGGTTCCTCAGCCTGGAGCGAATAAGTTTGCCTGGAGAGGGTCCTTGCTGGGGTTCTCCAGGCGGTGGCAACCTTTCCTTGACTTTCTAGGGGAGCGGTAAAATGTCAGCAGCAGCAATCAGAGGGGGGGGGGGGGGGGGGGGGGGAAAAGTGGGGGGGGGGGGCAGGGGAAAAGTGGGGGGGCAGGGGGCAGGGGAAAAGTGGGGGGGGGGTGCTGTTCATTTAATGTATATTAATGTATTTTCCTTTTATTTTTCTGTTATTGGTTATGTAAAAATTCTGTTTGAAAAAAGCTTTAATAAAAACAATTTTAAAAAAAATACAATCTCTCACTATATAGATAGTTTTTAAAAATAAATTTGAAGTACCCAATTCATTTTCTTCTCCAATTAAGGGGAAATTTAGCATGACCAATCCACCTACCCTGCACATCCTACTATCCTACCTATCTTTGAGTCCTCAGCAAATTTAGCGACTATACCTTCGATCTCTTCATCCAAGTGCTTTATGTAAATTGTAAAAAGTTGAGGTCCTTGAACTGATCCCTGTCGCACAACACTCACTGCCAATTGGGAATAGACCCTTTTATGCCTACTCTCTGTTTCCTGTTGGCCGGCCAATCTTCTACCATGCCAATATGTTACCCTCTACAATCACCTTTGATGTGGCACTTCATCAAATGCCTTTGGGAATCGAAGTACAGCACATCCACCAGTTCCCCATTATCCATAGCACGCACGACCCCTTCAAACAACTCAAATAAATTGGTTGAACATGATTTCTCTTTCACAAATGCATGTCGACTCTGCCTGATTGCTGTGAGTTTTTTGAAGCCCTTTAATAATGGCGACTAGCATCTTCAGTATGGTAAATGTTAGGCTAATTGACGTGTAGTTTCCTGCTTTCTGTATGCCTCCCTTTTTGAATAAAGGAGTTACATTACCTTTGCTATATTGCAATCTTATGGAACCTTCTCGAATTTAGGGAATTTTGGAAAATTAAAACCAATGCATCAACTATCTCTCTAGCTGCCTCTTTTAAGACCCTTGGATGAAGTCCATCAGAACCTGGGGATTTGACAGCCCACAGATCCAAATTTGTTCAATATCACTTCCTCCTTCCCATTTCCTGATTTGCAGCTATTTCTGAGATGTTAGTTGTGTTCTCTATAGTGAAGACTGATGCAAAATACCTGTTCAATTTGTCTGCCGTCTCATTTTCCATTTTTTAATTCCCCAGACTCACTTTCTATCAGACAAGCTCTCTTTAATTTTTCTTAAATATCTTTTGAAACTCTTTATATTTTAGCTAACTTTCTCTCGAATTTTACCCTCCTTTATTAATCTTTTTGTCATTCTTTGCTGTCCATTCTTCTGACCTGCCACCAATCTTTGTGCAATGATGTGCTTTTTCTTTGGTTTAATAGTGTCTTTAATTTTTTTGACCATGTATAGTGGGCCCGCCACTCAGAACTTTTTTTTCTCATTGCAATGTATTAATTCTGAATTCTGAAATATCCCTTTAAATGTCTGTCACTGCATGCCTATTGACCCATCCATTAACCTCATTTGCCAGTTCACTTTAGCTTTGCTTTCATCCCTCCTAATTGCCCTTGTCTTGGACCCACTCTTGGCTTCCTCAAACTGAATTTAAAATTCAGTCATATTATCGTTGCTGCTACCTAGGGGTGCCTTCACAGTGTTACACACTGCCAGGTTTAGTATAGCCTGCTCTGGGGCAGCATGGTGGTCCCAGGTTCGATCCTGGCTCTGGGTCACTGTCCGTGTGGAGTTTGCACATTCTCCCCGTGTTTGTGTGGGTTTCGCCCCCACAACCCAAAGGTGTGCAGAGCAGGTGGATTGGCCACGCTAAATTGCCCTGTAACTGGAAAAAAATGAATTGGGTACTCTAAATTTATTTTTTTAAAGTATAGCCTGCTACAGAAAGTGCTGTTTGAGAACTATCCTGAAAATGTTCTATTAACTGCTCCTCGCGGCTATCTTTGCCCATCTAATTTTTCCAGTCTGAATGTACTTTAAAACCCCCATAATTATTGTTGTACCTTGCTAATAATAGAATAGAATAGAACAGTACAGCACAGAACAGGCCCTTCGGCCCTCGATGTTGTGCCGAGCAATGATCACCCTACTCAAACCCACGTATCCACCCTATACCCGTAACCCAACAACCCCCCCCTTAACCTTACTTTTTAGGACACTACGGGCAATTTAACATGGCCAATCCACCTAACCTGCACATCTTTGGACTGTGGGAGGAAACCGGAGCACCCGGAGGAAACCCACGCACACACGGGGAGGACGTGCAGACTCCGCACAGACAGTGACTCAGCCGGGAATCGAACCTGGGACCCTGGAGCTGTGAAGCATTTATGCTAACCACCATGCTACCGTGCTGCCCCCCCATTAATCTCTTCTTTTAAGTCTCTTCTGATAAATCAAAACAAATCAAATTTTACACGGTGTCCTAGTGTGTAGTTACAATTAGGAGGTCCGTACGCCACTTCACAAGTGAGTTCTTGCCTTAATCATTTCTCATCCCTGCCCAAATTGCCTCGACATTTCGGTTTCCTGAATTTGGGTCATACCTCTCTAATGTGCTATTACTATCATTAATTCACAGAGCATCCTTACTACCTTTTTCTCGCATTGTATCCTTCCTAAATATCATGTACCTTCAATATTCAGATCCCCATCCTGTTGCCATGTCTCTAATTGCTATCAGATCGTACTGATTAATTTCTATTTACGCTATTGGTTTAGCAAACTTTGTGACATGTCTGATGCTAGAATCTTAACTGTCTGGTTGTTCAGAGCTCTAATCTCTTGCACTCTTTCAGGGGGAGAATCCGTTTACTGAAGAAGATGCTAAAGATGGTGTTGATGATCCTTTGGAGGGCGATGCACTCAATGAGAGCATTACAGGTGAAAATGACAAGGGGAAGAAGGGTGAGACAGCAGAAGCAAAGGCAGAACCAGAGGATGAAGGTGATGGTGAAATTGTCAATGCAGATGAGACGGTTGTTGACCTGTCTGAGCAGGGAGCTGATGCCACAAATGAAGAAGCTGAAGCAAACTCAACAGCAGATCGGGAATGTGAAGAACCTCTTCCAGCAGATGTAGGTGCTGAAGCAGCTCTCTCAGCTGACGATGAAGACAAAATCTTGGAAGCTGGAGAAAATCCTGATGAAGTTGCTGACAGTGGTGATGATGCAGAAGAGTTAGAGTAATTTACTGTACAGATTAATTTGTTTTTGTCTCTTCTGTCTCTGCAGCATAAACATCTTCACAAGTACACTCTGAATTAAAGCAATGTTGTTTTAGTAGCCACAAGATATGATCCTTTAACATCTTGTATTTGGGACAATTTCATGCCAGCACTGACCCAAATCTGGTGTGGCTGCCTGCTTCTGAGCTTTGTCTAACTAGTTTTATGTGAAATGCTGTTCTCTGTGAAAGTGGTTTGTGAGTGCATTTGCCCTGTTGACTTTCCTTTTGATCTTCCAGAGTAGGTGACACTGACGTCTATGTCAGATTCAGGATGTGTACATTCTGTGAGACAGTTTTTACCTGGTTAATACCTCTGCTTTTTTTTTTGAAAAAGGAAGTCTACAAGCGTGACTGCACAGACCCCCAGATGAACTCGGGAACTTACTATACACTGCATAAAATGAATAGTTCCCGGTTTTTCATAGTCTATTACGACTCCAAAACTGTCTGCTTGTGTCTTGATCTTTGGATTGAAGATACTGAAGGGGATTTCACAAAAATGGTTGGCTTCAGGAGCAAAAAAAATGGTTGCATGCTAATGCTTTAGTGTTTTCAAATTGCCTTTAACGGTGAGCAGAAGTCGAGTTATATCGTGTAATAAAACTTTCTACATTTGCTTGTCCAACGGTTTAAGTGGAACACAATTTATTGGAGATGTGACAAAAAGTTGGTATTTTTGACAAAAAGTTGAGTACAATTTCCATTTGAAAGTTTTGTTTTGGATTTTCGTGATACTATCTGGGTACTGATGGAATGTAATAGTAACGTATTTTATTTTGTTTTACTACTGGAGAGAAGAGCAATTGCTTAACGTCTGGAAAGAATTGTATACAATAAAACTACGTTAAACCCTTTTTATAAATGTTATTGTTTTGAAGGAATTATTTTATTGTTTTCCTCTAATAAGTGTGATAGCATAATGGTACTGGGCTAGTAATCCAGAGGTCTGGACTAATCCGTGGATAGGTGAGTTAAAAAAGGGGCAGCACGGTAGCACAGTGGTTAGCACTGTTGCTTCACAGCTCCAGGGTCCCAGGTTTGATTCCCGGCTTGGGTCACTGTCTGTGCGGAGTCTGCATGTTCTCCCCATGTCTGCATGGGTTTCCTCCAGGTGCTGCGGTTCCCTCCCACAGTCCAAAAATGTGCAGGTTAGGTGGATTGGCCATGATAAATTGCCCTTAGTGTCCAAATGGGTTAGGTGGAGTTACTGGGTTATAGGGAAAGGGTGGAGGCGTGGGCTTGGGTGCTCTTTCCAAGAGCCGGTGCAGACTCGATGGACGAATGGCTTCCTTCTGCACTGTAAATTCTATGAAAAATCCATGGCAGTTGGGGTAATTTGAAAAGGTTAATTAAATAAATCTGGTATTAAAAACTAGTGTCAATAAATGGTGATCTTAAAATTATTGGATTGTCATTAAAAACCCATCTAGATCCCTGACGTCCTTTAGGGATGGGAATCTGTCATCTTTGGCCTGGTGTAGATGTGACTTTGCACCCATAGCAATGCAGTTGACACCTGCCCTCTTGAACTGACCTATTCAGCCACTCTCTTGTATCAAAAGCCTATATATGTATATATATATATATAAGAAACTATAATCCACAAGGGCTGCAGTGGTTCACTACCACCTTCTCCAGTAAGTGTAGGTAGGTGGCCAGTGAGTGCTAGCTAGCCTTGCCCACATAACATAAATTAATTAAAAATAACTTTTGTTTTCTCCAATTTGATACTTGTTGGTAGGATTTAAGGATTTTGAGAATTGGGGTAGCTCTTCTACTTCTAGAGTTGTTTGTTTTTGATTAGTCCTATCCCCTCACTTGATGGATGTTGTAACCTTTTCAAAGCATATTAACCATACCAACGGCAAAAATAGCAGACAAGCAAATTAATTCAACTCTTTGTATAGAAACCTTTGCTTTTCTTTCCTCACCTTGCCACACATTCTCCAAATACAGGAACTCCATTAAATACCCTAGCCACAGCGGCACAGGGAGGAAAAGCTGACCTCGACCCGACAGGACACGCCTGCAAGTGATCAATGAGGCGAAGGCTAAGACATCTGCCCTCGCACCCGTCTGCAACTCCGGCAGGTCTGTCACCTATGGCCTTCAGGGGACTTGGCTCCAAATCCACATGTGGAACCTTAGACATGGTGCTGAATAATGACCCCCAAAATTTCTCCAGGTTTGGGCAGGACCAGAACATATGGACATGATTGGCTGGGCCCCTCCCACATGGCTCCTCCTCACCTTCGTTAAATGCACCCTGTGTACCACTTTTAATTCAATCAACCACAGACTCGCGCACGAGGTTGAAGCATTCAACCTTTACAGCACTTTGCACTATAATCCCTCCTCCACCACCCATCCCCAACTCTCCCTCCCACTTGGCCTTTATCCCTTCCATGGACACCTTATCCTCCTCAATGATCCTACAGTAAATCGCCGAAATGACCCCACCCTCCAGCCCCATCCCCCATGCTGACCGCACCACTTCCAGCGACGAGTAGGACGGGGCCACTGGAAAGTTCAGGAAGACCTTTCTTTCAAAGTTCTGTACCGGCATATACCTCACACTGGAACCCAAACTTCACCCCCAACAACTCCTCCAAGCGTGCAAACCACCCCTCCAAAAACATCCTTCATCTCTTTCACCCCTCTCGCCTCCCATCCCCGGAACCTCGTTTCCATCATTTCTGGCTCAAACCCATGGTTCCCTCTTATCGGCATCACCCTCAAGCCTGCTCTCAACTTAATGTGCCTCCAAATCTTCAGTGTGGCTACCACCACAAGACCCGAGTGCTTCCCTAGGGTGAATGGTAGGGGCGCCGTTACCAGTGCCCGCCAACTGTTTCCAAGGCGTTTATTAAGTGAGTATATAACTGTGATAAATTTTGGTCACTAAGTGTATGGGTACCTGGACAACATTCAGGCTTGGGCTGAGAAGTGGCAAGCATCATTCGCAACACACAGGTGCCAAGCAATGACCATGTCCAAGAAGAAATAATCTGACCATCTCCCTTGCTATTCAACATCTCAATTCTCCACCATCAACAACCTGGTGGTTACCATTGACCAAAAGGTGAACTGGACAAGCCATGTAAATACTCCTGACTCCCCAAACGCTGCCTACTGTACATGTCAGGAGTGTGACTATCCTCCACTTTACTGGATGAGTAAAGCTACACCCAAGAAGATCAACACCATCCAGGACAAAGCATCCAATTTGATCGACACCCCATAACTCATCTTAAACATTGACTCCCTCCAGCACTGACAAACAGTGGCAGCCATGTGTACCATCGTCAAGATGCACTGCAGCAACTCACCAAGGAACCCTTGACAGCACCTTCCAAACCTATGACCTCTACCACTTAGAAGGAACTGCAACTTCTCCACCTGGCTTAGAGCCATTCCTTCACTGTCAGTGGGTCAAAGACCCACAAACTCTCATGACAGCATTGTGGGTGTAATTGCGCTACAAGGACTAGCGGTCAGTTCACCACCACCTTTTCGAGGGAAATTAGGGCTGGGGAATAAATGCTGGGCCTTGCCTGTGACACTGACATACCATGAATTAATGAAACACTTTTGAACAAAGACTGAGGGATGATCTGATAGAAATTTTTGAGATTAGGGATTGATAACAGCAGACGATGTTCCCACACACAGGAGGGAACAGAACTAGCGCCACAATTATACGGTAGTCACTCAAAAGGCCAATAGAGAATTCAGAGCAAACTAAGAGAGTGGTTACAATGTGACATGGTTGTCATTGATATGTTATGGAGAAGCTAGAATGACATATGAGTTATATGAAGAGGCAAAATCACTGGCACAAATGTTTTGGGTTGATTGACGTGCATCTATTTTGTAAATACTATGTAGGTAACAGCTGTGAATGGTAATGACTATGAACTGTTTTTATTCTGTACTCTGCTCATATTTAGAAGACCATTTCAAATATCAATGTGGTGATCCACTGTGTTAACTGTGTGCACCTGTATTAGGGGATGTACAGTAGGACCTACACTACAGGTTCGCCGGTAGCCCCTGCCGGCTAGCTCCCCCCACAAGGAGCCGTATAAATAGGCATGACTCCTTCTGATCAGCCATTCTGCCAGCTGCAGTAGGAGGCCACGCATCTGACTGTAATAAAGCCACAGTTGTACCAATCTGAGTCTTTCGTGCAATTGGTAGTGCATCAATTTATTAGTCAGATATGTGGCCTCCTACTGCAGCTGGCAGAAAAACACGTTCATGGGGTGTGTTATTTGTGGCGATGCACAGTAGAGACCGGATGGAGTGCAGTGCATCCGGGATGACCTGCTGCCAGCGAGCAGCTGGGAGGTTTCTGCACCGTAGGGCCAGCTGGATGGCCCTCCAAACCGTCCCGTTCTCCCTCTCTTCCTGCCTGTTTCCCCGGGGGTTGTAGCTGGTCGTCCTGCTGGAGGCGATACCCCTGCTGAGCAGGAACTGACGCAGCTCATCGCTCATGAATGAGGATCCTGATCAGCCATTCTGCCAGCTGCAGTAGGAGGCCACGCATCTGACTGTAATAAAGCCACAGTTGTACCAATCTAAGTCTTTCGTGCAATTGATAGTGCATCAAACAATCACTGTGGGAAACACTTCCGAACATCAGTCATGAACTTCCTTTTCACTCGGTAGTGAAGATTTGCACTAACATTGCATCTTCAAGCTACTTCAGATAATGAAAGGAGCAGCAGTAAAACATAGAACATTACAGAGCTGTACAGGCCCTTCGGCCCTCGATGTTGTGCCGACCTGTGAAACCACTCAAGCCCATCTACATTATTCCCTTATCATCCATATGTTTATCCAATGACCATTTAAATGCCCTTAAGGAAACTGACAGAAACCTGGCCAGAGATGTATTTTTAGATATAAAATGAAGAGGAAGCGACAATTAAACTGCTGTTTAGTGTGGCTAGGCTTCCTCTGATATCAGAATCCTTCAACATGAGGAGAAAAGCTGACAGGACTTGAGATCATTGGGGTTTTCAAACCTCAAGTTTGAATGAAGTCTGCCTCCTCTCTATTTAATTTGGGGTTTATTAAAGGAACACACACTTAAAATGACAAAAGCCTCAAAACTACTGTGGAATTTTTGTAGACTTTAGTTTATCAAATGCAACATAAATTTGGAAAAAGCAAAACTTTAGGGGTAAAATTGTCACCGTGACTGCTTGGCCAGTCAACCCATGGGACAGGTCACCTGCTTTATAGAATTTACCTGATTTTTTATCGATGAAGATGAAATTCCATGCCATGTATTTCACTTTACTGGTTTCACTGAAAGGGGAAATGATATGTTTTGCAGTGACAGGCTATTTATTTCGTCAGAATGAGCATCAAACCCGAGACTGATCCTATCGTCACCCTGTATCCATGATGGTGTAACATTGGTGGGGAGCTGCTCATTATCTAGTGAATGGTGAAAATCCTTTCTAAATCTCCATGTTAAAACCTTTCCTTATATGAAGAAACATGGTGTATTCACTTCCACTCCATATTTTTCTTCAATCTACAATTACGCCTTTTTTCTCTCTGTTCCAAGAATCAGCAATCAAAAGGGAATGGGGGGGGGGGGGGGGTGTAAAAATGTACAAACTAAAAGTTGACAATTCTAGATAAATTGTTCTGGCTTATGGATCATTTATGTTTCCCAATTTGTTTATTCGTTTTTTTTAATTTTAAAGTGCCCAATTCTTTTTTTTCAATTAAGGGGCAATTTAGCATGGCCAATCCACCTACCCTCCACATCTTTGGGTCGGGGGGGGGGGGGGGGGGGGGAGACCCACACAGACATGGAGAGAATGTGCAAACTCCACACGGACAGTGATCCAGGGCCGGAATTGAACCCGGGGCCTCAGCGCCATGAGGCGGCAGTGCTAACCACCGTGCCACCCCTCCAACTTGTGCATCTTGTCCAACTGGTCAAACAACCCAAATATGCCACAGCCAGAGTGTCTGTGGCCTCTGGCCACGAAGTGTAATGCAGACAAGCCCACTGTTACTTTAATCCAAGATCACCATTTGTTCACTTTCTACCAGCCGTCAATAACAAAAAAAAGCGGCAACCATGGCTGAATTTTCCCTTCTCTGGTTCATTGTTGCTGAGGCCAATTGTAGCTTCTCCAATGCTATCTTGCATGAGATCAGTTAGCGCAGCATAGACTGGAAATTGAGCCTCAAACGTTTTTCTTTAGACATTATTGAAGCGAAACAATCCTGACACACCAGGTTAAAATAAAGCACATGTTTATTGGTGAAAGCATTTGAAACATGATCTTGCTTTATAGTCTTCATGGATTAAGGGTTTTCAAAACTCAGAAGTAGCTATTCAGCTCAAAATAATATCCACCCCTCAAAAAGTTATAGTCTGTTAATCTTTTCAAACAAATATCCAGTGGAAGGTAAAATTGCTTCAAATTGAGAAGTACACAACATTACTAAGGAGTCACGCACAACGTGATCATATTTCTGAAGTATCTCTTTATTGAACTGTACTTAAAAAGAAACTGTTTGAAATTTGCGGAGTAAATTGAACAAAGGAAAGGAAGTAATCAATGGCTAATATACTCCATCTCTTCCTGTAATAATATAAAAATAATGACCTTTTGTAACTTGTCCAACCATTATATATGCAATAATACACAAAGACACGAGGTTTTGGCGGTAACCCGATGACTCCGGTCCTTGTATCTTTAGAAGCTGGGTCTAAATTAAACTCAAATTGATACAATTAAAGTCTCCTCTAATCGTTCTGTCAGTGTCGAGCTTTGGGATCAAATTGAGTTGTGCTTTTTTTTTAATAGATTTAGAGTACCCAATTCTTTTTTTTCCAATTAAGGGGCAATTTAGCATAGCCAATTCACCTACCCTTTTTAGGTTGTGGGGTGAGACCCACGCAGACACAGTGAGAATGTGCAAACTCTGCATGGACAATGACCCGGGGCCAGGATCGAACCGGGGTCCTTGGCGCCATGAGGCACAGTGCCAATCACTGGGCCAGTGTTTTATCATAAGTTGCGTGAAGTTCCTCTGGTCACTGCTGAACAATATTAACCTATTTAAAATAAGTATTTAAAATAGCAGATATAAAAGTTTCATGCAGGTGTATCAATGGGTGGTTGTACTAAAACCGTACAGTAATTCCAGTCCATGAAATTCCAGAGAGCATAAATACACAATGGTTTGCACATTCTCCCCGTGTTTGCGTGGGTTTCACCCAAAAAGATGTGCAGGCTAGGTGGATAGGCCACGCTAAATTGCCCCTTAATTGGGAAAAAAGAATAATTGGGTACTCTAAATTTAAAAAATATTAATTTAAAAAAAAATTAAAACAAAGAGTTGGGCATATTATTGTATTTCTCCCTGAGTAGCTCCAACCTACTCACTGGACACAATGACAACTTACATTTATCCAATACTTTTAATGCAGAAATCCATCTGCGGCACTTCAAAAGAAGCATTATCAAAAGCTCTGCAGAGATCAGCAGGTGTGACCAAAGTATGATCAGAGTTGGGTTATGACGAACACAAGTAGCAATGATGGGATGAAGCGAGGAGGAGGAAAACATCAGAGGCCTGCAAGCACAGTGTTATATAATTTATAGACTGGAGGAGTTTACAGACATAGGGAGGGTTATGTAATATTTCACAAGTCCAGACCCAAGCACAACTTGATTTTTTTTCTATTTTAAATGTCCCCCTAATTAGCTTTCTGTACAATCTTGTAAGTGCTATGTCAGTACCAGTTTTTCGGATTACATAAGTCTTGTGACAACACATGGAAAGACTAAAATAAAAAGGGAAATGTGGCAAAGGCTTACAAGGGAAATTAGAGATAGTATTCGATCCAAGGAATAAGCAAACAAATTTACCAAGAAAAACAACAACAGAGGACTGGGGGCAGTTCAGAATTCAGCAAAGAAGGTTCAAGCGATTAATTAAGAAGGGGAAAATAGGGCAGCACGGTGGCCTAGTGGTTAGCACAACCGCCTCACGGCGCTGAGGTCCCAGGTTCGATCCCGGCTCTGGGTCACTGTCCGTGTGGAGTTTGCACATTCTCACCGTGTCTGCGTGGGTTTCGCCCCCACAACCCAAAAATGTGCAGAGTAGGTGGATTGGCCATGCTTAAATTGTCCCTTAATTGGAAAAAATAATTGGGTAATCTAAATTTTAAAAAGAAAAAAAAAAAGAAGGGGAAAATAGAGTACGAGAGTAAGCTTGCAGGGAACATAAAAACTGACTGGAAAAGTTTCTATAGGTACATGAAGGGAAAAAGATTTGTGAAGACAAATGTAGGTCTCTTACAGTCAGAAACAGGGGAATGTATAATAGGGGACAAAGAAATGGCCGAGAAGCTAAATACATACTTTGGTTCTGTCTTCACAAATGAGGACACAGAACCACGCCACATGTTCGGGGCCTGCCCAGACTTGTCGGGTCCTGGACTGCCTTTTTCGTGGCGATGTCCAAGGTTGTGGGGGGCTCCACCGTGCCCGAGAGTGGCAGTCTTCGGGGTTTTGGACCAGCCAGAACTACACAGGGGGAAGAGGGCTGATGCCCTTGCTTTGCTTCCCTAATTGCACGCCGGAGAATCCTGCACGGCTGGCGATCAGCAGCGCCTCCCGCAGCTGCAAACTGGCTGGCAGATCTGTCAGAATTTCTCCACCTGGAGAAGATCCGAGCTTCGGACGAGGGCTTCCACAAAGCCTGGGAGTTATTCATCAGCTTGTTCCAAGACCTGTTCGAAGCCAATCGTGATTAGGAAGAAAGGGGGGAGGGGAGACCAAAGAGGGCAGAGTGCAGACAACAGCGCAGAGTGCAGAGAGAAACAAGTGGGGGTGGGGTGGTGGGGTGGCAAGGAAGGAACCCAGAAAGTAGCCCCGCCTCCCGAGCAAAGCTAAAAGGGTAATAGCAAGAATCACAACAAAATGAAGGAAAGAAGCACAGCACTACAACACCCAGGGCAGAAGATAGGGCCAGGATGGTTCCCGACTATCAACAGGGATGGGGGGTTGGGGGAGTAAGGAAAGGGGAAGTCCGATAAAGGGGGTCCATGCATGTCAGACTCTGTAAATATTATGTGCTTTATATGTCAAATTGGCAAACTATTAAAATTAGAAAATGCCAATAAAAATATATTTAAAAAAACAAATGAGGACACAAATCCGATACCAGAAGTATTGGGAAATGCAGGGTTTATTTAGAGGGAGGAACTGAAGGAGATCAATATTAGTAGAGAAATGGAAATTGATGGGATTGAAGGCTGATTCATCCCCAGGGCCTGATAATCTACATCCCAGATTACATAACGAAGTGACTCTAGAAATAGTGGATGCATTGGTGGACATCGTCCAGGATTCTATAGGCTCTGGAACACTTAGTACAGATTGGAGGGTAGCTAATATAACTGCATTATTTAAAAGAGGGAGATACAGAGAAAACAGGGAATTATAGACCAGTAAGCCTGACATTGGTCGTGGGTAAAATTCTACAATCTGTTATCAAAGATTTTATAACAGAGCAGTTAGAAAACGTAGCAGGATTGGATAGAGTCAGCATGGGTTTATGAAGGGGAAATAAGGGGCGAGATTCTCCCCTACCCGGTGGGGCGGGGATCCCGGCGGGATGGAGTGGCGTGAACCACTCCGGTGTCGGGCCACCCCAAAGGTGCGGACGTCTCCGCACCTTTAGGGGCCAAGCCGTAACATTGAGGGGCTAGGTCCGCGCCAAAGTGGTTGGCGCCCCGCCGGCCGGCAGGAACGGCCTTTGGCGCCTCGCCGGCCGGGGCCGAAGGGACTTCGCCGGCCGGCGAAGTCTGCGCATGCACCGAGCGTCAGCGGCTGCTGACGTCATCCCCGCGCATGCGCAGGGGAGGGGGGTCACCTCCGCCTCCACCATTGTGAAGGCGATGGCGAAGGCGGAAGGAAAAGAGTGCCCCCATGGCACGGGCCCGCCCGCCGACCGGTGGGCCCCGATCGCGGGCCAGGCAACTATGGGGGCACCCCCCGGGGCCAAATCGCCTATGACCCCCCCCCAGGACCCCGGAGCCTGCCCGCACTGCCTGGTCCCGCCGGTAAGGTCGGTGGTTTGATTCCCGCCGGCAGGACTGGCATGACAGCGGCGGACTTCGGCCCATCACGGGCTGGAGAATCACCGGGGGGGGGGGGCGCCGACAGGTGCGGCGCGATTCCGCCGAATCTCTGGTGCCGGAGACTTCGGGAAAAGGCGGGGGCGGGATTGACGCCGGCCCCCACCAATTCTCCGACCCAGCGGGGGTCGGAGAATCCCGCCCCATGTTTGACAAATTTACTGGAATTCTTTGAGGATGTAACTAGTTGAGTTGACAAGGGAGAGCAGTGGATTTGGTATATTTGGACTTTCAGAAGGCTTTCACAAAATCTCAAGAGATTAGCATGTAAAATTAAAGCAGATGGGATTATGGGTAGTGTATTGAGATGGATAGAAAACTGGTTGGCAGACAGGAAACAAAGAGTTGGAATTAAGGAGTCTTTTTCAAATTGGCAGGCAGTGACTAGTGGGGTACGGCCGGGATTGGTGCTGGGACCCCAGCTATTTGCAATATATATATTAACCATTTAGATGAGGAAACAAAATGTAATATCTCCAAATTTGCAGATGACACATAGCTGGGTGGGAGGGTGAGCTGCGAGGAGGATGCAGAGTGAGCAAATGAATGGCAATGCAGTATAATGTGGAGTAATGCAAGGTTATCCACTTTGATAGCAAAAACAAGAAGACAGACTGAATGGCCATAAATTAGGAGAGGGGAATGTGCAATGAGACCTGGGTGTCCTCATACACCAGTCACTGAAGGTGAACATGCAGGTAAAGAAGGCGGTAAAGAAGGCAATTGGTATGTTGGCCTTTACTATGAGGGGAAACGAGTACAGGAGCAGGGAATTCTTGCTGAGGGCCTTGGTGAGGCCATACCTGGAATATTGCATAGGTCCCACCTCCCCACAAACCCAAAGATGTGCAGTGTAGGTATATTGGCCATGCTAAATTTCCCCTTAAATTAGAAAAAAAGAATTGGGTACTCTTGAATTTATTTTTCAATTTTTTTTTTTATAAAGCACTGCTGCCTCACAATGCTGAGGACCCGGGTTCGATCCTGGCCCCGGGTCACTATCCATGTGGACATTCTCCCCGTGTCTGCTTCGGTCTCATCCCCACAACCCAAAGATGTGCCGAGTAGGTGGATTGGCCACGCTAAATTGCCGCTTAATTGGAAAAAAGATTGATGGATACTCTAAATTTAAAAAAGGAGCGATTGAATTGGTTAGGATTGTATTCGCTGGAATTCAGTAGAATGAGGGGAGGATGCCATAGAAACCTATAAAATTCTAATGACTCGACATGGTAGATGCAGGAAGGGTGTTCCCGATAGTGGGTGTGTCCAGAACTATTGGTTACAGTCTGAGGATATGGGGTGGACCATTTAGAGCAAAGGTGAAGAGAAATTTCTTCATTCAGATTGGTGAGCCTGTGGAATTTGTTACCACAGGAAGTAGTTGAGGCCAAAACAATGTATGTTTTTACTTAGGGAAAAGAGGATCAAAGGAAATGGGGTAAAGCGGGATTCAGCTATTCAGTTGGATGATCAGACATGATCATAATGATGGCGGAACTCAGTGATATTATGTTATCTATGTTTTTATGAGTCCACTGATGATTAATATTGATCTAAATATATTTTTTTATATAAATTTAGAGTACCCAATTATTTTCTTTTTCCAATTAAGGGGCAATTTAGTGTGACCAATCCATCTAACCAGCACATCTTTGGGTTGTGAGGGTGAAACCCACGCAGACATGGGGAGAATGTTGAATCTAAATAATAAGTAATTCCAGACACAGCATTTTATACAATCACCAATTTCTAATGATAGAACTTTGAATAATCAGTCAGTGATGGGTAAGCTTGATATGGGCAGTAGAGTTTGGATGATGTTTCTGAGGGCCAGCATTTTAGAAGAGTGGGTGAAGGATGGATTGCTGGGGTCAACAGGTGAATGTGAAGGGTTAGAAAGGAGGCCCTGCTATACTTATGGGACTGAGTAAAACTGCCATAGTCCCAGATGATCATGGGCTATGTTCCCCTTTGAGGGGGGCGAGCTTACGGGTGATTTAACCTGAGGATCACCACACCTCAGGCAAGGGGCAAGGTTGAGACTGTAGGCCTTCATGAATAAATGGGGGCTGGTTTAGCTCAGATGTCTGGTCAACTGGTTCGTGATGCAGAGCAAGGCCAACAGTGCGGGTACAATTTCCGTGCTGGCTGAAGTTATTCGCGAACCTTGCCCCTCGTCTGAGGTGTGGTGACCCTCAGGTTAAATCACCACCAGTCAGTTCTCCTCCCTCAAAAGGGAGAAAGCAGCCTGTGGTCATCTGGGACTTTGGCGACTTTACTGACTTACTTTATATCACTGAGCTCAAAGGATTATGAAAATAAAGATTCCTGCAGTTCTTCTCACGGTAGGTCTCTGAATCCAGGTCTTGCATTCCCTGTAGGTAGAGAAGAGCCTGGACCAGGAATGGCTGAGGACTGTTCCAAAAACATATTCTAGATCTGTATCAAAGGTGCAGTTTGCCTAGAAGAGGCACGACAGGATTCTAAAATGCCTCCCAATTCTAGCCTATCCCCTGCAACCAGCTCAAGGGACTAAATTAGCTTCTTTCTAATTTTCAATTAGCCACTGGGAAAGGTGTGCACCAAGATTGGAGTCCTTGCCTCAGCTGAGATTTACATCCAGGGATTCTCATGCTGTCAAATTGAACAACAGCAAATAACAGTGAAGGCAGGGGTTAGAGATGAAGGGGTACCGATTATTAGGAAAAAGCTAGGTTCTGGCAAGAATTTTGAAGGTGGTGAAAAGTAGCAGGGTGGAAAGATTTAGGAAAGAACTTTTGACAGTAGGGCGTTGATGGCTGAATGTTGAAACAGTAATGAACGGGAGGCTAGAGCTGAAAGATTAAATGAAAGATTAAACATTACAAGCAAGTTAGCGAAATAAGGGGAAACCTAGGATGGGATTTGTAAATTATGATGAAAGTTTCAGAATAAATTAGGGGACAGCCAATTAAATATATTCTGCTATATTGTTAGAAACATTGCAACCAATTTCCCCACAGCAAGTTCTCATAAACAAATTAGATAAAGGATGAAGCTAACAATCATTATATGACTGATAGCAGCTAAACCAAGTACATCAGCTGTTTTGAAGGGTAAGAGAAAATGTAACCTGTCATTTGGCACCCGGATTCTTGGTGTAGTAGCGTTTTACAGTCAGCAGGCAGTGCTCCTGCTCCAAATTATTTTGTCATCGACAAACACTATGTTAAAATAAAACAGTGCCGTGGCAGTACGGTGGCGCAGTGGGTTAGCCCTGATGCCTCACGGCGCCAAGGTCCCAGGTTCGATCCCGGCTCTGGGTCACTGTCCGTGTGGAGTTTGCACATTCTCCCCGTGTTTGTGTGGGTTTCGCCCCCACAACCCAAAGATGTGTAGGTTAGATGGATTGGCCACGCTAAATTGCCCCTTAATTGGAAAAAATGAATTGGGTACTCTAAATTTAAAATAATTAAAAATAAAACAGTGCCATCTACTACTAGAAATATAATGCAATTACTGAGGAAATATTAAGCATATATTAAAAATATTAAACAGCTATATAAGTGCAAGTGCCTGAATTATTCTGGGCTGCATCATCTTACAGTTACCTCCATTAATTCGGACTGTAGTTTGGACAGTGAGATGCTGTATATATGTAAAACATCACCATCCTATTGAGCAAAACATTCCATGAAATCAACTGTTAGCTACATTTAGATTTTTTTTTCCCAATTAAGGGGCAATTTAGCGTGACCAATCCACCTACCATGCATATTTCTTTTGGGTTGTGGGGGTGGGTGAGACCCACGCAGATAACGTGCAAACTCCACACGGACAGTGCTAACCACAGTGCCACCCTAGATTTGATACTATTAATGTTAGACGTTCTACATTCACATTTCAGCTTGATGTGGTGTTTGCAATCTGCTCTCTGACTTCCAGGGGCAGTGTTTTAAAAATGTCATCTTCTACAATCAGTTGGTTTTTCCGGAGGGAAGCACACTGTCCCAATTCGATTGGAAGTTTATCCAGTTTGTTGGCTTTAATGTCCAGGAATTGCAGTTGCCGCAGACGCCCTATAGAAGGAGTGAGGTGAGTTAGATTGTTATGTGAGATGTTCAGAACCCGGAGTTTGGTGCAAGAGAAAAGGTTTTCAGGGAGTTCAGTCACCTTATTGCATTCTATAGCAAAATGCTGCAGCTCTACAAGCTGCTCTATATCAGGGGGGATCTTGGAGATGTGATTATGGGAAACATCCAGGAAGAGCAGCTTTGTAAGTTTGAACAGACTTAGGGGCAGGAATTCAATCTTGTTCTTGTTCAGATAAAGCATTTCAAGATTGGCAATTTTGGCAATGTGAACAGGAATGGAAGTGATGTTGTTATGCCACAACCTGAGGCAGATAAGTTTCCGAAAGTTTTGGCAGCTGGCAAGCTCTTCTGTTGAACTCAGGTTGTTGTCTTTGAGGTCAAGCTCCTGTAAGTTGGTCAGGCTGAAGATGGCACTCGGAATTCTTTCCAAATTACAATGGAGCAGCCTCAGCAGAGTCAGGCAGAAGAGTTTCTTGATGTTTGCAATTGATGTTATTTTGACTCCTTCATTGTGGATTATCAAGCACAGAAGGTGAGGAGCCATGTCTAAAATTGCAGTTGGCAGCTTGGTTATGTTGGTCTTCAGATGCAAAGTGTCTATTTTTGGCAGTTCCCGAAACATCTGCAGAGCTGTGGAGATTTTGCTATCTGTCTGCAGTTGCCCCTCGATATAGAGTTCACGCAAACTTTTCAAGGTGAATATCCACGGAGGTATTTCATCAGCAATACCAAAGCGTACACGTAAAGTTATCAAATTCTCCTTCAAGAATAACAGTGCCTGCCTTTCTACTTTAACTGAACAATTGTATAGCCACATTTCTTTCATCATTTTCAGGTTGGAAATGGCAGCAGAAATGGCAACACCCTTGATGAGCTCCAGCTTTAACACCTCAATCTCTGTGAGATCATAAACCTGAATTGGAATTCCAGGCATCATGAAAAGGTGCATTTCAACTTTGTTCTCCATGTTTGTGATGAGACGCTGCTTTAGTCGTTCTTGACTCCATTCATGATTCAAATTGAGCTGAAGAAGTTTGTTTTCACTCACGTCTGACAGGAACACTGCAAATTTTCGGGCATAAAGTTTGTCATACTGATCGATGAGATGGAGCAAGAATGCAAAGTCATTCCTCACATCAGGAATGTCATCCATCCCAGTTTCAACCCTCACATTTTCAAATGAATACTCTTTCAATTTATAATAGAGTATCCAGTGCAGTGTGTACAGACAAGTGCAACTGTATAAGACTATTGCAGTTATGTACACTAAGGATAGCATTCGAAACATTCTCCATAAGCTATGAATACAGAAGAAGTCAGTGAACCCAGTGATATGCAGTGCATCAATGCAGTGGATATTGTTACACATTTGTGGAATGAAAATGCTGATGTAGACAAGAATAACCACGCTTTGCACAGTTCGGACAATGGTCTGATTCAAATACATCGTATAGAGAATGTCTCCCTCTTCTGTATGGAGGCGGAATTTCTTCACTTTTTCAAATAAGGACTTGGCCTGTTCGCCTTCTTTTTTATCCAGAATTTTCACTGAGGAATTGTCCACCATTATTCCAGCAGCAGCCTTTAAACCTTGTGAGGAACCTTTAGACAAAAGTGAAACCTTATCTGCTTTATGGACATCATCACTGAAATCAATCTCTTGTGACAATGACTCAGAAGAATCCACTTTCGTCGGACTGTTAATTGAAGATAACGATTGATCTATGCTTGATTCAGAAACTACAGGTATTCTGGTGGTAGATTCCTCGTATACAGTTTCTGACAGCGCTTTGGTAGTCCATGGAGAGTCTAAGCATTTTCCAAGGACAGTAATGAAATGTTCTATCTTAGAACTTGTGCCAGGAAATTTGAACCAAAAGTTGCTGCTGATTAGAAATATCAGAGAATGCAGAAGGACCAGATAAGGGAAATATTTGGAAAACCATATGACCGCATTATCATAGCACCACTGATTAATAAGGTAGTACTGCTGGACATCTAGACCAGTCTGGAATCCAGTCGCAAACACATTCAGGTTGAGCTCCTCCAAAACAGAATGATTCCATTGACGCTCTTGAATGGAGAGACCCTCTGGAACTGGGAGACACAGAATCTGCCCACTTGATACCTGAGAATTAAAAGACTGAACATTAATTAATTAATTTAGCCCATTCAATGATCTAGCCTCATTGTAGGCCACAAAAGAAACATATTCCATTGTTATTGCATGGCACCAGTAAGATTAGTCTCTGCCAGTTCTGACCTCATGGGCCTACTTTACTTTCCTCAAGCACTGTCACCCCTGGATTTATTTATTTTTAAATTTAGAGTACCCAATTATTTTTTTCCAATTAAGGGGCAATTTAGCGTGGCCAATCCACCTAAACTGCGCATCTTTGGGTTGTGGGGGCGAAACCCACGCAAACAAGGGGAGAATGTGCAAACTCCGCACAGATAATGACCGGGGGCCGGGATTGAACCCGGGTCCTCAGCGCCGTAGGCAGCAGTGCTAACCACTGTGCCACCATGCCGCCCAACCCTGGATTTGTGTGTTGCCTGCCAGAGGGAAACATGTGATCCAAATTACTGCATGATTATCCAGTCGTAGGGTCACTATTCAACAAAGACCATCCAGACTGGAGAAACTATCCACCATGGATAGTTTCCTGGCTGTGAAATGGTATTTGAGGACTCCAATGTTTTCTGTGTCTCTAGCATAACCCTTGCACTTGGTCCTGTTGGGCACTATTGCAGAAACATCTCCTGCCAGGTGGACTCAGGACACACACATTCTGGTAGATTTTATAGATCCTCTCACCATGGTATTCTTGGTCTACAAATATGTCTAGTGCTGATTGAAAAATTCTCAAAATGGATTGACGCCTTCCCCTGTAAGATTAACATGGGTCTCACAGCAATAAAACCGCTATTGTCTGAGGTGGTCCGCACATTCAGAAAACCAATTCAGATAGCTAGCAACCAGGGGTCACACTTTACCGGGAAAATGTTTTTAGAACTCTAGATACTTATGAAGATCACCTGTAATATGTACGTTACCCGCAACCATCGGGGTGGTGGAAAAGGACAAGCAAACCCTGAAAACAAGAATAAACGCATCCAAATTTATGCTAACTGGTCGATCAAAGATGGCTTCATTCATGCTTGTGATCCACTGCCAACATTCATTGGTGCCATGCAGCCAATGGGTGTCATCAACATAAAGTGAGGATTGACTCCACCCACTGGTATGGCCACACAGAACACTAAGAAGGTCAAGACAACAATTGGGGTGTGGCCTGAGGAAATGGGTATGATATGGACATTCACTGTAATTACTGTGGCTGTCAACGACCATGCAATGACAAACCACCCGTCATATGAGTAAGGGAGGGGATGGATTGGAAGTAATAATAATAATCTTTATTAGTGTCACAAATTGGCTTACATTAACAATGCCATGAAGTAACTGTGTGAAAATCCCCTAGTTGCCACAAGGTTTAACAGAAAAGGGAAGCAGGGAGTCTTTGGGTTCTGAATCACCATAAAAATTATAGGAGTACCATAAACATAGTGAGGACATATTAAACTAGCTAAAGTTTTTAAAAAATAAATTTAGAGTACCCAATTCATTTTTCCCAATTAAGGGACAATTTAGTGTGGCCAATCCACTTACCCTGCACATCTTTGGGTTGTGGGGGCAAAACCCACGCAAACACAGGGAGAATGTGCAAACTCCATATGGATAGTGACCCAGAGCTGGGATCGAACCTGGGACCTCGGCGCTGTGAGGTAGCAGGGCTAACCCACTGCGCCACCATGCTGCCTCTAAACTAGCTAAAGTTTTTTTTTTTTTATATAATTTTTATTGGAATTTTTTACAGAAAATATAAAACATAACGACAAACAATGAAATGCAACAAAATAACCCATAATAACTGTGACACCCCCAGACCGTATCGGCGCATGTATCACATCCCCCCACCCCCCCAACCCTAATGAACAACAAAAGAACTTAAAAAATATTAAAATTAAATAAACAAACATAGTCATTGTCGGCCCCCCCCCTTTTCCCTCCCCGGGTTGCTGCTGCTGCTGTCCCCGTACCCTATCGTTGAGCCAGAAAGTCGAGAAAAGGCTGCCACCGCCTAAAGAACCCTTGTACCGACCCTCTCAGGGCGAATTTGACCTTCTCTAGCTTAATGAAACCCGCCATGTCATTGATCCAGGTCTCCATGCTTGGGGGCCTCGCATCCTTCCATTGTAGCAAGATCCTTCGCCGGGCTACTAGGGACGCAAAGGCCAGCACACCGGCCTCTTTCGCCTCCTGCACTCCCGGCTCCACCCCAATCCCAAAAATCGCGAGTCCCCATCCTGGCTTGACCCTGGATCCCACCACCCTCGACACCGTCCTCGCCACCCCCTTCCAGAACTCCTCCAGTGCCGGGCATGCCCAGAACATATGGGCATGGTTCGCTGGACTCCCCGAGCACCTGACACACCTGTCCTCACCCCCAAAGAACCTACTCATCCTCGTCCCAGTCATGTGGGCCCGGTGCAGCACCTTGAATTGGATGAGGCTAAGCCGCGCACACGAGGAGGAAGAATTAACCCTCTCCAGGGCATCAGCCCATGTCCCGTCTTCGATCTGTTCCCCCAGTTCCCCCTCCCACTTCGTTTTCAGCTCCTCTACTGACGCCTCCTCCGCCTCCTGCATAACCTTGTAGATATCAGATATCTTCCCCTCTCCGACCCAGACCCCCGAAAGCACCCTGTCGCTCACCCCCCTCGCGGGAAGCGAAGGGAATCCCTCCACCTGCCGCCTAGCAAATGCCTTTACCTGCAGATACCTGAACATGTTCCCCGGGGGGAGCCCAAATTTCTCCTCCAACTCCCCCAGGCTCGCAAACCTCCCATCAATAAACAGGTCCCTCTAAACTAGCTAAAGTTGATCAAAATACATTACGGGATGTGATGTGGGAAGTTTTAACACAAGCCCCTGATGGAAAATAAATCTGGATCTAAGACAAGGAGTGATTCAATAAATTAAGATGCAGGAAAAGGAAGGTTGGGGAGGCCAGGGGAAGAATAACACTAGAAAAAGACTGCTTTCTACAAGGGGAGGTGGTAGCATAGTGGTTAGCGCAATTGCTTCACAGCTCCAGGGTCCCAGGTTTGATTCCCGACTGGGTCACTGTCTGTGCGGAGTCTGCACGTTCTCCCCGTGTGTGCGTGGGTTTCCTCCGGGTGCTCCGGTTTCCTCCCACAGTCCAAAGATGTGCGGGTTAGGTGGATTGGCCATGCTAAATTACCCTTGGTGTCCAAACAGATTAAGTAGGGGTTGCTGGGATAGGATAGATACATGGGCTTGAGTGGGTTGCTCTTTGTAAGTGCCGGTGCAGACTCGATGGGCCGAATGGCCTCCTTCTGCACTGTAAATTCTATGAAGTCACTGGACTGGTGATCCACAGTGCAAGGACAATACTCTGGGGACCCAGATTTGAATCCCACCACGGCAGATGGTGGAAATGTAATCCAATAAATATCTGGAATTAAAAGTCAAATGATTTTTTAAAAAAAAAATTTTTAATACCCAATTCTTCTTTTTTCCAATTAAGGGGCAATTCAGATTGGCCAATCCACCTATCCTGCACATCTTTGAGTTGTGGGGGTGAGACCCACACAGACACGGGCAGAATGTGCAAACATTACACGGGCGGTGACCCAGGGCCGGGATTGAATCCGGGTCCACGGTGCCACCCCCATTAAAAGTCCAATGATGACCATCAAACTAATGTAGATTGTCATACAAAAACTGTCATACATAATGTCTTGTCGGGAAAGAAATCTGCAGTCCTCACCTGATCTGTCCTACATGTGACTACAGATCCACAGCAATGTCGTTGACTCTTAAATGCTCTCTGAAATGGCCCAGCAAGCCACTCGGTTGTATCAAACTGCTACGAAGTCAATAAAAAATAAAGAAACTGGACAGATGACCCAGCATCGACCTAGGCATTGGAAACAACAACAGCAAACCCAACCCTGTAAACCGTGCAAAGTCCTCCTTATTAACATCTGGCGGCTTGTGCCAAAATTGGGAGAGCTGGCTCACAGGCTAGTTAAACTACAGCCTGACATAGTCATGCTGACAGAACCATACCTTACAGATAACATCCCAGACACCACTATCACCATCCCTGGGTACGCACAGTGGTATACAGTTGGGAGTTGGCCTGGGAGTCCTCAACATTGACTCCGGACCCCACAAAGTTTCATGGCTTCAGGTCAAACAGGCAAGGGAACTCCTTCTGATTACCACCTCAGCTAATGAATTAGTATTCCTCCATGTTGAACACCAATTGGAGGAAGCACTGAGGGTGGCAAGGGCACAGAATGTACTCTTGGTGGGGGACTTCGATGTCCATCACCAAGTGTGGCTGGGTAGCACCACCACAGACCGAGATGGCTGACTGAAAGGACGTAGCTGCAAGGCTGGGTCTGTGACAGGTGGTGAGGGAACCAACAAGAGGGAAAAACATACTAGAACTCATTCACACCAACCTGCCTGCCTGCCGCATTTAAAAAAATAAATTTAGAGTACCAATTCCTTTTTTTCCAATTAAGGGTCAATCTAGTGTGGCCAATTCACCTACCCTGCACATTGTTTTGGGTTGTGGGGGTGAGACTCACACAGACACAGTGAGAATGTGCAAACTCCACATGGACAGTGATCCGAGGTCGGGATCGAACCTGGGGTATTCTAGATTTTTAAAAAAAATTATACTTCATGGGCTGAACCTTCTGTTCTAAGGTCTATGTTTGGTGGTGGGATCAGACGTGAGTGACTTCCTCTGTGTGGGAGAGGGATATGGCCGACCATGTGTGATCTTGAGCTGTTTAGCTCATTCCCATAAGACATACGAGCAGAATCAGGCCACTTGACCCATCGAGCCTGCTCCGCCATTCAATCATGGCTGATATTTTTCTCATCCCCATTCTCTTGCTTCCTCCCCATTACCCCTGATCCACTTAGTACATATTCATCCCGCGAGGTGTTTGTTGAATGTCACAGGAGTGGGCAGAAAATCGCTCTCCCTGATGTTACCTTATCAGGTTGAAGCCATAATTAAAGTGCACTCAGATAGCCATTCACTCACTGTATGCCAGGAGCTCTGAATTCTGCAGATCACAGTCACCATGTCACAGAGAAGACAACCTGTGGGCCCATGTTTAGTGAAACCACCCTGCAGACTCTCCTGCAGGCTGTTCGGGAAAGGCGGGAGGTGCTGTTTTCCACGGAAGGTGACAGGAGGCCCCTCCCATCTGACCATAGTGGCCTTGGCAGAGTTTTGCAGCGAACCTTAACACCATGGTCCCACAGGAGTGCAGCCGAGCAGTGCAGGAAAAGGATGAATGATCTGTTATACTCTACAAGGCTAAGTGGCACAATATACTCACTGCAAAGTGACACTCATAAGGGCATGAGGCAGTGTAGGTGTGCAAGTGCATATGGATATCAGACAGGAGCTTGGATTACAGGACACGGTAGTAGATGGGACATATGCACTGAATGCATGCCAACCACTTCATGTCTCAATGTTCGATCAGTTGCAGGGCATCCTGCTTGTCAATCACTTACTGGGGAGGGTACAGGAGCTAACATATGCATGCTCCTAAACTGCTCATGCACCCACTGGAATGACAATCAATCCTTCTGTCTATCTGCAGGATAAGAACTGACACAACAGAAAGGAGAGAGCCAAGAGTGGCGGTGGCATGCCCAATATTTGAATGTTCATCCCATTGAGGAGGAGGCTGCAGATACAGCTGGGGATGAGCAGGACCATGCTTGCGCTGAACACGAGAGCACTCTTGCAGGAAGCCAGTGAAAATACGTCTCCAGTTTACTGTTGTCAGATGAGCCCACAGAGTGAAATATTGCTTTAATAAAGGAGTCTTCCTTAAGTGTCTACTAATCTTTCTTTTCTCCATCCTAGATAGCAGCCAGAAAAGTGTGAGGCCAACAAGGGAGACCAGCCATCAAATCAACCCCAACCCCACTTTTGAGAATGATGCCTCAGAAGATACACCATCATGGCGTTCAACTGCACCCTCCACCAGCACAGATACATTCACCTCAGTGGGTGCATATTCTGGATTTGGCTTGAAGTCACAAACTGATGAACACATCACTAACATGGATCTGCAATTGGCAGAGGAGGTGACAGCTGAGATTGGAGTATGGTTGGAGACCAGGCCACTGCTTAGCATCTGGACTCAGCCGTAAGAGACCTGACGGAGATGTAGAGACAGGGAGGGGAACATTAGCAGAGATGCCAAAGGCCATGTGCAGACTGGACTGAAGGTTGTAGACGTTTGTCCATGTTCTGTATGCTGTTATGGCTCCAACATGCGAGTGTTTGGCTGCCTCCATGGAAAGGATGGCACCGCCTTGGAGATCCAAGTCAAGCAGAACAGGATATGCAATCAGACCTGCATTCCATCACTCTAGGTATGGGTGCAGTGCAGCAGTGGCTAGGCAAAAAGGGGACAGGGCATGTGACCGTGCTTCAGGTGCCCCTTCTCTTCAACGAAGTTCCATCGCATACGCACAGGGAAGAGCAGAGCCAGCCAGGCATCCCAGGGGCTTTTTCCCTGGTCACCTTGTGAGCGGTTTAGGTATTCCGGATTCAAAGGGACTATCTTACTAACCGATATCAGGCTAAGCCACCAAAAGAGGGAAATCTGTTTCTCTGTTAAGACTCCGAATAGCTCTCACGAGGGGAGGTTACTTTTCTGTGTCTCAAACAGTTAAACAGGATTTCAGTTTCTTTTTAATGGATGAAGTTCAAATACATCACTCATTACTAAATCTCCTACCTCTGTCAGTCGTGGATCCTTGTCATTTAAGACTTCCTAAATGAGTGTCCAGTATCTTTTTTTTTCTGTTTTGTTTATAAAGTTAGAGTACCCAATTCATTTTTTCCAATTTAGGGGAAATTTAGCGTGGCCAATCCACCTATCCTGCATATATTTGGGTTGTGGGAGTGAAACCCACACAAATATGGGGAGAATGTGCAAACTCCACACGGACAGTGACCCAGAGCCGGGATCAAACCTGGGACCTCGGTGCCATGAAGCAGCAGTGCTAACCACTGCGCCACCGTGCTGCCCGAGTGTCTAGGATCTAAAAAGTATTGAGAGTAAGACTGCACAGTTTAATTTCTAATAGTATTTTAATTATAAGATACTCTCAATTGAAACATACAGAATTGCAGAGTTAAAAATATAAATTGATTAACAGTCCTTCGTTATCTGTTAAAAATAGAAATTAGTTAACAGTCCTTTGTTATCTGCTAACAAACTTCTCTAAGAGAAGGATATATCTAAACATGGAAAATCCCAAAATATCTCATATCAATTTCTAATACATTTCTTAGAAACATACTTACAAAAACCACAATGGTCTTTGTTTTGACGAAGCAGGCGGAAGAACAGAATTTTGATGCACACTAGCCTGAGAGGGAGTGAGTGCTAATTCTGCCAATCTGCTCTTCTTTTATACATAATTTTCCCTATTCAGTGAATGGCTTTTCCTGGGTCTTATCTCCCCTACTGGGCAATTTCCTAAAACCAAATGGCCAGGTTTGTGGCTTATCAACAATAATTTGTCTGCTTGACTGTCAGGTGTCTAAAATATATGATTGGACAGGGAGTTGTTTGTGACATATTTCTACTTCTGTTTTCCATGTGCCAAGATTCTTAAATATATATACGTCCAGATAGCCACTATTCCAAATTGCTTTATCTTAAGTATCAAAGTTTATATATCTAAGAAAAGTTTGTTTAATTTATTCAACTTGCTATCTCTAAAATACCTTCCCCCGCTCTTGTGGTTATATTTGCAGGAAGGTAATTTGAAGAATTTATGGGCTGTCAATTCAAGGATCTTCCTTATCCTTGCATTTGTCTGGGATCCTAGGGGTCAGCTAAAGTTTTGCAGCTGGTAGTGGCTTTTGAAATACCTTTCTGATGAAGTGGTTTTATTGCACTTTATTTATTAATTTCTACTGCTTGATGTATTAATTTCTGCTGCTTATATTATACATGTCCTTATTCTAAACCGAATTCTGCAGACAGTGTGATCTCCATCACAACCCCGCTTCCATTTGGTCTATTGCATTCACTACTCCCAATGTGGTCTCCTCTATATCGGAGAGACGAAACATAGACTGGGTGATTGCTTTGCTGAGCATCTTCGGTCTTTGCGCATTCAGGACCCTGACCTTCCCATTGCTTGCCATTTTAACAAAAGACCCTGCTCCCCATGCCCACATGTCTGTCTTTGGCCTGCTGCAATGTTCCAGTGAAGCTCAACGCAAACTGGAGGTACAACATCTCATCTTCCGGTCAGGCACGCTGCAGCCTTCCGGTCTCAACATCGAATTCAACAACTTCAGATGATTAGCTCTACCCTACCTTGACCTATTTATTTTCATCCCATTTCATTTTAACTGTCTTGTACCATTTTTCTTTCTTAATATATGTTTAACACACCCCCCCCCCATCTTATCAACCTTTCCTTACTCTTTCACCTCTTTGCTTCCCCTTCCCCCACAGCTACATCTGTCACAGTTTACCCTCTGATATTAGTTTTTCTGCTGTTTGGCTTTCACATCTTTTGTTCTCTCTGGGGACTGCCATTAGCACTCTTTCCCCTTGGTTTCTGTGGCCATTAGCACCCGGTTTCCCTGGGGTTCTATGGCTATGACTCATCTTCCATTCACATTCCACAGTGTAAATATTTCCCACTTTCTCTGTCTGTTAGCTTTGACAGAGTAATTGGACTCGAAACGTTAGCTCTTTTCTCTCCCTACAGATGCTGCCAGACCTGCTGACATTTCCCAGCATTTTCTCTTTCGTTTCAGATTCCAGTATCCGCAGTAATTTGCTTTTACCCAAGAGTACCCTGCTGCTCCACCACCCCTCTGCAAAGTGACTATGTCGTCTCCAGTAGGTCAGGCTGAGGAAGGCGGCACCAGTGCCTGTGTAGGAGATCCTTAGCAGCTAGAGGAGACCTGCTAAAGTCCTCAGAGTCAACGGGGTATAACTGTCAGCAAGCCGCCTCTATACCAGCGATGGATTTCCAGGCTGCACTAGGCGTAGCAATGGAAAAATAAAGATGAAGACATTTTAAGGCACATAGGTGGCACAAGTGTCCAATCACTGAATATATGATTCACAGTTCTAAATATATGTTTAATTACATCGTGTTTAGGTTTGCTGTATTCTCATTATGCTACTAGTTGCTGCAATGCTTAGGGGCGGCACGGTAGCAAAGTGGGTAGCAGCTCCACGGTCCCAGGTTCGATTCCTGCTTGGGTCACTGTCGGTGTGGAGTCTGCATGTTCTCCCTGTGTCTGCGTGGGTTTCCTCCGGGTGCTCCGGTTTCCTCCCACAAGTCCCGAAAGACATGCGGTTAGGAAATTTGAACATTCTGAATTCTCCTTCTGTGTATCCGAACAGGCGCTGGAACGTGGCGACCAGGGGCATTTCACAGCAACATCATTGCAGTGTAAATGTAAGCCTACTTGTGACAATAAAGTTTATAATTATTAGTATTGGGATTTAAGGGTCTTTACCGATCAGATTCTGTTGATGTGGTTCTACCATTTACTGTATCATATCATCAGTCGTGTTGTCACTGTGTATTCTGACTTGAGTATGTTTAAGCCTTGACCATCATTTGTGAATGTGTGACCTAGGTAAACACCAGACAATCCAACAGATATTGCTCACCCTCGTAGAATGCTCTCTGTGCCGTGCTTGCAGCCAAGTCATTGCATGTTCTGCTAGTGTCCTCCGGTGAGTTGTGAGGATGATGCAAAGAGACCGCAAGGGGAGTTAGACAGACTGAGTGAGTGGCCAGGAACATGGCAGATAGAGTATGAGGGTGTCCCAATAATGGAGAAAACCCCTGAATTACATACAGACATATTGAACTTATAAATAAGACATTAATGGTCATACAAGCTAAAATAGCCGAGGATGTAAATTCTGAGAATGTAAATTCAGTCACTGTCTAAATTGTTCTGTTGGAGGTGATAGTAAGCAAGAGTCAATGGAATGACACACCCTGTTTCCGACAGACATGTAGAACTCCTGTGATGCAGAAGGTCATTCGGCCCATCGAGTGGGACCGACCCTCTGAAAGAGCACCTTACCTCAGCTCACCCTATCCTCTAACCCCACCTAACCTGTACATCTTTGGACACTAAGGGGCAATTTAGCATGGGCAATCCACCTAACCTGCACATCTTTGGATTGTGGGAGGTGACAATCAAAGGTTATTATTACATAAGGTGGACATGAGAGATCCCATTGCACTATTTAAAAAGGAGCAGGGAATTCCGCTGATGTACTTCTAATTTCTCTGATAACCAAAATGACATTAACTAGTAATTTGTTTTGTTTACTATTTATCCCTTTTTCCCACCAGTGGTGACAGCAGTTTTAGTTCGGTGTCTGGAAACCTTTCTTCGTTTCTCCCCATCTTTTTTTAAAAAATTTAGATTAGCCAATTATTTTTTCCAAATAAGGGGCAATTTAGCGTGGCCAATCCACCTACTCTGCACATTTTTGGGTTGTGGGGGCGAAACCCACGCAGACACGGGGAGAACGTGCAAACTCCACACGGACAGTGACCCAGAGCCGGGATCGAACCTGGGACCTCAGCGCCGTGAGGCGGTTGTGCTAACCACTTCGTGCTGCCCTTTCTCCCCATCTTTAAGAATTATTTCAGAGCCTATCTTTGTAACCAAGTTTCCAGTCGCTTCTCCTAAAGCCTCCCATCATGAGTTGATATCCATTCTTTTTTTGTAACTTGTCCCTCTGCAAAGCATCCGTTTCCATATTAAAGGTGTTAAGTAAATGGCAGTTGTTGTTATAATACTTTGTTGTATACAAACTGGACGTGACCTTTGTCTACATGACAACACTTAAATTAAAAGTAATACTGTGGATTTTAAATGTGTTTGAAATGTCCTATTTAAATATAAATTCGTCACGTTTTTAAGTCTCACTTAGGATTTTAACCTGACTGAGGTCAGAAATTCATCCGGTGAATTGTGTAAAATCTAGTATTACTGCACTCCATTACGCATGAGAACTCTTATGGATTGTGTCTCCAAAACATGCACAACTTCTAGAACAGGGGTGGGCAAACTACGGCCCGCGGGCCGCATGCGGCCCGACAATGGTTTTTATGCGGCCCGCCAATGAGGAGCCCGGAATCATAACCGGCATTTTTGAAAAGCCACCGGCGAAAAGCCATTGAAGTAAATGCGCTTATTCAATAAGCGCATTTACTTCAGCGGCTTTTCCCCAGCGGCTTTTCAAAAATGCCGGTTATGATTCTGGGCACCTCATTGATGGGCCGTATAAAAATGCGCGTAGTGGGGTGGATGTGTGGGGCTGTCTCATTGGTCGGTTTATTTGGGTGTGCGACCAATAGGAGTCCAGGTTACAAACAATAAGCCTTATTATTGTTTGTAACCTGGACTCCTATTGGTCTCACACCCAACTAAGCCGACCAATAAGGCAGCCCCACTCATCCACCCCACTACGCGCGTTTTTATCGTTGACTCGGCTAGGCTGTGCTTCTGTCAGTGTTAAGGATCAGCACAAGCAACTTGACACCTGATTTCAACAAACTGGTAAATGACTGCAGTCAGATGCATCATTCTCATTGACATTGTTCTGTTACTTACTGAGTTACTTTGTTTTTCAAATAAATGTGCTCTTTTTTCTTTAAAGTCCTTTTATTTCACTTAATATACAATGCGGCCCTTTAAAATTGTGAATTTCTGAATGTGGCCCTTGCACGGAAAAGTTTGCCCACCCCTGTTCTAGAAATAGCCCCTCATATATGAAGCTGAAGAGTTTGTGGCAGGCAGAATAATTGCCAACTGGGGCCTCCAGGTTTAGTGATTGTTACAACCTGACAGGAGGCACAGGGATCTGCAACATCAGTGTCCCTGAATCCGATTTACCGAGATGAGGTGGCAGGGCTACCCCACTTTTCCTAGGACTGCTGAGATGTAAATACCCTGCCCGGGTATGGGCCGGGAGCGGGAAACCCTGCGGGGAGTAGGAGGAGTGAAAAGTTAGGAGAATAAAACCAAACTTTTCTACAGTCATTGCTTCCGAGTGGTCGTTTGTCTGCAACTTTACACTGGCGATGAGGGTTAAGTGGAGCTGCAGGAGGCGCCATTTCCTCCGGATCGGGCCCACCACGATTAGGCCTCAGGAGGCCTACACGCAGGCAACAGATATGCCACTCATTTGTAAGCTTGAGGCATTTGATGCCAAGACTGGGAATTGGACCTTGTACATGGAGTGAATGAAATTTTTTCGTCTGAACAACATAGTCGGAGACGACAGACGGATGGTGACCCTATTAGGGGGCAGCAGGGTAGCATGGTGGTTAGCATAAATGCTTCACAGCTCCAGGGTCCCAGGTTCGATTCCCGGCTGGGTCACTGTCTGTGTGGAGTCTGCACGTCCTCCCCCTGTGTGCGTGGGTTTCCTCCGGGTGCTCCGGTTTCCTCCCACAGTCCAAAGATGTGCGGGTTAGGTGGATTGGCCATGCTAAATTGCCCGTAGTGTCCTACAAAAAGTAAGGTTAAGGGGGGTTGTTGGGTTACGGGTATAGGGTGGATACGTGGGTTTGAGTAGGGTGATCATGGCTCGGCACTACATTGAGGGCCGAAGGGCCTGTTCTGTGCTGTACTGTTCTATGTTCTATTCGTGGTTTCTGATGTGGAGTCTTACAGCATTATCAAAAGTTTAAATTTTCACAACTCACCCAACAACCGCCAGTTCACGGAACTCATTACGCTGGTTGGCAATCATTTCAACCCGAAACCGGCACTATTCTTTCGCTGTTTTCGTTTTTAACGCGGCTTCTCAACACCAGGATAAACCCATAGCAGAATTCCAGGGCCGGTTGCGCAAACCCGCTGAGTTCTGCGAGTTTGGGCTGGCATTAATCAGAGTGCTCCGAGACCGGTTGGTTTGATGGATCAGAGACGGGGCAACCCAAGGGCGATTATTGAGTAAAACTGATCTGGACCTTAAAAAAGTGACTTAAGATAGCGTTGTCCCGGGAGGGTGCAGAACTGGGGCTGGTTTAGCTCACTGGGCTAAATCGCTGGCTTTTAAAGCAGACCAAGCAGGCCAGCAGCATGGTTCGATTCCTGTACCAGCCTCCTTGGACAGGCGCCGGAATGTGGCGACTAGGGGCTTTTCACAGTAACTTAATTGAAGCCTACTCGTGACAATAAGCGATTTTCATTTTTCATTTCAACTCAGTATCCAGGAGTCCCGAGAGATGGCCATCCTGAATCTTGGTCGCCCAGCAGGGTGCGGAGTGCCCCATAGCTTTGCGGAATTTCCAGATTCCTGCCATTGGGGTGCGCTCCAGGGTACCAGGACCGACGGCACCATTTCCCTGCCGACAGACACCATGAGTCCTGCACACCGGAGATCCCTGACAAGCATAATCAATGTGCCGGCACAAGAGAGAGGCGGCAGGACAGACTCCAGCTGGAAACTTCACCCAACCACCACCGCAACACCGCTGACTGTCCTAGAGCACGAATGCATTTTGTCGACGACATGCCAGATTAGGCCCACCACCTTCGCTGCATTTCGGCACCACGGATGGCGCCGATCAAGGTACAGTCCGCATTAATGGGTTCCCGATTCGGATGGAACTTTATACTGGATACGTGGTCTTGGTGATCAGCTGCCACACATACGACAAAATTTGCTCAGGGATGCACTCCTTAGCATTGAGCGATATCGTCGCCCAGCTAGCGACGTATACAGGGGAACGATTGGAGATGATGGGTACCTCAGAGGTCCCCATGGAACATGGGGCTCAGTCGACGAATCTACCACTTGTGGTGGAGAAAGTTTCAGGCCACATTTGCTGTGGTGCGACTGGCTAAAAAGTCTTTGGTTGGACTGGCAGCGAGTATGTTGAATGCACCCCAACAGGCCAGACCCGGAATTGGCACGTTTCCCAGGAGTGTTCCAAAAGGGCCTCGGTACCATTTAGAGTTCCTCAGCCAGGACATCAGTAGACCCGGGGCCCTAACACCCTATTTTCGGGCCCACCCTGTTCCTTATGCTTTGAAACTGAAGGTCGATGCAGAACTGGACTGTTTGGAGAAGCTGGGCATCATCCGCCTGGTGCAATTTGCGGATTGGGCTGCACCTTTCGTGCCAGTTATGAAGTCTGACAGGTCTGTCTGCATTTGGGGGGATTACAAAATAGCAATCAATCGAGCATCTCGTCTGGATCGTTACCAGGTGCTGAAAATTGAGGACCTATACACAAGGCTCAGCAGAGGAAGGACTTTCACAAAGCTCGATATGAGCTACGCCTATCTCCAGTTGGTTTTGGACCCATCCTCACAAAAATACATAACCATCAACATGCAAAAGGCTGCCTTTTGGGGTCTGTTCGGCATGTGCCATATTCCAAAGGGTGATGGAAAATATCCTCTGCAGGTTGCAACAGGTGGCAGTTAACCTGGATGAAGTGCTGAATACTGGTTCCTCCACTCAGGAGCATCTGAAAAACCTGGAGGATGTGCTGAGTACGTTTGAGACGCCAGGGTTCACGTGCATCATGAAACGTGCGTGCTCCACATGAAGAAGGTGGTCTATTTGGGCTACAGGATAGACAGGCATGGACTACATTCAGTAGGTGATGAAGTTCAAGTCATCCAGCAGGCCCCCGTACTGAAGGATCCCACAGAACTCTGTTCATTTTTGGTCCTGGTTAACTATTGAGGGAAGTTCATCCCGAATTTCACAGTGGTCTTGGCCCCACCACACCTGTTGTTAAAGAGGGCCAGCGGTGCATTGCTTTCCTCCGCTGCAGAGTGTTCGGTGAAGTAAAGCGGCGACTGTCGTCCTCCCACTTGCTGACCGATTTCAACCAGTCAAAGCCCTTGTTGCTCGCATGTGACACCTTGCCCTACGGAATTGGGGCCGACCTGGCACACAGGATGGACAATGGTACCTAGCGACCCACTGCATTCATTTCACGCGCTTTGACGGCTGTGGAGTGAAAGTACGACAAATAGAAAAGGGAGGTTTCTCACCAGTGTTCGGTGTAAAACAATTCCATCAATGTGTCCACATGCATTCACGGCACATAGCAACCATAAATCCTTCTTGGAGTTATTCAAAGAGGACAAGGTAATCGCGACCTTACATTTTATGGACTTGTTACCTGTAATGGCGGCCCAAGTAAAGGCTTGGATGCAGATTTAACCGCTGATGGTCAGGGTCCACCATATTGTGCTGTGCAGGTCCAGCACCGTCACCTCCCGGGGGTTCTGAGGGCGTTTACCACAAAAATGGTGGAACTCAGTGGATGGCATTCTGCTGTGGAGTTCCCGAGTGGTCATCCCCAAACGCAGCCAGGAGGCAATTATGCAGGACCTCCACAGCGAGCATCCAGGGGTCTCCAAAATTAAAATATTGGCCCGGAGCTAAGTGTGATGGCCCGGCATTGACACGGACATCAAGAATTTGGCAAAGTAATGTATCCAGTGCCAGGAGTACCAGAAGCTCCCCCGGCAGCTCTACTTCACCCATGGGAATGGCCGGGCAGGCCATAGTCCCGCCTCCTAGTAGATTTCGCAGGGCCTTTCCATGGGGCAATATACCTACTCAGAGTAGATGTGCATTTGAAAAGTATGGATGTACATCTGATGACAATGACTACATTGCATGCCACCACCAAGTGGCTCAGGCAGACTTTTAGTGTTTAAGGACTGCTGTCGGTACTCGGGTCGGACAATGGCACCGCCATTGTTTGCGAATTTTTTAAAAGCACAATGGAGTCAGTCATATCTGCACTGTGCCTTATCACCGGTCCTCAAATGGGTTGGCAGATTTTGCTGTACAGACATTCAAACTTGGGATGATAAAACAGACCTCAGACTCACCAGAAACCTACCTCTCCCATTTTGTGTTCTACTATTGAACCACGCCGCCGCAGCGGGGGTGACGTCCATGGAGCTATTGATGGGTACGTGATTGAGCCTCGTTTTGCCGGACATTGGGGATAAGGCCCGTGACCAGCAAGAACAGACAGGAGCGAAGCAAGCCAGGCCCATGAGAGAATTCGGCGCTGGTGACTCCATTTAGGTCCGGACTTTTATTGATGGGGCGTTATGGATTCTGGGAATTGTCATAAAATTTTCCGGGCTGGTCATGTATATGGTGCGGTGCAAGGGAAAGACTCGAATTGGCACATGGCCATCTCCGGCGCTGGGTGGAATAGATACTTGAGGGCCTATCATGGATCCCAAGCCGATTGGTGTCCCTCCCTCCGGTGGTACCCAGCGAGGCGGCTGAACGTTGTCACTCCAAAATGCGGGTGGTAGAGCAATTTGACCAAGAGTCAGACATGACGTTTTTCCCATGGAAATCAACGCAGGTCCAGGGGTGACTGACGAACAAAAGGCTGAGGAACTGCCCAGATGTTTAACCAGGAAGCAATACTCCCTTCCGTAGCACCCCTCTGGGCCCGGATAATCAGCCCTTGGTGAAGAGGGCGAAGGATTTCCTCCCTCCTTTCGAAAGGGATGATGTATCGACTTGGGGGAGGGGAGGGGAGGGTTGTTACAATCTGACAGGAGACCCAGGGATCTGCAATGTCAGAGTCCCTGTGGCCTCACCTGAATACAATTTACTCAGATGATGGGGCAGGACTACCCCCCCATTTTCCTAGGACTGCTGGGATATAAATACCCTGGTCCGGGTGTGGGCCGGCCGCGAGAGACCCTTCGTGGAGTGGGAGGTGTAAATAATAAGGAAAATAAAACCAAACTTTGCTACAGTCATCGCTTCCGAGTGGTCGCTTGCCTGAGACTTTACAGTGATGGTGTCCCTTGCCCAATGGACTGCATGCACATGGACTCCCTAATTGGAGGGGAAGGGGGGGATCATTGGATAATGATCATTTAAAAAAATAAATAAATTGAGAGTACCCAATTCATTTTTTCCAATTAAGGGGCACTTTAGCATGGCCAATCCATCTACCCTGCACATCTTTGGATTGTGGAAGCAAAAACCCACGCAAACATGAAGGACAGTGACCCAGAGCCGGGATTGAATCTGGGACCTCGGCACCGTGAGGCAGCAATGCTAACCACTGCGCAACCGTGCTGCCCCTGCATAATGATCATGTGTGGAAGCCAATGTTCCTCATCTCTAGTCCAGAAATATTAAGGCCAATTTTAAAAAGTCTTGCATTTATTTTTTTAAATAAACTTAAGAGTACCCAATTATTATTTTTTCCAATTAAGGGGCAATTTAGCATGTCCAATCCACCTACCTGCACATCTTTGGGTTGTGGGGGTGAGACCCACGCAGACACGGGGAGAACGTACAAACTCCATACGGACAGTGACCCAGGGCCGGGATTCGAACCCCGGTCCTCAGCGCCGTAGGCAGCAATGCTAACCACTGAGCCACGTGCCGCCCAAAAGTCTTGCATTTATAAAAGCGCTTTCTATAACCACTAGAGGTCCCAAAGAGCTTTATAATTAAGTATTTTTGCCATTATAGTAACTGTTATAATGTAGAAAACATAGAAAATAGGAGCAGAGGTAGGTCATTCGGGACTTCGAGCCTGCTCCGCAATTCAATGCGATCATGGCTGATCCTTTTATGTCAATGCCATGCCCCCACACCCATACCCTTTATCACCTTTAGAGTCTTGAAATTTATCTATTTTCTTCTTAAATATATTCAATGACTTGACCTCCACTGCCTTCTGTGGTAGAGAATGCCACAGGTGGACCACCCTCTTGTTTGAGACACCCAGCCAGAGGAAATATAAGAAATGCAGCAGCCAATTTGTGCACAGAAAGCTCCCACAACCACAAACAGCAGTATGATAATGACTGGATATCTGGTTTTGTGACGTTGAGGGATGGATAGAGAGAGGCCAGGAGACTCACCCTATAACTCCCCTACTCTTCTTCCAATAATGCTGTTGGAATTTTCTATATCCACCAAGGGGACAGATTGTTCAAAAACACAACTTAATTACATGTCATCTTTGGAAAGGCTTTTTCTCCCCTCTTTTTACCTGCAGTGCTCCACCAAACATTGACACCAAAACCATTAGAAGGGTAAGATACTCTGCAAACACGTCCCACCAGGGCTTCAGGATTTTGAATGCTGGGTCTTGTTCTCCAAAATATGATAATTCTGTCACTGGAATCATATCTACTAAGATGACAAGATAACGTTATTATAAGCGCAGTAGAAACCAATAACAAGTTTTATTTAGAATAGGAAAACCCAGGTATTCACTAAACGAATGGAGCCACATGGTTGATGGTTTAAACAAAAGTATTATACGCTACCTAATTCTAAAATAAGCTTTAATAATTACACCATCTCACCACCACCTTCCCAAAGGTAATTAGGGATGGGCAATAAATGCTGGCCTAGCGATACCCATATCTTGTGAATAGAGTAATGTTTGTCAAAGCTACACTTAAGATAATAGAAATACAATAAACACAATTACTTATACTCCAAATCAGGTGTCTTAAACTTCATTTTCTTTCCACACCTATTTGACTTACACCTGTCATGATTACATAAAAGGTGTTTCCTCAAATTGGTCCATGAGTTAGAATTTCTTGTGTGAGTGTGTGTGTATATAGCCCTCTTTTAATCTATGAGTGGTTCAATTTAAAATTAACCCAGCAGACAACCTTTAGTTTGAAACAAGATAAAGGTTAGTTTATTACAAAAACTACTGCTAAATCTACTTGTGTTAAAGGGATAAAGTTCTTAACTAAAATACAGATACAAAGATCAAAGTAGATAAGGGGAAATAAAAAGATACTTAAAGATGAAATTTCATATCAGTCTCTGAGAGATTTCATTATGGACCCATTGCTGGAATTCCTTCTTTCCAAAGTGAAGGGTTTGAAGCTTTTTAAAAAAAAAAAATTTATAATGGCTTTTCTCATATTTCTAAACAGTTGTTGCTTATATACATTACATTTTTCTTGCCTGTGCTAATTTGCTTTATTTTACAGAGAGGTTTGTTTTGTCCTTCATTTAACTAACTGCATTCGTTGCCGGGCTACCAGGGAAGCAAAGGCCAAGACGTCGGCCTCCTTCTCCTCCTCGACTTCCGGGTCCTCCGACACCCCAAAGATTGCCACCTCAGGACTCATTACCACCCCGGTTTTCAAAACCCGGGACATGGTATCTGCAAATCCCTGCCAGTACCCCCTGAGTCTAGGGCACGACCAGAACATATGCAGGTGATTAGCCGGCCCACCGGCGCATCTGGCACACTTGTCCTCCAGCCCGAAGAATTTACTCATCTGGGCCACCGTCATGTGGGACCGGTGCACGACCTTAAACTGGATCAGACTGAGCCTGGCACATGTTGTGGTCGTGTTTACCCTGTCCAGAGCTTCTGCCCAAATACCGTCCTCCATTCCCCCCCCCCCCCCCCCCCCCCCCGGAGCTCCTCCTCCCACTTATGCTTCAGGTCCTCAGTCTGTGTATCCTCTGCTCCCATTAGCGCTTTGTAAATATCTGAGACACTACCCTCGCCTACCTCTCCCCTCGATACTACTCTGTCCTGCCTCCCCTTTGGCAGAAGGCGTGGGAAGGAAGGCGCCAGCCTGCGCACAAAATCCCGCACTATAAGTATCTAAAGTCATTTCTTCCCGCCAGCCCAAACTTCTCCTCCAACTCCCTCATGCTCGGGAAGCTCTCTTCCAAGAACAGATCACCCACCCTTGCAATCCCTGCCCTCCGCCACAGTCGATATCTGCTGTCCAAGTTCCCCCGGGCAAATCGGTGATTGCCGCAGATTGGGGTCCACACTGATGCTCTCACTTCCCCTATGTGCCTCCTCCAGGTCCCAGGTCCGAAGAGCCGCTACCACTATAGGGCTGGTAGAATACTGCGCCGGCGGGAGCGGCAGTGGCGCCGTGACCAGAGCTGCCAAACTGGTTCTCCTGCACGAAGCAGCCTCCATCCGCTCCCAAACCGACCCCGTACCCACCATCCATTTCCTTATCACCGTTTTGTTGGCCACCCAGTAGTAGTTGCTGAAGTTTGGCAGCGTCAGCCCGTTCCCCTGTTCCTTTCGAGCATCACCTTCCTCACCCACGGGGACTTCCCCGCCCAGACAAATCCCAGGATAATTTTATTCAGCCTCTTAAAGAAGGACCTCGGGATGAAAATGGGGAGACACTGAAATAAGAACAAGAATCTCGGGAGAATCGTCATCTTAACAGTCTGCACCCTCCCCGCTAGTGACAGCGGGAGCGCATCCCATCTCCAGAACTCGCCCCTCACTTGCTCCACCAACCAGGACAAGTTTAGCTTATGCAACTTGACCCAGTCCTGTGCCACCTGTATCCCCAAGTATCTGAAGCTTTCTCTTACCAGCCTGAATGGCAACCCCTTCAGCCTACTCTCCTGCCTTCTCGCCTGGATTACGAATAACTCGCTCTTAGCCATGTTCAATTTATATCCTGAAAACCGGCCAAATTCCCTCAGGATTTCCATGATGCCCTCCACCCTCGTCATTGGGTCTGCTATGTATAACAACAGGTCATCCGCGTATAACGGGACTTGATGTTCCACTCCCCCCGGACCAGCCCTTTCCAGTCCTTTGAAGCTCTCAGAGCAATTGCCAGCGGCTCTATGGCCAGCGCGAACAGTAGTGGGGAGAGAGGGCAACCCTGTCTTGTCCCGCGGTGTAGCCTGAAATAATCTGGTTTCGTCCTTACACTAGCCTCTGGGGCCTGGTATAACAGCCTAACCCAGTCAATGAACCCCTCCCTGAAGCCAAACCTTTCCAGCACCTCCCACTTGACCCGGTTGAAAGCCTTTTCCGCATCCATAGCTATCACTATCTCTGCCTCCCTGCTCTCCGGGAACATCATGATCACATTAAGCAGCCTTCTTAGATTGGCCGCCAGTTGCCTACCCTTTACGAACCCAGTTTGGTCCTCCGCAATTACGTCCGGTACACAGTCCTCAATTCTAGTCGCAAAGATCTTGGCCAGTACTTAGCATCTGCGTTGATCAAAGAGATCGGCCTATAAGACCCACAGGCCTCCGGGTCTTTATCCCGTTTCAGAATAAGCGAAATAGTGACCTGCGACATTGTCGGGGGTAGGACCCCTCTGTCTCTTGCCTCGTTAAAAACCCTGATCACCACCGGCTCCACTATCTCAGCAAACTTTTTGTAAAATTCCACCGGATACCCATCTGGCCCCGGGGCTTTACCCGACTGCATGACCTTCAGGCCCCCCAATACCTCTTCAATCCCAACCACAGCCCCCAGTCGGTCTACCAGCCCCCCGCCCACTCTTGGGAAGGTCAGTCCGTCCAGGAATCGTCTCATCCCCTCCGGTCTGCTGGGGGGTTCCGAAGTGTACAGCTTACTATAAAAGTCCCGAAACACCTTGTTCAGCCCTGCCGGGTCCCCCACCAGATTTCCCTCCCCATCTGCTATCCGTTCTATCTCCCTAGCCGCTTCTCTCTTCCTTAGTTGTTGGGTGGTGAAGCTTTTGATTAGCATTCACTCTCCTTGATTGAATACTTGCTTTTTGGAGTTTTGTTCCCGCCTAACAATCTGCGCTTGTTGTTGCCATTTGACAATCTCTGAAGTATAAGATGGTATCACAGAACAAACAGAAAAATTCTCAGTTTCCTTTTAAACAGAAGCATTGTTGGTGAACTCTCTGTCATTGCTTTTGTGGTGTTCCAGTATGACATTAGAAATTCATTCACTCTTCTTGTCAATGTATCTTGGTTCTTGAATGCCTTGATGGAATGTTTCAGTGATTGAATGAATCGATCAGTGGATTCATTTGTTGCAGGATGGTACGGAGCTGACTTTATATGCTGTGTACCGTTTATCTTCAGGTAGTCTTAGAAGTGAACATTGTCACATCCGATTTGCTCCGGTGTACCAAATTTTGCAAATATTTTGTCTAGCTTCTCAATAGTTTGTTCTGTTATCGTGGATTTCATAATCACTGCTTCTGGCCATTTAGTGTGCATCACATTCACTAGGAACATGTGACCCTCCACTGGGCCAACATAGTCTACGTCCTCTGCCGTGGCTGTGTTGGTTATTCCCACAGATGTAATGGTAGAGTGTTTCTTAGTTTTACACAAGACTGACATTGCCCCATTTTCTCTTCAATTTGAACATTTAATCATGCCATCGAAAATAACTGCTTGCCAGTTCCTTCATCCTCACCACATCAGGATGTCCCTCAAGGTTGGTCAAGGACTTTATTGTGGAAGCATGGAAGAATAATTATTCGGATTCCCCATAATAAAACTCCATTCTGGAGTGCCAACTCGAGTCTTCGTGTGATGTAGGGCTTGAGGTCTGGATTTTAATGATGAGTGTCTGACATCTTTCCTTTTACGATCATGTCCACCATCTTCCCCGTCAATGGATCCACTCTTGAGTATCTCTGAACTTGAGATGATGTCACAGGTACACCCTGAGAAATACAGGGTGTTGACTAAATGTTCTGCAGGTTCTTGCTTGACTTGAACCGACAATCTTGACAAGTTCAGCATGTTGCTTTGACCTATGATCTTGCATATCATACGTGTCTGCCGATAATACCAAAGACTATCTTTGTAACCTACTAGCTGCTAAAGAAGGAATACTTCTGTACGGCCCAAAGATTGTTATCAACGGTTGGTGATCCGTTAAAAGAGTAAACTTATGTTCATTTTTTAAATAAATTGAGAGTACCCAATTCATTTTTTCCCAATTAATGGGCAATTTAGCGTGGCCAATCCACCTACCCTGCAGACCTTTGGGTTGTGGGGGCGAGACCCACGCAAACAAGGGGAGAATGTGCAAACTTCACACGGTTAGTGACCCAGAGTCGGGATTGAACCTGGCCATCGGGTGACTGCAATGCTAACCACTGTGCCATCGTGCTGCCCCTAAAATTATGTTCATAAAGGTAGTAGTGAAACCTTCTTACCCCAAAAATGATTCTCAAAGCCTCTTTTTCTAGTTGAGCGCAAGACTTGTCACATGCAGCCAGTTTTTCTCTGCTGCTTCTGGCTGTAACCCTGCTTCCAGACCTGGTGTGTTATTCTGTATGCTGGCTACCTTTTCCAGACTTTGAAGCCTGGATTACGGCAAGGGTGAAAGGTGCTACAACCAGTTGGATGGAAGGACAGAGGAGCCTGTTGCTGCTGCCTGTTGCTTGTAGGGGAGAGAAAGGAGAGTGCTTGCCTGCCTACAGTTGCCACACCTGGGACTCGTACTTGCTACTGGCTGCCTTTCTGCTTACCAGCTGGGAGTGGAGCATGGGGCGGATTTTGGTTGGCTTGCTGCTGGGTTGAAAGTGGAAGAGAATGGACTTGCTTTTGCAGTTTTAGACTGGATGGTGTCTGGAGACCGGATGCCGGAACTGTGGGAAGAGCAAGATAGTGGCCCAATTGACTATGTGTACTGCTTGTACAGATGTTGGTTTTGTTTTATTGTTGGAGGATTGTATGGTTATTATTGTATTTTTGTTGTGTATTGTTCTTTATTGTGCGTAGCGGCTGGGTACTCGCCAGTTGCGGTCCCTCCTGCTTCTGAGCACTATGGGTTGAGGGGACCTTCCCGGTGCTCGTGAGGCAGAAGGGTGTTTTCTCACTCTCTCCTCAACTGTGCGCTGCTGTCCTTTTTCGGCGGACTGAGCTGCTTGCCGGTTGTGGTGTGAGACGTTGAACGATAAGTGAAAAGAAACGGTGCCAACCGCTCCTCCCACGACCCCGAGGTCATCTTTTTCACGGCTCGCTTGAATGTTTGTATTGCTCGTTCGGCTAACCCATTGAGGTCGGGTGGTACAGGGGCGTCCGCATGTGCCTGATGTCATTCTTGACCATGAACAAAGTGAACAGAGCTTGTGCCGCCGCCCCTCTGGCAGTCTGTGCATGCAGAAAATAGATCTCAGTCTGTCCATAGTTGCTTGTGTAGTTGCCGTGGGGACTCAGGTATACTTCAAGCCACTTTTGAGTGGGTGTCTACTAATATAAAGAATGTGGTCCCCTGAAACGGACCAGCAAAGTCGATGTGTATATGGTACCAGGGCTTCCCGGGCCACTCCCAGGGTGTATCAGGGCCACCGGTGGGGCCTTCTTGTGATCCTGGCATGGGGTGCAATTGCGGGCTACCTGATCGATCTCGGCATCCAGTCTGGCCACCTAACGTAGCTTTGCACCATTTGATGATTCCTCTTTATTTTTGTGTATGGTCCTGCACTGAAATAAAGCCATCTTCTTGTTTGACCATATTGCTGTTCTCTGATTATTTCACTATAATTCCAAGGGTGAACTACACAATGTTGGTTTGAAGGAAAATCCTTTCTACGAATGAATTGGGCCCTGACCCGTTTCATAAAAATGGGATGTACCTCAATTTTCTTTTTAGTTCAAAACCTTCAGTGTCGGCGGTTTGCTTCGTCCGACGCATGTGAGCCTGGTCCGAAGCATCTTTCTCTGCTCTCGCCACTGTCACCCCTAGTTTTGTCGACATTTCTTTTTAGCAATTGATTTGTTTTCTTGTCTCAATCCTCGTTGCCAGTTTTCTCTTGTTTGATCTCTGATTTGCCACAAAGCGAAAAGGTATGGAGGAGCCACACTCTTGGATTATTACAAACACGATGAGAGGTTTTATTAGGAGATATTTCTCACGCAATCTACGCTGGAGAACTGCCAGCCTGCACAAAAATACTCTACTACGTCACTACAGGTCGTGTGATGTTCCACCAACAGGGATGTATTCTCAGATACATAACAGAGAAGGATTCCTCTTCCCCACTAACTGTGATTATGGAACCTGCAAATTGCCTGGACTGTTTTGACAGAACAGAAGTTGATTTCTGGCAGAGAGTTCTTGATGAGGGAGAGTTGCGAGCCCAGGGTGAAGCCAGTGAGATCAGGCTGAATGAAAATGAGATCAGGTTATCTGATACAATTTTTAGTCAGCTAAATGACAATGAGACACAGAGAATGAGGCAAATGTATTCAATTCAAAGAGGTTGATTGAATTACAACAGAGTGACTCAAAAGTAACACATTAAAAGACAGCCCAGCAGGGAGTAAAAGCCAGGACTGATAGCAAGGCCCAGACGAAGAGTTTTACAACCAGAGAGAGAGTGCTTGTGTTCTGAAGTATGTTAGGTGCACCCTTGAAAGCTAGATTCAATGCACCGCGGTATATTGAAAGTAAAGTGAGCGGGGAAAACTACCTGGTATGTACCCCAGTTGGACGCAAATCAGAGTGTGTCATGTGAACATGTTAAAAAGTTTTAACAAGCAGGTCTTGTTAGTAATGCAGCAGGGAGAAGATGAGTGGTCAAATTTTGATAGTGACTTCCCTATAATTCAGTTGCACATTGAGGAAACACTGTATTGTAACCTACATGAGACCCACGGTGCTGGGCCGATTAGGCTCCCGTGGAGTATGAGCCTCCCCGCTGAGGGGTGAAGCTACCCTCATCAGCGGGAGAGCAACCCCCGAGTGTGGGCTGGGTGTGAGTAGTCCCTTCTGGGACCAGTGTATATAGTGCCTTCAACTTTCTGTGAATAAATCTTTAGTTCCCATGCTTCCTGTGTGGCCGCTTCTGTGAACTGAACACAACTGGTTCATTTACTCCAGTGGTTACGTCATCTCCTAGATAATAACCGAGTGAACTGACAGAGTTACTGCAGTCCTATGAATGTATTTACGGGCATAACCACTGTGCCAGCATGCAGGTACCTATGGGAAGGTACCTCTGATTGAGACGGTAAAGTAGATCATCATAGGGAGACACGTTGTTGCAGTCGTTAGCATTGCTGCCTCACGGCGCCGAGGTTAAATCCCGGCTCTGGGTGACAATCCCTGTCAGTGGGAGTTTGCACATTCTCCCCGTGTTTGCCTGGGTTTCGGCCCCCACAACCCAAAGATGTGCAGGGTGGGTGGATTGGCCACACTAAATAGTTCCTTAATTGGAAAAACAGAATTGGGCCTCTAAATTTAAAAAATAAAGAAACCCAGTTCCACACCCTGGAAGGAGGCTTATCGCTTTCGTGGGGGTTTCCAAGAACTGAAGAGGGAAAATTCTCAGCAGGTGAATGGATTTCACTGGCTCAGCTCATGGTGAAGAATGAAAGTGCAGGCCAAAACGTCTGGCGTTTTCCACACTTATCTTTTTAAAAATAAATTTAAAGTAATTTTTCCAATTAAGGGGCAATTTAGGATGGCCAATTTGCCTACCCTGTACATCTTTGGGTTGTGGGGGTGAGACCCATGCAGACATGGGAAAAATGTGCAAACTCCACACGAACAGTGACTTGGGACCGGGATCGAACACAGTCCTCAGCGCCGTAGGCAGCAGTGCCAACTACTGCGCCACCGTGCCACCCCTTCCACGCTGATCTTAACACGGTCCTCAGTGCCATAGGCAGCAGTGCCAACTACTACGCCACGGTGCCACCCCTTCCACGCTGATCATGCACTGAACCCTGAAGTTGCGGTCAGGTTCAGGGTGGCAAAGATGGCGAACCTTGACATCTCATGTGCACTTCTAAAGTAATAGTCACACAAGCAGACTGGCAGCCCCCCCCCCCCCCCCGGTGGTCTTTTGATCTTTGGTCAAGTATTCTTGGGCAACACGGCAGCACAGCAGTTAGCTCTGCTGACTCATGGTGCAGGGACCCGGCCTCAGGTCACTGTCTGTGTGGAATTTGCACGTTCTCCCCGTATCTGTGTGGGTTTCCTCCGGGCGCTGCGGTTTCCTCCCACAGTCCAAAGATGCGCGGGTTAGGTGGATTGGCCATGCTAAATTGCCCTTTAGTGTCCAGGGATGTGCAGGTTAAGAGGTTATTGGGATAGGGCAGGGAAGTAGGCTTGGGTGGAGTACTCTTTCCCGATGGGCCAATTGGCCTCCTTCTGCACTGTGGGGATTCTGTGATTCTGGCATGCATCCTCCAATAGTCCAGCGGTTGACATATATATGTAGGCTCTTCCAGAGCCAGATGCCAGCAGCTTGATCTTCAGCCAACAACTTGACGAGAAAGATGGTTGGATCTGGTGGTGAGGGCTCAAAAAATAGGAATGGCTCTTTTCGAATAATTCAAATTGTGAGGAGACTTACTCAAACCACTGGTAACCCCCGAGCTGGATTTGGATCTTGCTTCTTCCCGAAGTGAGTTGACGAGTGGAGCGACGAGGGTGACCTGGGTTAAAATGGCGGCGCCGCCCTCCCGCCTTTTTCCTTTCAAAGGGCCGCTCGCTCGCGCTGCCTCCGGCAACCGTCGGCCGGCCACCAGCCCCGCCTGCTTCCTTCGTCGATTGGCCAGCGCCTGCGGCGCCTGGCGCTGCGATTGGGCTGCCGCGCCCGTCAATCACTGGAGCACGTGGAGGGCAGGGGAAGGGAAGGGGGCGGGGCTCTTGACACTTGTGCTCCCTCCTCCACCCAACTCCTCAACCAGCGAAAGGTGGGAAGAGGTGGTGGTGGTGGATGGGCTAGGTCCCAGTGCAAATGCAAGAGAATGATTACTTCCACCCGAGAAGCACATTCATGGGAGAGAAATAGGGTTGAAGTGGCTTTTTAAAAAAATCGTTCTTGGGCTTTTCTGGCTGGGCCCATCCCTAATTGCCCATGAACTGAGTGGCTTGCTAGGCCATTCCAGTGAGGGCAGTTAAGAGTCAACGACATCACTCTGTGGAGTTGGGAGTCACATGTCGGCCAGACATGGGAATGGATCATAGAATTTACTTTGCAGAAGGAGGCAATTTGGCCCATCGAGTCTGCACTGGCCCTTAGAAAGAGGGCCTCCACCCTATCCCAGTAACCCAACCTAACCATTTTGTGGGCACTAAGGGCAATTTATCACGGTCAATCCAGCTAACCTTCACATCTTGGACTGTGGGAGGAAACCGGAGCACCCGGAAGAAACCCACACAGACACAGGGAGAATTTGCAGACTCCACATAAACCGTGACCCAAGCCGGGAATAGAACCTGGGACCCTGGAGCTGTGAAACGACAGTGCTAACCACTGTGTACTTTGCCAGATTTTTTTACGACAAACGGCAATGGTTGATTTTGAATTCCAAATACTCATTGAATTCAAATGTCACCATCTGCTATGGTGGGATTTGAACTCAGGACCCAAGAGCATTACCCTGTGTCTCTGGATACTAGCCCAGCGATGATACCACTGTGCCATCGCCTCCATGAAGAGCCAGCACAAATGTGGGCAGGAGCCCAAGTTTTCCTTCTGTCGCATAGTTTTGGTGATGTGGGCAGAGGCGCCAGTTTTGGAAGTGAATAAATGACTGGAATTTATCACCCTTTAAAAATATGCAGTACTTGATGCTGGTGTCCAGGCAGATCAATGCTTCAGCTGGCCATCTAGGTTGAGTGGAAGAGGAATTTATAAAATGCCTCTCAGAACTGCAGTTTGCTCCAGTGAGTTACAGACGATGAAATATGTTTGACAGAGTGCTAATCTCGAGAGGCTGTTCAATGGTGGTGGCTAGAGCAAAGCAAAGCCCGAGATAGTCATCATTTTTAATTTGTAACAAAATGTATTTTTATTTTTTAAATAAATTTAATACTTTTTTTCTCAATTAGGAGGCAGTATAGTGTGCCCAATCTACCTACCCTGCACATCCATTGATTCTGGGGGTGAGAACCATGCAGGCACGGGGAGAATGTGCAAACTCCACACGTACAGTGTCTCTGGGCTGGGATCGAACCCGGGTCCTTGGTGCCGTGAGGCAGCAGTGCTAACCACTGCGCTGCTGTTCCAACCACCATTTTCAATTACTGAGGAACAGATAGAACTATACAGGACTTACGGAAACCTAACCAAATGGCTAAGAGAACCATTGAGAGAGATATGAAATGTTTACAGGAAGACCTACTGATGAAAGGATCATGAGGAACAGCAAAAACCTGAGTTTGTGAAAAATTGGAAGTTAAAGTGAAAGAACAAGAGTTATTACAGGTATTGCATTACTGACAGATATGGTGATAAATTTTCAACATTTATTTAAAACAAATAAAACATTTGCAAAATCACATGTTTTTGAGTCATAACCCGGTGTCGCAAAAAAATAACAGGTCTTCCTGATATCTAATTCCATCATACAAGATAGCTCAGCAGAAAATATGGCGTAAATCTCCCTCAGCTCCCGGCCTCATGCTCGCATATCTTCTTCCTTCCTTTAAAATCTTAAGCACCAGCAGATAATTGGTTGTAGACTCAAAAGGAAGGTGTATGCTTCAAATCATGTGGAGAGGTTTTAATCTTTCTCTATATGCATGAAAATTAAAATGGAAGAACTTAGATTCCACATATTAAACACTGGCAGGTTGACATCTTTTTTTTTAGAAAATATTTTATTGAAGCATTTGTAATTTTCACAGTTTAAACACTTTAACATTTCTTAAACAACCGCGTGGGCCAACACACGCAAAAAACATAAGAATAGCACCGCCTACTACCCCCACCCTATTTCCTAATTACCCGTATATTAAGTTACCTGTCCTTGTCTTACATTACCATGGCTCCCATTTTCCTCCCCACCCCCCTTTGTTGCTGACGTTCAATTTTCCTTGAAGAAGTCGATGAACGGCTGCCACTTCCCGGCAAGCCCCTGAATTGAACCTCTCAAGGCGAACTTAATCCCTTCCAGCCTGAGAAACCCTGCATGTCGCTGATCCACACTCCTGACTTTGGAGGCTCCGAGTCCCGGCAGGTTGACATCTTAATTAATAATAATAATCTTTATTGTCACAAGTAGGCTTACATTAACACTGCAATGAAGTTACTGTGAAAACCCCCTAGTCGCCACATTCTGGCACCTGTTCGGGTACACAGAGGGAGAATTCAGAATGTTCAAATTACCTAATAGCACGTCTTTTGAGACTTGTGGGAGGAAACCGGGGAGAACGTGCAGACTCCACACAGACAGAAGCTGGGAATCAAAACTGGGACCCTGGTGCTGTGAAGCAACAGTGCCAATACTGTGCTACTGTGCCGCCCACATTAAAAAAAAAATGTAGTGTACCCAATTCATTATTTCTAATTAAGGGGCAATTTAGTGTGGCCAATCCACCTAGCCTGCACATTTTTGGGTTGTGGGGGTGAAACCCACGCAAACACGGGGAGATGTGCAAACTCCACACGGACAGTTACCCAGAGCCAGGATCGAACCTGGGACATCGGCGCTGAGGCAGCAGGGCTAACCCACTGTGCCACCATGCTGCCCCGTGCCGTCCACATGCCCACTGAATGCTTGATCCACCAGTCTTCATCTCCTCTCCTGATTAAACCACGCTAAGATATTGCCCCATAACTGCCAGCCACTGTTTAGTTATCTAAATGGGCATTCATAGAACATAGAACAGTACAGCACAGAACAGGCCCTTCGGCCCTCAATGTTGTGCCGAGCCATGATCACCCTACTCAAACCCACGTATCCACCCTATACCCGTAACCCAACAACCCCCCCCTTAACCTTACTTTTATTAGGACACTACGGGCAATTTAGCATGGCCAATCCACCTAACCCGCACATCTTTGGACTGTGGGAGGAAACCGGAGCACCCGGAGGAAACCCACGCACACAGGGGGAGGACGTGCAGACTCCACACAGACAGTGACCCAGCCGAGAATCGAACCTGGGACCCTGGAGCTGTGAAGCATTTATGCTAACCACCATGCTACCCTGCTGCCCCCGTCAGCGATTTGTGGTATTCAGCTCTCCAGTGGTAACCACTATGCTACCATGCTGCCCATGTGCTGCCCATCTTTTTTTTTAAATTTAGAGTACCCAATTATTTTTTCCAATTAAGGGGCAATTTAGCGTGGCCAATCCACCTATCCTGCACATCTTTGGGTTGTGGGGGTGAAACCCACGCAGACACGGGGAGAATGTGATGTGCTGCCCATCTTAAACGTGTACAGTTATCACCCTTTTCGAACTTCAAATTAGGCTGCTTTTGAGTGAAAATTCTGGCTTAATTTCAATCTTAGACATTGGCTTTAGGTATTTTTGAATTCACATCATTAAGGCAGCACGGTAGCATTGTGGATAGCACAGTTGCTTCACAGCTCCAGGGTCCCAGGTTTAATTCCGGCTTGGGTCACTGTCTGTGCGGAGTCTGCACATCCTCCCCGTGTGTGCGTGGGTTTCCTCTGGGTGCTCCGGTTTCCTCCCACAGTCCAAAGATGTGCAGGTTAGGTGGATTGGCCATGATAAATTGCCCTTAGTGTCCAAAATTGCCCTTAGTGTTGGGTGGCGTTACATGATTCTGGGGATAGGCTGGAGGTGTTGACCTTGGGTAGGGTGCTCTTTCCAAGACCCAGTGCAGACTCGATGGGCCGAGTGGCCTCCTTCTGCACTGTAAATTCTATGATGAATGCTTTTTCCTCTATGAATGTGGGAGAAAAGTACAATTATTTTTAAAATTTAAATCATTGTGTCAAGTTTATATTTTAAAGAAATATCTAGAAAATTTGCTCAAAAAAATGGACTATTCAAGCAATTGTACTATTTTAACATTAGTGGAGAGATATATAAAAATACAGAGGTCTGCTTCTAAATATTTTTTATTAATTAAATTGCAAAATAAACTTCATTACGAAGATGGGTGGGGCTGCAGTGCTAATTTTCTTCAGTGGCTAACATGGCTGGTTTGAAGGTGAATTTGCAGTCCATAGTTTATTTTCACTAGTAATTTTCCTCTCCACTTACACCTTGTGCATGAATGCAATGTTACAACATGTTATTATCTAACAAATGCTGGCAGATAGACCAATTTTTACTGTTCTAATCCTGTAATGAATATGCATTATTTTACTCTACATTCACCACCTTTGAGTCACAAGTTCTAATCCAGTAATAATCCCCAATAGTTCCTGCTGTGTTCTCTTTTATTTTTTTTTCAATTAAGGGGCAATTTAACATGGCCAATCCACCTTCCCTGCACATCTTTGGAGTGTGGGGCTGAGAACTGAACCAATCAGAGTTGACTTATCAACCAATCAGCACCCTTTTCTCATGCAGTAAACATTATTAGTCGCTTTGAAATTAGGCTTCTTGTGTTTTTCCTGATCCGTGCAAGATGAAAAACTTTGGCGGCATGCCTCTTTTCTCAGCAGTACTCATTAAAAACAATTTTACGTGATGAGTGGTTAGGGATTGGAATATACTACCTGATAGGATGGTGGGTAAAGTTTCTATAGTAGCATTTGGAGAGTTGGATAAATACTTGAAGGGAAAAATATTGCAGGCATAGCGGGCAGTGGAACTAATTAGATTGTTCTTAGGAAAAGAGCCAAATGGCCTCCCCTGTGCTTTATGATATTAAAACCCACCTGTGAAATGTCTGGGGCCGCTGTGCAACATTAAAAGTGATGTATTAAAATGACGACCTTTGAATAAAGCATTCTCTCAGATTGATAAATGATCCTACGGCATTGTTTCAAAGAAGAGTTGGGGCGTTATCCCCAGTTTCCTGGTTAATATTTACCCCTTAATCAATATCACTAAAAAACAAGCTACCTGGTCATTGTCAGATTATTGTTTGTGGGAGATTGCCCTAAACAAATGAGTGCTGCATTTCATACATAACAACAATGACTATGATTCAAAAGCACTTAATTGAAGGTAGACATGTCCTTGAACATGAGTTCCCTGTGGTTTGGATCATTGTCCTTTACTTTTGTTGTCTTCCAGTTAGTTTCTCTTACTCTATGAGCAACTGGAACATAATCTGTATTAAGTTCTTATTAAAGCTATTTAAACTAAGTACACCCAAACAACATGGTAAGTACATTATTCCCTGGACACAAGACTGTTCCGTGTCTTGCTCCCTTGGAGTCTCTTGGTCATCTGACACTGATGTCGTGCTTACATCATCGTTAACATCATTGTCTAACTAACATAATGATTAACCCTTTACTCTACATCTCCCCCCCATCATATGTCAAAAATTATTAAACTATTTACATTACATTCCCACCGTCTGTTAACCTTTTGTACTGTTTACAGTTTCCGTTCAACTCCTACCCCCTCTGCCTCCCCCTTCCCACCCTTCCAAGTCACTTTCACCAAAGGTATACCCAACAATGTCCTCAGCTTTCTTGGAAGATGTGTCGGAAGCATGTGTTCCCTTATCTTCAACTGCTTCACAATGACCTCCCTTCCATCAAAAGGTCAGAAGTTGGGATGTTTGCGGATGACTGCACAATGATCAGCATCATTTGCGACTCCTCAGATAATGAAGTAGTCCATGTACAAATGCAGCAAGATCTGGACAATATCCAGGCTGGGGTTGACAAGTAGCAAGTTACATTCATGCCACACAAGTGCCAAGCAATAACCAGCTCCTACAAGAGAGGAACTAACCACCGCCTCTTGACATTAAATGGCGTTACCATCACTGAATTCCCCACAATCAACATCCTGGGGGGTTACCATTGATCAGAAGCTGAAGTGGAAGGGGCAGCACGATGGTGCAGTGGTTAGCATTGTTAGCACAGAGGTCCCGGGTTCGATCCCGGCTCTGGGTCACAGTCCGTGTGGAGTTTGCACATTCTCCCCATGTTTGCTTGGGTTTCACCCCCACATCTCAAAGATTGCAGGGTAGGTGGATTGGCCATGCTAAATTGCCGCTTAATTGGAAAAAAATTAATTGGGTGCACTAAATTTTAAAAAAGCAACTGAACTGGACTAGCCACATTAATACTGTGGCTACCAGAAAAGGTCAAAGGCTAGGAATCTTACGGCGAGTAACTTACCTCCTGATCAGGGCAGCACGGTGGCGCAGTGAGTTAGCACTGTGGTCTCATGGCGCCGATGTCCCAAGTTCGATCCCGGCTCTGGATCACTGTCCGTGTGGAGTTTGCACATTCTCCCCGTGTTTGCGTGGGTTTTGTCCCCACAACCCAAAAGATGTGCAAGCTAGGTGGATTGGCCACGCTAAATTACCCCTTAATTGGAAAAAAAATAAATTGGGTGTGCCCCTGCCAGCTAGCTCCACCCTCAGGGAGCTGTATAAATATTCATAAGTTTCTCTGAGATGCCATTCTACAGCTGCAGCTGGAGGAATAGCATCTCACTGTAATAAAGCCTCTCTTGTACCATATCGAGTCTTCTGTGTGCAATTGTTAGTGCCACAATTTATTACAGTGAGATTTTCCAACACCATGGACATCAGAATCAAGCCTGATCGCCTGCAGCTGGATCCGCAGTCGCCACACGCCATGAAAGACTTTAACCACTGGCTGGCTGTTTTCGAGGCCTACATCTCCTCAGCGGACCCTGCACCATTGGAGGCTCAGAAGGTACAACTCCTTTACTCAAGGCTAAGCTCCAGCGTGTTCCCACTGATTCAGGACGAGCCTACTTACCCCCGGGCCATGGAACTGCTCAAAGAGAATTACACTCAATCGACGAACACTCTGTTTGCGAGACATGTACTCTCCACTCGCGTTCAACAACGGGTGAGTTGATTGAGGACTTCTGCCGGGCCCTTATCCCTCTAGTACGGGACGGCAACTGCTAGGCCGTCTCGGCCACGGAACATTCGAATCAACTCATGTGGGATGCATTTGTAACGGGTATTGCATCAGGCCCCATCCGCAACGACTGCTGGAAGGGGCCGCTCTCGATCTTGCGGCCGCTCTCAATGACGGCCACTTCCCGTAATGTGCGATCCTACCCTGCCAGCTGCGCAGCCCACCCATCCTACCCCTCGTGGACCCCGCCGACTGGGGTCGCTCCCGCGCAGTATGCCTGTGCTGCACGCCGCACCACGCACCCTTGAGGTCCCTGCTGCTACTTCTGCGGTCAGCAGAAGCACCCCCGCCAGCACTGCCTGGCCCGCACCGCGACCTGCAAGTCTTGTGGCAAGAAAGGCCACTATGCAGCAGTGTGTCAGTCCCGCTATCGCGCCTGAACTCCCCCACCTCGCCGCAGCCGATCGCGCAATGGGCCCTGCCGTCCGCCGCCCCCGGGGCCACGTGTGATCAGTGGGCGCCGCCATCTTCCTTCCCTGACTCCACGTGCGATCAGTGGGCGCCACCATCTTCATCCTCCAACTCCATGTGCATTCCATGGTCGCCGCCATCTTGCCCCGCCCCCGCAACGTGCGCTCCATGGTCGGCGCCATCTTGCCCTGCTCCCACAACGTGCGCTGCATGGGCACCGCCATCTTCTTCCCCGCAGGTACTCCAGACACCGCCATTTTGTCCTCCCCTCGGAACTGGACCACGGGACCCGGGTTGCTGCCGCTACTTATCGGACTCGTCGATCGCCCGCTACTCGCCTCCATGACGACCAATCCCGTCCTCGCAACCTGGCCACCGCTTCTACGACGGTGCTTGTCAACGGCCAAGCGACCTCCTACCTCATCGACTCCGGGAGCACGGACAGCTTCATCCATCCGGACATGGTAAGGCGCTGCTCCCTCGCGGTCCATCCCGCCAACCAGCAGATCTCCCTGGCTTCCGGATCCCACTCTGTCCCGATCCGGGGATTCTGTCTGGTTAAACTCACCGTACAGGGCGTTGAATTCAACCATTTCCGCCTGTACGTTCTCCCCAACCTCTGTGCGACACTTTTACTGGGCCTGGACTTCCAATGTAACCTCCAGAGCCTCACCCTCAAATTCGGCGGACCCCTACCTCCCCTCACCGTTTGCGGCCTGAAGGTTGACCCTCCCTCCCTCTTTGCCAATCTGACTGCAGATTGCAAGCCCGTCGCCACCAGGAGCAGACGGTACAGCATCCAGGACAAGACCTTCATCAGGTCCGAGGTCCAGCGGCTGCTTCGGGAGTGTATTATCAAGGCCAGCAACAGTCCCTGGGGAGCCCAAGTGGTGGTGGTTAAAACTGGGGAGAAACACAGGATGGTCATGGACTACAGCCAAACCATCAACCGGTACACGCAGCTCGATGCGTACCCGCTCCCTCGCATATCTGATATGGTCAATCAGATTGCATAGTACCGGGTCTTCTCAACAATTGACCTGAAGTCCGCCTCCCACCAGCTCCCCATCCGTAAATCGGACCGTCCCTACACTGCCTTCGAGGCGGATGGTCGACTGTATCAATTTCTTAGGGTTCCCTTCGGCGTCACTAACGGGGTCTCGGTATTTCAGCGAGAAATGGACCGAATGGTTGACCGGTACGGACTGCGAGCCACGTTTCCGTACTTAGACAATGTCACCATCTACGGCCACGATCAGCAGGACCATGACGCCAACCTTGCTAAATTTCTCCACACCGCATCTCTCCTCAACCTCACTTATAACAAGGGGAAGTGCGTGTTCCGCACAGACCGCTTAGCCATCCTCGACTACGTAGTCGAAAGAAAACGGACTACTGGGGCCCGATTCCGACCACATGCGCCCCCTCATGGAGCTTCCCCTCCCCCCACTGCCCCAAGGCTCTCAAACGCTGCCTGGGGTTCTTTTCTTACTACGCCCAATCGGTCCCACAATACGCGGACAAGGCCCGCCCACTGATCAAGTCCACACACTTTCCCCTCACGGCCGAGGCACAACAGGCCTTCGCTCATATTCGCTCGGACACAGCCAAGGCCAGGATGCACGCAGTAGACGAGACACTGCCCTTCCAAGTAGAGAGCGACGCTTCAGATGTCGCCCTTGCCGCCACTCTAAACCAGGCAGGCAGACCCGTGGCATTCTTTTCCCGCACCCTCCATGCCTCCAAAATCTGACACTCCTCTGTTGAAAAGGAGGCCCAGGCAATCGTTGAAGCGGTGTGGCACTGGAGGCATTACCTGGCCGGCAGGAGATTCACTCTCCTCACTGACCAACGGTCGGTAGCCTTCATGTTTAACAACACGCAGCGGGGCAAGATCAAAAACTACAAAATCTTGCGGTGGAGAATCGAGCTCTCCACCTATAATTAGATCTTGTATCACCCCGGCAAGCTCAACGAACCCCCAGACGCCCTCTTCCGAGGTACATGTGCCAGCGCATAAGTGAACCTTGCACGAGAGCCTTTGCCATCCGGGGGTCACTCAGTTGTACCATCTGGTCAAAGCCTGCAATCTGCCCTACTCCGTTGAGGAAGTACGGCAGTAACCAGAGACTGCCAGGTCTGTGCGGAGTGCAAGCCGCACTTCTACCGGCCAGACCGTGCGCGCCTGGTGAAAGCGTCCCGTCCCTTTGAACGCCTCAGCGTGGATTTCAAAGGGCCCCTCCCCTCCACCGACCGCAACACCTACATCCTTAGTGTGGTCGATGAATTCTCTAGGTTCCCCTTCGCCATCCCATGCCCGGATATGACGTCTGCCACCGTCATCAAGGCCCTTGATTCCATATTCGCTCTATTCGGTTTCCCCGACTATATCCACAGTGACAGGGGATCCTCGTTCATGAGTGATGAGCTGCGTCAGTTCCTGCTCAGCAGGGGTATCGCCTCCAGCAGGATGACCAGCTACAACCCCCGGGGAAACGGGCAGGTAGAAAGGGAGAATGGGACGGTATGGAGGGCCGTCCAGCTGGCCCTACGGTCCAGGAACCTCCCAGCCGCTCGCTGACGCGCTCCATTCCATTCGGTCACTGCCGTGCACCGCAACTAACAATACACCCCATGAACGTGTTTTTGCCTTCCCTAGGAAGTCTACATCCGGGGTGTCGCTCCCGACCTGGCTCGCTGCCCCAGGGCCAGTCCTTCTTCGTAGGCATGTAAGGCACCACAAGGCAGGCCCTCTGGTTGACAAGGTACGCCTGCTCCACGCAAACCCCCAATATGCCTACGTGGAGTTCCCCGACGGCCGCCAGGATACAGTCTCGCTCAGGGACCTGGCTCCCTCGGGTGCCGATCCCAAGCCCACACTCCTCCCTACACACGCGCCACCCTCCTTTTCACCGACGCCCCCGAATTCAGCCCCACCAGGTCCATCCCTCGTTCCCCTGCCCACACTAGAGAACATGGAAGATTTTGGCTCGCTCCCGGAGTCATCCCGCCACTGGCCAGCACCAACACCGCCAGCACCTACGCCGTCGTCGCCACCACTGCTGCGTCGCTCACAACGGAACGTCCGACCACCAGTCCGACTCAACCTGTGACGGGCACAGAGTTGCCCGATGGACTCTTGGTTCCTAATTCCTCTGTAATTATATCACTTTTATGTATTATAGTTTCACGTCACCACCGCCGGATTCATTTTTTACAGGGGGTGAATGTGGTGATCTCTACCACTGCATATATGTGTGTGCTTGCATTAGGGGACGTATGACAGTACCTGTATTACAGGTTTGCTGGTAAGCCCCTGCCGGCTAGCTCCGCCCTCAGGGAGCTGTATAAATATTCATAAGTTTCTCTGAGATGCCATTCTACAGCTGCAGCCGGAGGAATAGCATCTCACTGTAATAAAGCCTCTCTTGTACCATATCGAGTCTTCTGTGTGCAATTGTTAGCACCACATTGGGTACTCTAAATTTATAAAACAAAACTCTCCTCCTGATCCCCCAAAGCCTTTCCACTATCTATAAGCCACAAGTCAGAAGTGTAATAGAATACTCTCCACTTGCCTGAATGAGTGCAGTTCCAACAACACTCATGAAACTGGACACCATTCAGGACAAAGCAGCCTGCTTGACTGCTACCCCTTTCACAAACATTCTAACCCTCCACCACAGACGAACAGTGGCAACCTTGTATACCATCTACAAGATGCACTGCAGTAACTCACCAAGGTTTCTTAGATAGCACCTTCCAAACCCTCGACCACTACCATATATCATCATAATAATTTTTTATTGTTACAAGTAGGCTTTCCAGCGCTTCTTTGGATGCACAGACTGAGAATTCAGAACATCTAAATTACCTAACAGCACGTCATTCGGGACTTGTGGGAGGAATCCGGAGCACCCAGAGGAAACCCACGCAGACACAGGGAGAATGTGCAGACTCCACACAGTGACCCAAGCCGGGAATCAAACCTGGGACCCTGGAACTGTGAAGCAACGGTGATAACCACTGTGCTACTGTACCACCATCTAGCACAAGAGCAGCAGATACCTGTGAACCCCATGACCTGGTGGGTCCCCTCCAAGTCACTCACCACCCTTCACTGTCGCTGGCCCATCATCCTGGACTCCCTCCCTAACAGCATAGTGAGTGTAGCGGTTCAAAAAGGCACCACTTTCTGAAGGGCCACGAGGGATGGCAAAAAATGCTGGCCTAACCAGCGAAGCCCACATTTAAATGAGTTTTCAAAATATCTTCTCCTTAGAAAGAAAGCACATTGGTGGAGTGGAGGAATAGCTTCGCAAGACAGCTGGCTCCTTGGCTGTGACTCTTCCGATTACTTGAATGTGAAGGCGGTGAAAATCAATCAAGGAAAAACTGATTGAAGAGAGAATCCCTCCAGGACGAACAATCAAAACCCTTCAAAAAGGCTGCTGAGAACTGATATTCTCTCTCAGTCTCTATTATCTTCTGTGTTGCATGCTCAGTTATGAATAAATCTGGTAGATGAAAAGAAGAACGAACAACGTCCTGAAGACACTGTGGATCTATGGAAAGGAGGACTACTCTTAGGGTGGGGATTTTACTTTCTGCAGGTTACGGTATAAATCCCAAACTTGCTTCAGCGTGAGGTTGCTCCGCGGCGGACAATGGGATCTCGGGGTCATCAGAAGAAAGGAGGATTGTGCCAGCTTCAACAATGGAATAAATTTTAGGACCAAGCTCTGAACTTTCACTATTATTTTGATCCAATTCGGAATTAAGTGCAATAAGTAGCCAAATTCATCTCTTTCTTACACTCATCAACAAAAGGATGATTCTCCTCAACAAAGATCTTGCACATTGGCAGTGGAGTCAAGTTGTTTTCAAAGATTTGGGACCTCTTCCAACAGATCATCCACTTTTGTGGTGGCTTCATCCCTTGAACTCTGAACTGAAAGAGCAAACCAAGGTCATCCAGCAGATGGTCACCATCATTGCAAGTGCATCCTTTTTCCACCTCTTCTAGCCTGCCTCCAAAGATAAGTGAAAGGCATGCAATCTTCTGCTGTTCTCCAATGGATGGGTGTTACTTCAGTAAAGTCTGGCTCATGGTGTGATGAGTCAACTTCAGTTTTGGGTGCATTCTCAAAGTCCAAAGACGTGCAGGTTAAGTGGATTGGCCATGATAAATTGCCCTTAGTGACCAAAAAGGTGAGGCGGGGTTATAGGGATAGGGTGCAAGTGAGGGCTTAAGTGGGTTGGTGCAGACTCCATGGGCCGAATGGCCTCCCTCTGTACTGTATGTTCTATGGGTGGCTGGATCTCAGCATCATTAAGCCAGGCCAATTTCGCCGATAAACTGTGACCCCAGGCCCTGCAGACCAGTAGTATTTGTTGGGATCTTTCATTTCTCTGAGAAGATCATTTGGTTGAAATGTGATATTTCCAATTTCTTGGATTATAAAACAGTTGGAAGCTAGTTTCAGCTTTCCGCCTTTAAATTGTACTTTGGATCTGAAGAATTATTTAAAAGCTCCGACCTTGCAACAGAGAAAGCATTCTGCTCCTGCTGGGCAATCTTCATGTCTTTCTGGTGCTGCATCTGGAACATTTAAAAATAGTTGTAAGGGTTCTTCCCACCCTTTGGGCGGGCTTTTTTGCAGGTTTTTCACTGGGTTGGGGTCTTGTATTTGGGCCTACATACTAGATTGCCTCCTCCCAAGCCTCGTTATTTCCCAAAGAATGCCCCAATTCTGCTTTTTTAGCTTTGCAAACTGTACAGCCTTCTCGAACATTAAATCCTCCTTGGTTAGCAAGAAGTTCGATAGTGTCTTCTTGAGCACACCAGCTGCAATGTGGTTGTGGATTAACTCTTATTTTAAAGCTCTGCTTTAAAGATCCTGGATGTGAATTTGCTGTCCCAAGTATAAAATTATAATTCCGAACTTGCATTTTTATCTTCCACCTTGATCATCTGTTGGAATTTTAAAAGTTGATGTCAAGTTTCTGAGACAGTAGAATGGGTAAGAGTCGATAAATTGGTATGCATTGGTCTGCCAAACATGAGCTCTGCCAAACATGAGCTCTGCTGGTGATGGAATAGTTGCGGCTCAAGGCGTCAGTCTCAGGTGTAATTGTGTAGATCTTGCTTACTCTATCTACATTTGAGAATTTTGGATTTAACTTGCAACTGATCCATTCAGCTACGTCATTAGATAGAGGGTAATGAGGAGAAGAAGTGGTGTGACTGATAGTCCACTTCTGAAATGGATTACCGATAAATTACAGACTGTTATCCATCCTGGTCTCTTTAGGCACACCAAACAAACTGAAAATAGCACAGAGTGCACAACAGTATGCTTGGAGTGTTTCGCTGTTGTTGAGCCATGGGATCGTTGGCATTTTACTTGGATCCAGTCAAATGCCAGTACTGGAATAAACAGAACTGATTAAATTGATCTGCTGAGGGCAGATCGGTGGCCTAGTGGTTAGCACAACTGCCTCACAGCGCTGAGGTCCCAGGTTCGATCCCGGCTCTGGGTCACTGTCCGTGTGGAGTTTGCACATTCTCCCCGTGTCTGCGTAGGTTTCACCCCCACAACCCAAAAATGTGCAGAGTAGGTAGATTGGCCACACTAAATTGCCCCTTAATTGGAAAACATAATTGGGTAATCTAAATTTATAAAAAAAAATTGATCTGCTGCACATTGATGTTGCATTTCAGACTATTAAGCATCAATCCTTGCAGGTTATGGTCATGCTCTTGCTTTATTCTTCCAGCCAAATCATCTGCAATACAATGGATTTAATGTGGTCCATGTGAGCTTGAAAGAGATCCTGGTTAACAGATAAAGTAACTGAAAACAGTATCATCTGAATGGAGTACAAAATGTAGTAAACTTTTGAGGATTCTTTACAAGATGCACTGATCATTAACAATACTTGGCATCAAGCTTCGAGAAGAATTCTGCACCTGAATATCTTGCATTAAACTCTTCTAATGTGAGTATTTTATAAGAACGACGTTTCAAAGCTACGTTAAGACATTGTGGATCGGGGCATACTCGCAACTGTCTGTCGTTTTCTTTTATAAATTTAGTGTATCCAATTCATTTTTTCCAATTAAGGGGCAATTTAGCATGGCCAATCCACCTAGCCTGCACATCTTTGGGTTGTGGGGGCGAGACCCACGCAAACACGGGGAGAATGTGCAAACTCCACATGGACAGTGACCCAGAGCCGGGATGGAACCTGGGACCTCAGCGCCGTGAGGCTGCAGGGCTAACCCACTGCGCCACATGCTGCCTCTGTCTGTCCTTTTTGACAGGTGAATGAGCTGCACCAATCTTTGTGGCTCTTGTGCTTTTAATGATTCAGTCTTTCTCCAGTTTATCTAATTTAACCATTTGTTTTTTTGTGGATTCTGGACTTGCATGGTGGATCAATTGACAGTATTTAGGTAGAGCAGACAAAAAGAAAAAGACAGTGTGGTTGCATTGCAGGTTAAAGAGGAAATTATCATGACAGTGAGGAAAGACTCTGGGTGGAGCAGAGAAACACCAAAGGGCAAAAAATGTTAATGGACAATTGAACTGTAGTGATGCTATTGGGAATGGCATTAAACAGCAAATTAGAGACATGTGCAATAAAGGAACATGTGCAATTCATTTGCATGAAGATTGGACAAATCAAATTAGTAACAATACCATAGAGGAGGAATTCCTGGAGTGTATGGTTTTCTGGAACCAACTAGAGAGCTGGCCATCTTAGACTGTGTATTGTGTAATGAAAAAGGAATTATTTACGGGCAGCACAGTGCTAGCATTGCTGCCTCATGGCGCTGAGGTCCCACGTTCGATCTCGGCTCTGGGTCACTGTCTGTGTGGAGTTTGCACATTCTCCCCGTGTTTGCGTGGGTTTTGCCCCCACAACCCAAAGATGTGCAGGCTCGGTGGATTGGCCACACTAAATTGCCCCTTAGTTGGAAAAAATGAATTGGGTATTCTAAATTTATATTAAAAGAAAGGAATTATTGGCAATATAGCTGTGCAAGGCCCCTTGGGGTTGAGCGAGCATTAGATGACAGAACTCTTCATCAAGATAAAGGCGTAGTTGATTCTGAAACTAGGTCCTGAATCTATATAAAGGAAATGACAATGGTTTGAGGCATGAGTTGGTCATGATGGTTTGGGGAATGTTACTTAAAGGGACTATGGTGATTAAAACTGCTGCATCACAGCGCCGAGGACCCGGGTTCGATCCCAGCCCTAGGTCACTGTCCGTGTGGAGTTTGCACACGGACAGTTCGGTATGTACCCTTTTCTCTGCATCTGATGAAATGGTCTATGGATTCTGTAGGCTGACATCAAAATGACATGGACGCTAGTTGATTAATACGGAAATTTAACTTGATTCTGAACTGGTCATCCAATGTAGTCCATATCTTTTGGGGATCCTTTGGCTTTTCTTCTGTTAATCCTGACGTGCTCAGCCTATTGCTAGGTGAATTTTACAACTTGCATATCCGGCTCAGACACCCTGAATCAAAAACCATAACTCTGTAAACTGTTTCAACCTTTTAATTTGGATTGTAGGCGAATTTTGTGGAAATTCTGACAATGACTATTTGACCTTCCTTCTCCAGTCGTGCCCAAGATGAATATCACTGTGCTGCTTTTGTGAAACTCAGCCCGTGAATATACGCTTTGGTGGGCAAGCGCCCGAGGGTAATGGCATATTTGCTTTTTATTCAATGTATTGTTCAGCAGCTCCTGAAGCAACACATGGTAATGTTTTCTTTGGCCCTATTTATATGACTTGTGCTTTGTTTGACTCCCTTTCGCTCACCATCAGAAAAACAGCTCTTTCATCTGTGTTTGGATGAAGACAGCAATGATATCTGGAGCCAAGCTGACCTGGTATTGGCAAGCAGGTTGCTGGTGTTACTTGACAGCACTATCGATGGCTCCTTCCATGATTTTGTTGCTGATTTGGGTGTAGATGCTTATTTCTTAGTAAGGCTCGCTGAGGAGGTCAGGAGCTAGAACTTGAGCAGATTTCTTCCCTGCTTACATCTTCTCTCATTTAATCCCCGGACATTGAAACCACTTATGGGAGTCCAAGGAACACATTGGCTGTTATCTGTAGCTTCTCCTCTCTTTCTCTTTTTTAAAAAAAATATAAATTTTGTGTAACCCAATTAATTTTTTCCAATTAAAGGGCAATTTAGAGTGACCAATCCACCTACTCTGCACATTTTTGAGTTGTGGGGGCGAAACCAATGCAAAGATCGGGGAGAATGTGCAAACTCCACGCAGACAGTGAACCAGAGCCGGGATCGAACCTGGGACCTCGGTGATGTGAGGCAGCAATGCTCACCACTGTGCCACCCCTTCTCCTCTCTTTCAATGCTCCAAGGTATTTCAGACCCCAAGGCGGTGAGCGGTTAATCCATTTGTTGTAAAATAAAACTTTTGGATCAGAGTAAAACTGTACAAGAAAATGTTTTGAGTATGCAAAATCCTGCTGAACTATGCAACAGGATTTATTCCAAGGAAGAACATCTACTGTGGCATGGCTGGGGAAGTGGAAGCTTAGTTCTTACTGGGCTGGTAACTATTAATTATCTGAACTTTCTTATTCTTTACAGTAGGACCTTTAATAACTATACTCTAGTTATCTGCCTTCCTGAATGTCTTGCCAGAATTTTCATGGGGCAAAGTTGGCACACAATGTTGTTGTCTCAGTTTATTATCCATAGGTGTCAATATGATCCCATATTGTAGAATTCAACCTCAACTCCAGAAAGTTTTAATTCCATTTGTTTTCACTTTCCGAACTTATGTGCATGAGAATTGATTTGCCATCTTTGCAACAAGAGTTGGAATCAGTCATCTAGTCAATTCCACGTGCGCCTCCTGAATATGGTTGATTGATGGGCTTTCTCTGCTCTTTGCTCACGGTGGAAGCTTTTTATGATGGTAAAATTGTCATTGGTGCTCCTGAACGGAGGAAGGAAAAACTATTTAGCCTGGGGTTTTTTGCTAAACTTTGTTCCTCGACTTCTGTGGGGAACTGTTCCTTTACAGGTGTCGGGGTTAGGACTCCTATGAAATTGAATAGCCTGCCAATGTTCACTGTTAAGGTTACGTGTGACGAATGCCCAGTTAGGTGAGGTAACGGAGGCACCAGGTGAACGTGGAACCGTAAACCAGCAAGAGTTAGGTTGTTGGGGAGAACAGCAAATCGAATGTAGAAAACCTACAGCAAAAGAGGAGGCCATTTGTCAGAATCCCACTTTACAGTTCTTGGTCTATCACCCTGCAAGTTATGGCAATTCAAGTGTGTAGCCAAATATTTTCTAAACTCAATGAAGATTTTTGTCTCTTCCACCCTTTCAGGCAGTGAGCTCCAGATCCCTAGTATCCCAGGGATGTCTCCAACTCTCCTCCTCTAAATCCCCTTTCAACCTCAAGTGAAAATACACAAACACCTATGACCTCTTGGTTGGTGAAGTGCTTTTTTAACACTTCCTCCGAGCGGAGCTTCAAACCCTCCACCAATTCATTGCCAAGATTGCTCATTTCTTTTACATATCACTTACCTCAGTCCCTACGTCACGAGGACTGAAACTCTCTTTCTTGCTTTTGTCACCTTCTATATAAATATAATTAATAGTTGCACTAAATTATTTCTGGAATGCTGACTCAATGCACCTAGACTTCATGATTCACATTCTATTCTGTACTGAGACTCTGCTTACCATTACCTTGCCCTCACCATTTTACATTGGCTCCTGATCTCCCAGCATATGAATTTCAAAATCTTCTCTGCAATCCGCCAGGTTAGCAGTAGATCTGGGCAGAAAAAAACACAATGCTACTTCCATAATTATCTGTTGGAAATGATGTCAGATACTGAATCTATCTGCACCATTTGAAATTGACTATAACCAGCTGAGTTAACTCAACTCCCTTAACCTAGTTAATTCTTCCCAAACAGTTCACTGATAAGATCAGCTTTAAGGAAAAACATTAAAAAAACGGAAAAAAAAAAAAATTAGACAAGGAATAGAGCAAAGCAGAGAAAGATTTTTAAGAATGTTAACTGTTTGCTATATTTAAAAAAAGAGGTACTGATCAGGAAACTGAAACACAACTGATGACAGAACACTAGATCACCGTGGTTTCAACAATTGTGTGATTCTGCATTTAGCTTCAGAAGCTTCCGTAACCGTGGCTTCAGTAATTGTTTACATTAGCAATAAACAGGAACTTTGAAAGTGAGAACCAATGCAAGCCGGCCAAAATGCTTGCTGAGAGCAAGAATGGAGATATTTCATCTGTGAACAGCGAGCGTAAAGCTTGAACGGAAAATGTGTTGCCACAGAAATTTTCTGCACACATAAAACAGTAGCGAACTTCTGAAATGAATGGCCACCCAAGTGCAGTGAACATATTTAAGAGGAAAATGGAGTGGGTTCCAGCAGGAGTAGAGGGGTACAGGCATGGATCTTAGCAGACATGGTGAGAGAAATGTCTGTCTCGAACACAAGTCAAGTCTACATATGCAACCAATATTAACTGGGTGGGCTGAATAGCCTTTCATTTCTCATGCTCGTACTTCAGTTTCTCAAAAAACCCTTTTGCTTTGCTAGAGGGAGGTGATTCATTAAAACATTCACTCGCAGCATCTATGCAGGATCAAAAGAACAAAAAAAAGTGCAGCACAGGAACAGGCCCTTCGGCCCTCCAAGCCTGTGCCGACCATGCTGCCCGTCTAAACTAAAATCTTCTACACTTCCTGGGTCCGTAACCCTCTATTCCCATCCTATTCATGTATTTGTCAAGACGCCCCTTAAATGTCACTATTGTCCCTGCTTCCACCACCTCCTCCGGTAGCGAGTTCCAGGCACCCACTACCCTCTGTGTAAAAAACTTGCCTCGTACATCTCCTCTACCCATGGAGGTTCTTCCTCCATTTGTTTGTGTTCATTTTTTTGCCCTACTAACTCCTTCTGGACATTGTTCCTTTGGCTTCAATGCACTGTCCTTCAAATACTATAATTCTGGAGACCATTATAGCAGAGTCCAATCCTTACATTTAGACCAGTGACATCCAGTAGGGATTATGGAACTTCCGTAGCTGAAACCTTGTCAGATTTTTGTCTGTTCATTAAGGGGGGGGGGGGGGGGGGGGGGGGGGGGGGGGAGAAGAGGGGGAAAAAGGAGAGAGAGAGAGAGAGAGAGAGAGACAAAGCAATTTTAAAACTCCTATCTTAGCACATATCAGAGAGGAACTAAACTTTACTCTTGCAAATGGCTCAGTTCCATACCAGGCATGCTCCTCTACCCCACAAAAGATGTTTGAGATCGCTGAGGGTTGTGCCTCTGCCTGCCTGGCCACATTTTGAGCGGTAGACAAATGGCGAATCATGAAACAGGAGCATGCAAGATCCATTTTGATTGCACTTTTCTGCAGGGCTATGCAGAAAGAGCAGGGGAAGGGAGATTAATCGGATAGAACTTTCCATCGACTCCCCACAGGCACAATGGGCCAAATGGCATCCTCCTGTACTGTAAGATTTTATGTGCCGGGTGAAAACTGCATCTCTACAATAGGCCCTACCCGGAGATGACTAACTTGATGGAGGTATTATATTTATTAAAGTTTTAGATAGGCCAAAGAGTAATTTATCAGTGGAACACTCCTGAAGAATTATTAGAATCTCTCAATCACTGACCCTACAAGGCAAACATTGCTGTCTAATGTGGAACTAGAATGAACACAATGTTGAAAAATTAAAATACAAAATTTGACATTTCAGTACCAATCTCCATGTGCTTTCCTCACTATAGAGGCTATGCATTCTAGTATATTCTAAGATGGGGGAAAGAGGGCGCAAACTCCACCCAGACTAGTGACCCGAGGCCGGAATTGAACCCATGTTCCCGGCGCTGGGTGAGGCAGCGGTGCCAATGCCTTGCGCCCCCCCCCCCCTGACGGTCCACCCTTCAAAAAAAAAGTAGTTCATTAGTTCACCGGCTGCAAAAAAAGGACTCGCCAGAGTCAGGCCTGTCTGCACCTGGCCTGGGAAGGGTTAACCATGTGTTTGGAAGGGTTGGATCCATCAAGGGTTAAGAGGAGGATCGTCGGGGTGGCGGGCGGGGCCTGTCTCGTGATTGACAGGTGATGACGGACGTTGCGTCTGACGTCACGCAGAGGCCGAAAAGGTGGTGTGGAATCGGGACGCCGCGCGCGCACAAAACACAAGGTAAAAAAAAAAATTTTTTTTTGTTACACACACACCCCCCCCCCCACCTCAAAACAAAAAAGCCCGGCAAATAATCGGGAGCGGGGGAAGAGCGGTGGAAATCGAACGCACCGTCCATCGCCAAACCAGAGGAGGCCGCCCGGGGGAGGGGAGAAATAAAATGGGGTCAAACCTCGGCGCAAGATTTGGTTTGGGGTTGGGGGGGCGGTTGTTGAAGAGAAACACACGGCAAAGAGTGGACTGAAGCTGCTGCCACCCACCCTCAAAAAAACAACCCCCCCTCCAATGCGGGATTGGGAGAGACGCTTTGTCTCCCCGACCCACCCGTAGGCTGATTGTATCCTGGAGAGGGCGGCGGGAGGCCTCCAGATCGCAGGCCCGGTGTGTGGGTTTCGATGATGGTGGTTGTGGGGGAGGGGCGGAGGAGGGAGGGGGAGGGGTTTGAAAATTTGCGGCCGTCGAAGGGTCCCCGGCTTTACGTGACGCGTCGCGCGTCTACTGACGGAGTGCGACGGGTGGCACGTGACCGAGCCCTCCCAGCCAATCCGGCTTCCCTCCGACATGCCCCCCCCCCCCGGGGGGGGGGGGGGGGGGGATGGGTGACGTTCCAGTCACAACGCCAGCCGCTTCTTCCTCCTCCTCTCCTCGCTACTCCTGAAGAGACCCTAACGTTTTCCAAGAGCGGCTGTGACTCACAGGGAGGGTGACGGCCAATGGTGGCGCCGGCTGGGCGTCACGTGGACGCCGGCCACCAATGGAAAGGAGGCGGCCGCGGCTCACGTGGGGTCGGCCCGGCCAATGGGCGCCTCCAAGATGGCGGGCGGTATATAAAGGTATCTCGGGAGTGTGCGGCGGCGGCGAGAAGTGGGGGTGGGCTGGGGCGGCTGCTGCCATTCGCGGACTGAGAATCGCTGTCGGATTTTTTTTTAAAAGCGGAGGGAGTTGGAAGAAAGATCCTCCGGAGAGGGAGAAGGCCGGACGGGGGGGAAGAACTTCAACAGGGTGTGTGCGTGTTTTTTGGGGGGAGGGAGGGAGAAGGGGAAAGACACACACACGCTCTCTCTCGATCTCTCATCATCTCCCCCCCCCTCCCTTCGCCAAAGGCGCCGTGAGCCGGTCGCCGTCTCCCGACAGCAAGGGTGGACCCCTGAGCGGAGGGTGGCGGCATGGAGCGCGAGAGCGGTGCCTCGGCAGGCCCGACCGCACGGTGAGTGTCCGCAGCCTGGGCAGCTGACGACGTGGGGCGGTTGGTGGCGTTATCGGTCAAAGGGAGGAAGGGAAAAGGCCGCAGGGAGCTGGAATTGGTCGGGCACTGGCTTCTTTATTGTTGTCGGCGCTGAGCGGGAAACGGCTTCCTGACGCCATTTTGTGCGTGCGAGGCCTACGGAGCCGGGCGCCACTCTCCGTCCCTCCCTCCACGCCTTGAGTGGGCCGATACAGGAGCGCCCGCCGCTTCAAAATGGTGCGCGGCCCGGAATGGCGAATGCAGGGTCATGTCGAAGGCTGCCAGGGCGGTGCGGAGACCGCCCCCTCTTCTATCTCTCTCTCTCAATTACAACCCCCTCGCAGGCCTTAATTTAAGCCTGCCCCCCCCCCCCCCCCCCCCGTGTGTGCTGCGATGGTTGCAAGTCTGAAATCCCCTCCATAGGCGAGTTTTGTGCTGAGCTAGACTGGAGGTTATTGGCGAATCTGAAGGAGGCGAACGATGGTGTTTGTTCCACCCTCTCTCTGAAAGAAAGACGGCGACGAGAGGCTGATGTGAACCCCCCCCCCCCCCCCCCCCCGAGGGTTTAAAACTTGTGCAGTTCGGATTCGCAGTTTTCGTTTCGTCTTCCTGGAAAGCTGCTTGTCCCAGGGCAGTGGAGAAATTCCTGTGATTTGTTTACTCAACGATGTAGTTCAGGTGCCGGCCATTTCGACAAGTAAAAACGGAAGTACGGAGTTTATGGGCTTTATCTCGATTCAAGATACGAGTTACAACCGCAGGGGCCTTTTATTTTTTTTTCTTGTCGTAAAGCTAGGTAGTTGTGCGGTTGCAGGCAGGCATTGTGGAATAGTCGCTCCAAAATCTGGCAGTCAGCGGGAATGTATGTGGTTGGTGGTGCATCCATAGGACCATGAAGGAGTAGGCCGTACGGGCCGTCCATTCTGTTTGACTTTGTTAAATCATGCCTGAGCAAGCTCGGCTTGATTCACGTTGGCTTTGCTCTTGCAATTATGGATGTGGCTGAGGCGTTGCACATCAGTTGCTTTTCACTTTTGTATTCCAATGCCCTTTACCTAAAGACCAATATTGTATTGAATACATTGAATACTTTTATTGTGCACTTGCTTTGATTTATGTACAAGAACACCTAAATTCCACTCCTTCTCTACAGCTCTCATTATAGATGAATTGTGATTTATTCACTCTGATCTAAATTTGGTCACTGTGTATTGAACTTTATCTCACTTGCAGAGTTTATCATGATCTCATTCTTTCTACTCATCTGCAAACTGGTATAATGTCATCTGTCATTAATGTACACAGTGAAAAGCCGAGGAGCTACTACAGGTCCTGGGGACATGTTTTGTCACCTTCTGTCCGTCAGAAAGCTTTCTGTTCCTTGTCTCTCCTACCTCCCACCTAATTAGCAACTCTTGTCACACTGCTACCTCCGATTTCCTATGCTTTAATTTTGGCTGTTAATCTCTTGTACAATCCTAATCAAATGCCTTCTGCGATTCATAAAGAAAGTATGCTATGTGTTCATGTTCCCTTATCTGGTATTTTAGGAGATTTGGACTCTGATTCAATATCAACCCTCACCCTGTTGCTAGTTAGATCATTGATTATGTAATATTATTGCACTGACATACAGTGCACCAGATTGCTTTTCTTAAATGTTGCATCTACCTCACCAATAATGTTGATAAAGGATATTTTTGTGTAGTTAAAGGCAATATAATTGATAGGCATGCTAAATTATTCCTTCAATCCAAGTTTTATAAATTACTATAATGTTGAACTTTGCTCTTTTCACAAACTTAAGACAATTCAATGTTTGTAGGTGGTAGCATCTACTGGAATATGTCGTCTTAAATATTGTGATCTGTGGGAAGATATTTAGTGAGCAGAATTGTGTGGATAATTTTTTAATGCAATATTTTGATTTGGTTATGGGCCTTTGGTGCAGTTTGCCTGTAGCAAATGGAGTATTTTTTGCATTTGGAAATTGTAATTTTAAATAGCCTGTACAGTTTTTGAAAAGCTACTGTAAAATTTTGCAACGGTTTTGAGCTATGAAATATTTTCACATTTCGTCATGTATTATGCAACAGGAGAACTGTGGTCCGAAAAATCTTGGCTGCTGTGGTTCTGGAGGCCAATTATAACAAAGCTAAAAAGTGTGAAATGCTGACTTTCTGCTATTTGAAAAATATGTTTTGGTCCATGTGTTATGATCTGTATCTGTAGAGGACATGAGTGCTTATCGATTTATGCTAATTAAGGTGTAGATCTCTTGGCACGTTTAAGCCAGTATCAGATGTTTTTCACTGTATAAAATGAGGAAAAGATAAAATATCGCAGAAGAATGACCATGATGGTAAAGTACGCTGGTAAATTGGTACATTAACTTCATGAATATAACTTGGATTTTGATCCAAATTGCACTAATTGTCTGCCTGGAGTGAAGACAGGGCAACTTTTAAGTATTACCCTGCGTATCCAGAATGTATAAAGTCATATTTCTCTAAATTCAAACTCCCAAACACCCAATTCACAGTTAGGATTGAAATATTGTATTATATTGCTTTGAGGTATTGTGCCTTGATTACGCTTGGTATGATTTTTGGGGGATAATTAGGAGTTTGGCCAGAAAATTATAACTCTAGGTGTTTCGTAGGCATATTATAAATCAAAATATGATTGTCGGTAACTGTTAAATAACTCAAGTAGAGTTTTGATACAGGCTTACCATTCCATTTCCTTGCTTATCTATCCTGTATTTCTGGTACCTAGTTATTCAGATGTAGGAAAAGTAGATATTCAAACATAATCTTGGAAGTCTTTGAATGTTTTTAAAACCTGTTGGCTGTTTTCCATGGGATTCCACGATGCATTTAAACTGAAGGCGGCTGACATTGTGTTCATTTGCATGGATTACTCGTGTGCAAGAGGATAGCCATCTGAGTAAGAGCTATTTTACAAGAGTTTCAAAATATGCAATTGTTGTAAGGAAGAAACAACTCCTTTCTAATTGTTAAATTTAATTTCTGTCCTGAAGTCTGTGGCGGGAATACCTTCCGTTTGCTTCATTCCAATTTAGTGATGGGAAGCTAAAAGCATTTGGGGGAGTGGAAGATCTAAGTTGGCATTTGGATTTAGTTATTGAGTGATTTTTCTTGTATTTTTCATAAGCAATATATGTTTGTAATGTGATCTTCAAAGATGTAGGTCCATCAAGGCACAGGATAACGAGAAAACTGAATATGTATATGGTGTGTGCATATGTGTCTACATGTTTTAAAAAAAAAACATTTCCCCCTGATGATTATGCAAGGCAAATGTTAAAATTTCTGAAACACCCGATTTAAACCAGGAAATCCCAAGGGTAAAGATTTCTTGAGTGGAAATTGAGTAGCTTGGGGAATGGGAGGAAGGAAAGTGTCAGTTCACAATCTGATGGGAAACCTGCCAACTTAAGCTCTTTTTTTAAAGTAAAATACAATGAATTGATTCTCTTGCAAATGTGACATTGTTATACTGATTACACTTTATCTGGGATGTTTTTCTTCCATTCTGATTTACCCCCTCTCCTGAGACATTGACTGTTATCAAATATGGTATAGTTTCATGGATGCTGCCACATTCCTTTTAGACAATGTGATATCGCTGAGAATGAGTGTTGCCACCAACTCCATTTGTCTCTGGCAACCGTCTTAGCTGAACCAGACTGTTCCACAACCTCTGTGAGGTGACCTTCTAAGTTCAACTACATCAGAGAGCGTCTGTTTCTCCATTTGAAACATGACCCATCTCTACCCCTGCCTCAGATCATTTGCACAAACACTTATCCATGTCCAGATTGGACTATTCCAAGGCACTCGTGGATGGTCTCGCATCTTTCGCTCTTGAAAACGTACGTTCATGCAAAATCACCTTGTGACTTTGGTTCGCTCTCTCACCCTACACTGGTTCATGGCTAAGCACATCAGGTTTAAAATTGTGTTCCTTGTTTCCATATCCCTGCAAGAATGCCTTCGGGTGTTTTACTATTTAAAGGCACTGCATAAATTAAAGTTATTGGTAATAATTCATCATGGAGCAGGCTTAGACCTGTCATGTCCTTGTGCATTTCCATCAGGTGTTGTTGGGCAGAAGTCGGCAGTGGATAATATTGGTGGATATTATTTTCCGTTTCTACCTTGAAAATAATGAACTGTACTACAGAACCTCCTTTTGCCCAGGCTGGGACTGGCTAACTGAGCGCTGTAATCTGACACTATCATAGAACAGTACAGCACAGAACAGGCCCTTCGGCCCTCAATGTTGTGCCGAGCCATGATCACCCTACTCAAACTCGCGTATCCACCCTATACCCGTAACCCAACAACCCCCCCCCTTAACCTTACTTTTATTAGGACACTACGGGCAATTTAGCATGGCCAATCCACCTAACCCGCACATCTTTGGACTGTGGGAGGAAACCGGAGCACCCGGAGGAAACCCACTCACACAGGGGGAGGACGTGCAGACTCCACACAGACAGTGACCCAGCTGGGAATCGAACCTGGGACCCTGGAGCTGTGAAGCATTTATGCTAACCACCATGCTACCCTGCTGCCCAATAGATATTGTGAATAGCTGGTGCCCCCGCACCGACACCTCTGGTACCCTACGAGTTACTGCCTGCCAATTTGAAAATGACCCATTTATCCCTTTTCTTTGTTTCCTCTCTGCCAACCAGTTTTCCATCTCCTTCTATACATTTCCTCCAACCCATGTACTTTTAGTTTGCACAATAATCTCTGATGCGGAACTTTGTCAAACGCCTTCTGAAAGGGCAATTTAGCATGGCAAATCCACCTAACCCGCACATCTTTGGACTGTGGGAGGAAACTGGAGCACCCGGAGGAAACCCACGCACAGACGTGCAGACTCCACACAGACAGTGACCCAGCCGGGAATCGAACCTGGGATCCTGGAGCTATGAAGCATTTACGCTAACCGCCATGCTACCGTGCTGCCCCAAAGCTATCGTTGCTTATGGTTTGACAACTTGTGTTAACAAGCTGGGCCATAGGCTCAGTTTTGTTAAACACAGATGTGAACATTTGTTGGATGTATTGATCTTAAATTTTACATTTGGAATACTGCGTGCAGTTCTGGTCGCCACATTACCAGAAGGATGTGGATGCTTTAGAGAGGGTGCAGTGGAGGTTCACCAGGATGTTGCCTGGTATGGAGGGTGCTAGCTATGAAGAAAGGTTGAGTAGATTAGGATTGTTTTCATTGGAAAGACGGAGGTTGAGGGAAGACCTGATTGAGGTCTACAAAATTATTTGTTTTTTCCAAGATTGGGGGTGTCAGTTACAAGGGGTCACGATTTCAAGGTGAGAGGGGAAAAGTTTAAGGGAGATGTGCGTAGAAAGTTTTTTACGCAGAGGGTGGTGGGTGCCTGGAATGCTTTTCCAGCGGAGGTGGTAGAGGTGGGTACGATAGCATCATTTAAGATGCATCTGGGCAGATATATGAATGGGTGGGGAACAGAGAGAAGTAGACCTTGGAAAATAGGCAACAGGTTTAGATAAAGGATCTGGATCGGCACAGGCTGGGAGGGCCGAAGGGCCTGTTCCTGTGCTGTAATGTTCTTTGTTTTTGTAAATTTGGGTGTTTTTAATTTCTGTTGGCCGGTTTCACTAAGATATTAGTGATGTGTTATGGTGGATGTAAAAATTATTTTTTTGGAATGTGTTTTTATTCACAAATTTTTCAACAGTTTAAGTTTAGCAACCCCCCCACCCCCAAACAGTCGGTTGTAACCAACTCCTGAAAATGGTGGAAACGCTTGAAGAACGAACCCCAACAATTGTACAGCCCAATTGTACTCGCACCCCTTAAAGCAGGTCCCCGCCATGCTGACCACCACCCCAACATGACCCATGCACGCGCAGTCGGCGAGGCGAAGGCTGCCACCGTAACTGCCTGCACCTTCGGCCAATTTGGCACCCCGAATATGGCTTCTAGGGGACCAGGCTCCATGTCCGCAGGTAACGCCCCCAAAATGGTATTGAACACGGTCCACCAAGATCTTTCCAGCTTCAGGCAGCACCCAAACGTGTACATGATTCGCTGGACTCTGACTATCCTGCTCACACATCTCCCATCCCTCGAATAGCTGGCTCATCCTAGACTTTGTGAGGTGCACTACCTTCAGCTATATCAGCCACAGCCTTGCGAACAAAGTTGAGGCATTTACCCTCTGCAGCATCTTGCTGAGACAACCCTCTTCTCTAAAGCCCCCACTAACAGCGCCCGCTCCAACAATGAGGACTCGGGTGCTATCGGGAAGGTCGGAAAGACCTTTCTCACAAAGTCCCACACTTGCATATACCTAAAGCTCTCCTGCCACGCCAGCCCAAACCTCCCAACTCCTCCAATCCCGCAGAAACAAAACCTTGCATCTATCTTCCCCAGCTGGACCTGGCATTCCCCCCCAACCTAGCTCCCAATTGGTAGCAGCGCCATTGCCAGCAACCCCGACCCCCTGCTCCATCCTCACCCACAAAGCCCCTGCTCCAGCCCAGCATCTTGACAAGTCTGCTTGACAAGAATACAACAAGTTTAAACCCAGACCTGCCTGCCATCCCCTCTGCGGTGTCATTTCCTAATCTTGGCCACCTTTACCCAACAAACAAGATCAGCCTATCCACCCCCCATCCCTTAAAAACGCTGTGGGCGAAAAGACCAACAGGCATTGAAGCAAAACCAGGAAACACGACAAAACATTCATCTCTATTGTCTGTACCTGGCCAGCCAACGACAGGACCGTAGCAAATCTACCTTCACCTTCCCCACCAATCTAGTCCTGCACCTTGGCTCTGAATCCTTTGTTGGCCTAGGTCACCTTCCGCAGCTCCTCGCCCTGTGAGTTGAACTGGTCACTATGTTGTGACAATGGCTCTACTCCCTTCAACCTCTCTTCTTGCTCCCACACCTCGGCCAACGTCTTCATCACTGACCCTGTACTAGAGCAATCACTCCCTTCACCCACTCTTTCATCGCCGTCATCATCCGCCTCTGAAGCACCTCCATATTCTTGGCAAACAGCTTCTCGAACTCTGCTGACTCCACCTTGGTCAGAGTTTCCACCATGAGGGGAGCAGCCCCACCTGGCAACTCCCCCCTCCCGGCCATTGTTCTTAATGCAGGACTCTCGGCCTCATTCAATGGCGCACCTTCGCTTTCCCCTTATTTCCAGCACCCATCTTCTGCGTCTTCGACATTTCACATCTTCCCACACCAACTCATTTGTAAACTACCCTTGAAACCAGTCATAAAAGTCCAAAACCAGGGACTCTAGCAGGAGCCATCTAACGTGTGACCTCCACCTACATGTTGCTACCGGAAGTCCGTCGGATGTGTAAATTCTTCATGCAATCGTCTGTGTTTGAAGTAGGATCTTACTGAAGTATATTAGTCATTGAATGACATTTTCAAACCTGCATTGGTAAAACCCACATCAAACCTGTCTGGAGAGAGTAATTTGAACCATTTAGGGTTTAAGTTATTGACTGGAATGATTTTGGGTGATTACCCTCAAACCCCGCCCCCCCCAAATTTGGTTCTTGTATGCTTTGCAAGTTGTTACTTTTTCAACAGAACTCTTGTTTTACTAAGGTGCAATGATCGTTCTAATACAAAATATTGGAAATGCTCAGTGGTGTTGGCAGCATATTTGTGGCGGGAGAAGCAGTTAACAGGTCGACCTCTCGGTGAAACTGATAAAGGTCAGCAACCTGAAAAGTTAATCTGCTCCCGCTGATGCTGAGTGGTTCCAACATCTGCTATTTTGATTTTAGATTTCCAGCATCTGTGGTATTTTGTGTTGAATGAGGGAAACTGGTGCTGTGGCATGCTTGGTTGGTGTATCCCTAATTGAAGATTGTCACTGATTCCATTGAACTCTCTGAATGGCACCTCTGCAGCATCAATGCTCCATCCATGTTCTTGAATGACACCAGGACTTGAGGTCATGTAGCACAGTGGTAGAAGTGTCCCTACCTCTGAAGCAGAAGCTCCAGTTCTGAATCCAACAGCAGGACTAATTGGGCCACGCAAAGGGCATTCATAATGTGGTTCAATGGGCAGATCAGTTCGGGAATCCTTCCATCACTTCTCCACTCTTCCCCAAAGGGTAAAACAAAGTGTGTGCGTGTGAAGATGCGCTTAAACAAAAAACGGGACCTGCCCGGTGATGGACAGCATATTGAGACTATATGAAAACATTAGCAAATAGAATATTGCGATGCGATTGCGATGCACATCTCATTTGCAACCATTCTGTGCAAATATTTTCATCGTTCTCGGTTCGAAGGGCAGCAACAAAAAAAGTGTAAAGGGCATAAACTGTGAAGGATTAGAGAAGTTGTAACTTCACAGCCAAGAGTGAAGATTAAGGGGCAACTTCAGTGATCAATCAAAATAAAAGGTGCGGATAAAGATAACGCAGTATATTTTTGTAAAGTGAATTGGGAGATCTGGTAGGCTGAAATAGCTGAGGAGCTGGTTGGGTTGCTGTTGAGCATAATTTATATCTAAACCTATTTCTCCCCCTCTTCTACCTACCCAGTCAGCAGTGCCAGTTAATTGATGTATGTGCCTTGCCCCTCCAGTTGATTGGCCTGTTTTGATCTACTGAGTTTGCAGTCTGGTCAAGGCGACTACTTGACTTTCATTGGTCTGTGAGAATTGTTAATACAGCCATTATGATCTGCTAACTACAGGACCTATTTCTCTAGTTTGCAACATTTCCAAGTCTTTGCAATGTTGCCAGTCATTAATGACTTATGGGCTGGTAACTTGGCTGCTACCTGCAATTGTTTTGCCATTTTTATTTGAGCAATGCCACATAATTCACGTCTCTGCGTTGCATTTGCCAAGAATTAAATTTTGGTATTCTGCGAATGTATTGTAGCAGAGGAAGCACCCCTTCAGTATTTATTGTTCAGTTATTTATATCTCACTGATCTAAGATCTTTTGAGTTTCTCTCTAGATTGATATTTTAGCTACCTACTTGCTAGTAAAATATAACTTTGAGGTAGTTCTGGGGGAGAAGCAGGACTGTGGTAGTTCTGGGGGAGAAGCAGGACTGTGGTAGTTCTGGGGGAGAAGCAGGACTGTGGTAGTTCTGGGGGAGAAGCAGGACTGTGGTAGTTCTGGGGGAGAAGCAGGACTCAGCTAGTTCTGGGGGAGAAGCAGGACTGAGCTGGTTCTGGGGGAGAAGCAGGACTGAGATAGTTCTGGGGGAGAAGCAGGACTGAGATAGTTCTGGGGGAGAAGCAGGAGGGAGAGTCAGAGGTTTACAGCATGAAAATAGGCCCGTTGGCCTAATTTGTCCATGCCGCTCAGTTTTTACCACTAAGCTAGTCAAAATTGCCCGCATTTGGCCCATATCCTCTATACCCATCTTACCCATATAACTGTCTAAATGCTTTTTAAAAGATAAAATTGTACCTGCCTCTACTACTGCCTCTGGCAGCTTGTTCCAGGCACTCGCCGCCCTTTATGTGAAAAAAATTGCCCCTCTGGACCCTTTTGTATCTCTCAACTTAAATCTATGCCCTCTAGTTTTAGATTCTCCTACCTTTGGGAAAAGATGTTGACTGTCTACTTTATCCAAGCCCTTCATTATTTTATAAACCTCTGTAAGATCACCCCAAGCCTCCAGGGAAAAAAGTCACTGTCTATCGAGCCTCAACTCAAACCATCAAGTCCCGATGAAGTCTCCTTTCTACACTCTAGTTGAATACTATCCTTTCTATAATAGGGTGCCCAGAACTGTACTCAGTATTCCAAGTGTGGCCATACTAATGTCTTGTAAAACTCCAAGACATCCCAGCTCATGTATTAAATGTTCTGACCAATGAAATCAAGCACGCCGAATGCTGCCTTCACCACCCTGTCCACCTATGACTCCACTTTCAAGGAGCTATGAACCTGTACTGAGAGACATGAGGTCAGACAATAATCCCAATGTTGCAGACTAGATACATATTTTTTGGGGTTGTGGGCTGAAGAAAAATTTATAATCTGCTCCTTCTCTAGATTCTTTGACACTAGTCTATCCTGTAACAGGCATCTAAATTCAATTTTCTTGCCATGGGAAAAACTTTGAGTAAAGGAAGGAAGCCAATAAAGCAGCATTGGTTGCTTATGAATGAGTGTGTGCAACTAGTCATGCAGTCAGCTTGTACTTGAAGCAAGGTTGTTATTGGGTGTCCTGATATTCAAATAAAAATTTGTTTAACAATTCAGTTACATTTACTTGACCGAGCTTAAATACTCGAGTATTGTGGGAGTGGAGAGGCAAGAATAGAGAGGTTGTCTTTTGGAAGTTCAACATTAGGGAGAAGGGACTGATGTGGGTCTCGAGGATAGGCTAACATCAGCTTTCACAGGACCATATTTCTGTATTCATTCAAAGGCTGCAGTGTTACCACTCGTCTTCATAGACAAAATTACTTCTCTTGGAATTTGGGATGAAAGGCCACTGGGATTTTATTTTCAGGCACTAAAATACTGTAAATGTTGGAGTTCTGAATTAAAAACAATGTGCTGAAAAGATTTGTGGAGAGAGAAAAAGAGTTAAACGTTGATAATTGTCTCTGGACAGATGCTATCACACCTGGGTTTTTCCAGCGCGCTCTTTTTATTTCATCAGGCCTTGCCCATACTGATCCCAAAGGGAGGAGTAAACCGAATCTGCTGTGCAGGCGGCACTTTTCTCCGACTCCATGTAAATTTTCCTGCATATGTCATCTGGTCTTAACCAATTCTGTGTAGGAGGAAAATTTTCACAAAGGGCGAAAAGCTTATGAATGAGTCAGCAGTGAACGTGGGTGGTTATGAGAGTAACCTAATAAGTGCAACAATTTACTGATGTGTAGAAGTTAGAAAAGCTGACTGACAGAAGCGATTTGAGTGAAAAAAGATAAATAAAGGCTGATGTGGATATTTTTGTGTTCGTGTCCAGAAATCAACTGTGTAATTGCTGACATTCGATAGTTTCCTATCTGTTTATAGATACACATGCAATAAATTAACCTGGTTTGCAGAAAAGAAGGTTTATGTTGCATAGGGAAATTTAAATTGTTAACTGGGATAGAATAGCACCATAGCTGAACAGACTGCCCTTTGATCTCTGGACTGTCATTTCCGAGCCAGGCTGCATTTCTGAGATGAATCTGTCTCTGGCTGTACAGGAGGTCCTTTGGGAAATGTAGAACGAACAAAGCTGCAGTTGGAATATTTGATACCTAAACTGTTGATGTAATTGAACTGCATAGTATCTTTAGGGTGCCTTCACAACTTCGGCAGAACCACATTGCCAACATTTGTTTCCGGTTTGTGCTGAGATAGCCAATTGATTGAGTGCACAATGGTACAAATGCTACAATCACTTTCTTGGCATGTTGGTTAAGGAAGGGAACAATTGGTTGATCACGCACTAGTAACTTTACTGCAAGCTTGTATGTAACAGTGCCAATTGAGGACAGCGTATGACTCTTCTCACTTACTGTTTGGGGACCTCTAGTACACTGCCAGCAATGTGATTGCCCCCTTTGTTTACTAAGTTCTATCTTTATGGTCTCATTTGAGGAACCTGGGGCAAAGGGCATGTTGTCTGAGAGAATTACTTTTCCATAAGTTCAGTTCTTTTGTTTTACTTGTTTTGAGTCAACATACCAACAGAAAGACTGTTCATTTCAATTTGTTTATTGAGCCAGCCAACTTGAACAAATGGTTATCATGTGCTTGGTAGTATATATAATAATTTCAGAAGTTAGTTTGATAGAGAAGATCTAATTTGTAGTGCTTCTTCCTATCAAATAAATGGGATGTCCTTTGTGAACTATGGCTAATTACCTGTTATGCTTAAAAGTAATGGGGTTCTCTATATGAATGTATACTTATGATAAATGTATATAAATGGCAATCTAAAAATATGTAAATGAGGGACGACATTGCAAGCTGTTAACATTTCATGTCGCCCAACTTTCAAAAATACTTCATTTTAGGGGTGGTGCTGTGGTTAGCATTGCCGCTTCACGGCGCAGAGGTCACAGGTTCGATCCTGACTCTGGGTCACTGACGGTGTGGAGTTTGCACATTCTCCCCGTGTTTGCATGGGTCTCACCCCCGCAACCGAAAAAGATGTGCAGGGTAGGCGGATTGGACACACTAAATTGCCCCTTAATTGAAAAAAAAAAAGAATTGGGTACTCTAAATTAATAAAAAAGAATTCGGCCACAAAAAAAAATCAAAGATGGACGATTGTACCCGTTACATAATGGCTTGCATTATTTTGGAGTTCTCAGGGCAGCACGGTGGCACAGTGGTTAGCATTGCTGCCTACGGCGCTGAGGACCTGGGTTCGAATCCCGGCCCTGGGTCACTGTCTGTGAGGAGTTTGCACATTCTCCCCGTGTCTGCGTGGGTTTCGCCCCCACAACCCAAAGATGTGCAGGTTAGGTGGATTGGCCACGTTAAATTGCCCCTTAATTGGAAAAAATAATTGGGTACACTAAATTTAAATAAATAAATAAATAAATAAATAAATTTTGGAGTTCTCTGCCTGAAGATCAAGTCTGTGGCGGTTTATTCACTGTTAGCTAAGTGCTATGATTTTTTTTACCACGGGTAGGGAGAGGAGGCAGGCCCGAGTCACCCTCAGCCAGAAAATGAATCGATTGGTATTGATCTGATCCACACACTAGTCTTTTAGCCAAATGAACTACCTGACCCCCATTAGCTTACATTATGGGTGAATGATTGTGGTCTTGGTGAGTGGGAGAACAATGCAGAGATTTGTTTTTGAATAAAATACAGTAAACGGTTACAACAGAAACAATCCGGGAAACATAATCCCCACTGCACGATTTTACAGTTTGTACAGGTTTTTCCTCATTGTCACCCCCCCCCAATGCAGTTTGATTGGAGCAGTGAGCATGGGAGAGATAGTTTCCTTGCTCAGCTTGCACCTCCCATTGTCTTTCCCATTCTCGCCGTTCAAGCTCTACCGTTTACAGATTTCCCCCCTCCTGTTGCTGCTCTCTTAGAAACAAAATCTATCATTGGAGGAGTATCAAAGATTGGAGTGAGGAAATTTGTGATTGGAGGTCAAGGAGCAATTATTGCACTGAGAATGGGGAAGGGGGACGCAGGTAAGGTAGCTCAATTGGCTAGATGAGTGTGGATCAGATTAACGGCAATAGCAAAATTTAAGATCACCTGAAATTCTTTAGCCCCATTTTCGTGAACCTGATCTCTTAACTCATAATTTCCAAACATTTGGTGTTTTCCAGACCCTGTAAGTTATCCACTGTAAGCAGAGTAAAGGGATGGCAACCCTTTAGAGAAAATTTGCCACCTTTGATCTCTGCCATGTTGACTGCAGGTTTTTCTGTATCCTGATCATAATATTAGAAAGAGAATTAACCGCACCAAATCAAAAAAGGAGCGCTCGACAGAATTAAGCTGTTCAGTTTTTTTGAGAGTCCACCATGATCCACAGCTTTGTCACTCTGGGCTCAGCTATTCCAGTGCTCTTGTGGCCTGACTTCCATATACACTGGCTCATCCAGTGCTCTGGATGGCTACTCGTATTCTAGCCTGTGCCAAGGCAATCATTGCCTGTCTTCACTGACCAATGTTGGCTTCTGGTCCCCTGATACTGCAAATGTAATATTATCATCGTATCTTTGTTTTAAGGAATTTCCTTGTTTGCTGAGCCTCCCCAAGCCCCCCCCCCCCTCCCCATCTTGCCCCCTGCCATTCATGAATTCACACGTTAAAAAAAAACACTCCTTTCTCGTCTTTCAGACTCTGCTGTTAAATTCCAACAAGCCGTTGTCCTCTTAAGGTTTTCTTAAAACCATCCTCTTTAGAACCATAGAATCCCTATAGTGCAGAAGGAGGCTGTTTGGCCTATTGAGTCTGCACCAACACTTCGAATGAGAACTCTACATATGCGCATAATCTAACCTGGACACTTGAGGGTCAATTTATCATGGGGAATCCACTTAGCACACACACCTTGTCGACTGTGTGAGGGAACTGGAGCACCTGTAGGTAACCTATATAGACATGGGAAGAGCGTGCAAGCTCCACACAGTCACCCATGGCCCAAATTGAACCCGGGTCCCTGGTGCTGTGAGGCAGCAGCGCTAACCGTTGTGCCACCCTTTGCTGAATCTTTGACCAAGCTTTTGCTCAACCCCCCCCCTTGTAAAATTTCCGTCTTTATCTGCATTATTTTTTGAAATGTGATTTCAAAGATGCTTTACAGCTGTGTTTTTTTTTGTTAAAGGTGGTACATAATTGCAGGCTATTTTAAATCATCATTGTGCCAAGTTAATTGGGGCATGGTTTCCTCCGGAACTGTATATGGACACCAGCTAAAAATGTTTGGTTATTGGTTTGATATGTGTTCACCGGAGTGGGGCAAGAGAATTGTCAAGGGAATCATACTGGTCTACATTCATTTCCATTTTGGCAATCTGTTGGCATGCAAGTTTATGGTGTCTGAACAAATCACTTGTGTTGAAATGCTGGGATTTTAAATTGGTGGTCTGTGATTTTTTGTGTATAATTAGGCTTTGTTTTGTTGTGAATGAAGGTCAAGTCCATTTTTATTGCTAGCATGTTTTGGCTGCTGTTTTGGGGTGAACGTTTTGCATTTCTGTCTGCAGTAGTTTTCTATAAATATGGACCATTTACTCACCTGTGGTTTGATCAGTGAGTGGGCAGGATGACCTGAAAAAGTAGATATAAGGGATTTTGTTCCTTGGTGATTGACCCACTAAAGTGGAAGGAAAGTCTAGTGGGAGTAAATAGTTCAGGTTCATAATGCTTTCTTCAATATCCTTTTATCAAAAGAAAAGCTGTACTTGTTTGAAAATTGTGCGTTTGGATTGGCCACAACTGTTGGTGCTCTGTTTAGATGTGGGTAGCCATATTTGGTTGGTATGGAGTCACAGACAAATCGTGGCGAAACGCAAGAGCGTTGGGGTTCTTCCCACTGATTCTTATCAAAATTAATGGAGTGGTTGTAATTGCACATGGTTACGGTTACAATGAGGTTTTAGATTGACTGAGAAAGGAATAGATTTGAAATTCACCAGGCAAGAATTTTCTTTGACAAGTAGGATGACCATACTCACTTGAGACAGACATCGGAGCAGCACCCTGAACAGGAAATACTCATTTTTGCCGTTTGTGCAATTTTAAAACATCAGGAATAAATGGCGTTCCTGTAATTTAAAAAAAATAAGCGATTTGGATAACATTTGTACAAACTAGAGTACAATGCCTTTCAGGTGGGTCTGTTGGTCTTAAAGCAAATACCAGCTCAGAAAATCATGATTAAAATTGTAACTGTTTAATGTTTCATTTTTGCCTCTGTTTAATGGCTGAGCAAAACTCTTCTTTGGATACATTGCATTTCTACCCCAAAATAAGGTGGTATGAAGAGTGCTTGTACAGATTTGTGATCCATTTGTTGCACTGTGTTCATTAAATAAGTGTCATTTGAAAAGATGAAATAATATGCAGGCATGTTCGATTATCATAGAATTTACAGTGCAGAAGGAGGCCATTCGGCCCATCGAGTCTGCACCGGCTCTTGGAAAGAGCACCCTACCCAAGGTCAACAGCTCCACCCTATCCCCATAACCCAGTAACCCCACCCAACACGAAGGGCAATTTTGGACACTAAGGGCAATTTATCATGGCCAATCCACGTAACCTGCACATCTTTGGACTGTGGGAGGAAACCGGAGCACCCGGAGGAAACCCACGCGCACACTGGGAGGATGTGCAGACTCCGCACAGACAATGACCCAAGCCGGAATCGAACCTGGGACCCTGGAGCTGTGAAGCAATTGTGCTATCCACAATGCTACCGTGTTGCCCTTAAACACCAGTAAGTGGTGTTTTTAAAAACTAGCTGTGTACTCCAATGTTATAAGTCAATATTACTAGGACTTTTTGCTGTGAGATAAATCTGCTGTGCAACTCAACATTGCAGCAATTGTTTTGTGTAGAAATCCCCTGTAGTACTCGACTATCCCGTTGCAGTTAGAAATCTTCGTGCAGTTGTAGCAGTAAATTAATTTTTAATGTTGCATGATTTTGTACCGTTGGTCATTTCTAATCGATCGATACCATAACTACTACTGACTTGCATTTCCTGGCCTGTTTATCCCACCTCCCCCCAGAAGTTATTTTCACAGTTGTGGGAAAGCTGATAAATAACAATGTATGGCCCTGACTAGTTGATCCCTCAGTACTGTATGTTATCTGGAAATGAAATCTGGGATCACTATCCCTTCAGTCATTGGAACAGTATAAGTTACTGTTTTTTTCCCCTGAGAGTCAGGAAGCTGAGTTTAAGAGCTCTCCAGGACTTGAGCATATAATTTAGACAGACATGGAATGCATTCCTGAAGGAGTAGTGCAATGTTGTAGGTGCAGAGTTCCAGATGACGTTAGGCAGATGCCTGACTGCCCATTCAGGTGGGCGTGAAGGAATCTGACATTTTGCGTGGAGTTTTCTCCTAGTCCTGCAACCGACACAGGTTAACTAGCCACTTATTTTCTAATTATGGGATCTTGTTGAGAAGGCAGTTGCTGCATTTTTCAATGAAACAGTGACTGCGTTGCGATAATTGATTGAAAGTGAAGTGCTATGGGATGTCAAGGTCATGACTATTCCACCCTTTGCTCCTAGACACAGGAAGACCAGGCTGCTGTACTGGAATGTTTATCATTGTTGCCTTAATTTCAAGTCTTGTAAGCCAAGATTTTTGGTGATGGCATGCAGCAGTGTTGTATGATGTGTAATGAATTGGCCTAGCTGCCATCCTGGAAGTAGTTGTCTCTGAAAAATAAGTAATTTTCATTGAGTACTAATTTTTATCCTAACGGAGTGGTTTGGTGGCAGGTTCCAGCTTCCACTAAATGTGGAAATGAATTAGACATGTGACGAATGCAAAAACATTTAAATGAATAAGGACTAGTTAGTCAGTTGACTATGCATTGCTGCCATGGTCAGACCCCATCTGTTCTTTGATTATCTCATCACTGACCGCCCATCTGGCCTCTGGATTTATTCTGTTCGCCCCCAAAAAACTCATGTTTTGAAATCCTCTAAGTTTAGTAGTGGGTGGCATTAGTTTTAGAAAACTACTGAATAAGTATGTCCCGTTCTTTCTCTTTCTTTTCCCCCCCACCCTATTTTGTGTCTCATGATTATTCAATTTGTATGTAGACTCATTTTATGAGATCTACTGGGTTTCAAAAAAAATGTAACTTGCGATTTCCGCAAGGGGAATAATTTGTTGCTACATCCGGTATTTTGTTATGGTATATTTGCATTTAACATTACCAAAGACCTATCCCGTAACCTTGAATTGTCTCCTTCTGGTGTTGCATCCGATATGTTGTATTATTGCCATTTAATGTTTTAGACTTTTTAAAGTGGCGTATATTTGCTCTCAATGTTGGTTCAATCTTTAGACAATAGATTTTTTTCCTCAGCGACTTGAATGAGAAGGCAATTTACTTTTATTTCCTGATTTCTATAAATAGACAATTCCTGACTTCTATAAATAGACAAAGTAAATGATAAAATGTTTAGAATACTTGGGTGAATGCTACATTTTTTTTAATGGAGAAAGATCACATTTTTAGGGCATTTCAATTTGGGGAAACAAGTGGAGTTTATTGCAGCTGAAAAAGGGAATTTTGATTTCCATTGCCCTCTGATACTGGCTGCAGCAGCTGCCAGCATGTTCTGAAAAAAATGTGTCCCTGAGAGTGAATTTATTACATGTTTTCATTACTGTACCTGCACTTTAGAGGCCATTCCTATTAAGTGGGGTTAAAGGTGCTGTCAGACTTAATCGATGCTCATCTGAATAGTGTTCTTGAAAGGATATAATGGTGGCTACAAAAAAGCAGGCAGTTATTTTCAAATTGTTAATTTGTGTTAATATTTATATTTATGTTGGCTTTGAAAGAGTTGTGACAGGTTAAACAAGGATTTAAGTTATTTTCTCTCCCCACTCCAAATGCGAGATGGCGATTTAAAGTGCTATTTAGAAATAATTTGGGGAAAGAAAACAAGCTACCTTACTGGTAAAAAGATTAATAGCTTTTAAAAATTAGGTGGATAATTAATCTGTCATTAAAGTGCAAGATTGGAACAGAATACCTACTGATTTATATGTTACAAACTATAAACAATGAACTCCAAATACACAGTACCTAGAAATATGTTTAAATAAGTAATTTGATGAAATGGTCTGTTGCCACTTGGCATCTGTGTAAATAAAAAGTCCAAACCCCTTTATCCACTTTCCCTTCGTCCACAAATCCAAACTAATCTTAAAGTAAAAATTATGCATTCCGGTGCTAAACCAGGAAGTGAATTTCAGTCTCAAAGAAAACCTACTCCCCCATATCCCTCACATTTTCATCTTGTGTTCTATAAGATGTGTTTTTTATATTCTATTCCTTGTGAGAGAAATTCTGATTTCTTTTTTTTCATATAAATTTAGAGTACCCAATTATATTTTTCCCAAAGAAGTGGCAATTTAGCGTGGCTAATCCACCTAGCCTGCACATCTTGGGTTGTGGGGGTGAGACCCATGCAGACACGGGGAAAACATGCAAACTTCACACAGGCAGTGACCCAGGGCCGTGATCGAACCTGGGTCCTCAGTGCTGTCGGCAGCAGTGCTAACCACTGCACCACCGTGCCACCCCAACCCTGGATTTGTGTGTTGACTGCATTACTTCAGCCACGGGGAAACAAGTGATCCAAATTACTGCATGATTACCCAATAGTAGGGGATACTATTTTTAGATCTATATCAACGGTGAACATCTTGTGAACCTGGCCAGCCAAATTCGACTAGTCTTCCACAGCATCGATATCCATGTTGAACTACGTTCCAGAGAAACTGTGCATATTATCGGTTCCAGAAGAGAAATACGAAACCAGCCCATACATTGATATGAGAGACCATAAGACATAGGAACAGAATTAAGCCATTCGACCCATTGAGCCTGCTCCACCATTCAATTATGGCCGATAGGTTTTCATCTTCACTATTCTGCCTTTTCCCCATAACCCCATATCCTCTTTATTAATCAAGAACTTGTCTATCTCTGTCTTAAAGACACTCTGACTTGGCCTCCACATTGCCTTCTGCGGCAAAGAGTTCCACAGATTCATCACCCTCTAACTGGAGAAATTCAAAGAACAAAGAAAAGTACAGCACAAGAACAGGCCCTTTTCCCCTCCAAGCCTGCGCCGACCATGCTGCCCGTCAAAACTAAAATCTTCTAGACTTTCAGGGTCCGTATCCCCCTCTTCCATCCTATTCATGTAGTTGTCAAGATGTTCCTTAAACGTCACTATCGTCTCTGCTTCCACCACCACCTCCGGCAGTGAGTTCCAGGCACCCACTACCCGCTGTGTTTCTCTAAACCTTGCCCCTCGCACCTTAAACCTATGTCTCCTTGTAATTGACCCCTTTATCCTGGGAAAAAGCCTCTGATTATCCACTCTGTCTATGCCCCTCATAATTTTGTAGACCTCTATCAGGTTGCCCCTCAACCTCTGTTGTTCCAGTGAGAATAAACCGAGTTTATTAAATCTCTCCTCATGACCAATCCATCTAACCTGCACATCTTTGGACTGTGGAAAGGACCGGAACACCCGGAGGAAACCTACGCAGACATGGGGAGAAAGTGCAAACTCCCCACAGACGGTCGCCCAAGGCTGGAATTGAACCTGGGTCCCTGCTGCAGTGAGGCAGCAGTGCTAACCACTGTGCCACTCATTAGAGATTGTTGCCATCACATTAACTCCTGAAAGGGCTGCAAAATTAGGAAACCAAACTGGCTCTCAAAAGGCACAAACGTGTTGATGCATGGATTGCTGTTTTCGGAATTAGTGGGCAAAATTGATGTCTCACGTGGTTAGAGGCAATGGTTGAACCAAGTTGTTTATTCATATTTCTTTGCATCTTAGTTTGTCTCAGTTGCTCTTTGATACTGCATGTAGCTTTTACTTGAGAGTTATCAGTTTTTCACGAAGGAGCGAGGGGAATAGTTGTTTAGCAAAAGTCTAGGAATCCATGATCATTATGGGTTAAGTGTTTTTTTGGTAAAGGGTGATTTGGTTTCCATCAGTGGGGAGCTCAATTTGTAGTGGGAGATGATCAGGCAGCATATTATACTGCAATTACCTTTGTATCGGACCACGTGATGTGCTGACTAATGTTTCCAGCATCACCAGTGAGAGTAAATGTATTTAATGTTAAATTTGACCCTTTTTGAGCAAATAGACAATACCCATCTGCGCAGCCACAATTTGTGCATGCAGTAGCTCCTTGGCAAAAAGCAGGTAGAGCTTTGGGTTTTGTCTTGTTTTACATATATTTTGTTTACGTAAATGTTCTTGAATGTTGTGATGCCAATTTTTATTTGGCAGCATGTATTCATAGCAGCCGTTGTCAAACTAAGCTTTGAAAAGCTTTGAAGTGTTTTTTAAAAGATTGTTAGATAAACATTTTATCAATTTATAGTATTGTACACTGCATATCACGTTTTTTTTCAATTGTCACTCCAGTGCAGGCTCCTTCCTATGTGCTCTTATTTTCTCTCTCTTGCTGTGTTAATGAAAAATAAAACTTACCGCTTCCTAGACTGTATGGAAGTAGTTATATTGACTATAGTTGAGGCACATGTATAGAGCCCTTGAAGGAATGCAATAAATTATGCTAATTTCTAATTTGCTGGCGATATTATAGAGAATTGATAGCGCAATGGATGCTTTTCAGGAGATGTCTGGTTCTCCATGAGTATAGTTGAATTGCTGTACGAATCATAAATCTTAATGACTTAAGCTGGAATTCGTCAAGCTAGAATTCATGGGGTAGCTCGTTAGCATAGTGGTTAGCACAATTGCTTCACAGCTCTAGGATCCCAGGTTCGATTCCCGGCTTGGATCACTGTCTGTGCGGAGTCTGCACGTTCTCCCCGTGTGCGTGGGTTTCCTCCGGGTGCTCCGGTTTCCTCCCACAGCCCGGTGGGCTAAACAGCTGGCTTGTAATGCAGAACAATGCCAGCAGCGTGGGTTCAATTCCCGTACCGGTCTCCCCGAACAGGCGCCGGAATGTGACGACTAGGGGATTTTCACAGCATCTTCATTGCAGTCTATTTGTGACAAGCGATTATTATTCTTACATTATTAAGATGTGCAGGTTAGGTGGATTGGCCATGCGAAATAGCCCTTTGTGTCCAAAATTGTTCTTGGTATTGGGTGGGGTTACTGGGTTATGGAGATAGGGTGGAGGTGTGTGCTTGGGTAGAGTGCTTTTTCCAAGAGCCGGTGCAGACTCGATGGGCCGAACGGCCTCCTGCACTGTAAATTCTGATATACCTTCCATTAACCTCACGACATATTTGTAACTTTTTTGCTAAATTGGGCCAATGAATATCTGTCGTGGAGCGCTCTCATTAGACAATGGAAAGTGAATGGCCTGTATCTTTCTAACTCATTGAAAAGAAATATTACCGTTAGCTGTGAATGGGTCACATCAATAGTTCAAGACATGATTTAAGTGCAGACAAGCTGATGTGTTAGGAATTCTACTTTATAATTACTTTTCTTTTCAGTGACTTGGAAGACTAAGTGGTATTTATGTTAAAAATATTCATTTGCAAGTATTTTGCCAGGTTATCTTTTCAGCTAGTTCTTTCAGACTCTGGCTTCCGGCAGCTTGGCTCACTATTTTGCTAAGTCTGTTAAGAAATCTGTTAAGAGTACGTAAATCAAGTGTGGAGCTCAAGCTGGCATTGCAGTATACATGTGTGTACGAGTGGGATTGAAACTTGGGAAAAGTAATTAGATTTTTCTGGTTAAATTTGTGAAGAGTGGGCACAATCTAAACTTATTATTTTACAGCAATCCATGAGATTCTCAAGTTTATACCGTTAAAGTATGTTGACTCAGCTCCTTCACCCTGTTCGGATATCCAAAGTGCTTTAACCTTGGAGTGATCCATGTGAACCTTTTTCCAAAGCCCTCAATAGCATCTACCATGGGCACAGTATTTTAAATGGAACCATGTAAAAGGATAAAATTATAGTTTGTAATGGATAGTACTGTGAATACAGTATAATATGCTATATTCATCAGCTGTGCATTCATTACATTGGTTGTAAATGATAACTTAATATGTTAATTTCACCACGGGCTTCTGTTCCCAGTTGGGTGTAAGAGTGTTTGACACCATGCCCGTATGAAAAGTGAGAAGTGAAGCTGGAGGAGTATAGAAAACTTGCTCAACTGAACATGCCAATGAGGCAATTGTGGTGGTGATATGCTCTGGTACATAGTAGTGAATTTGACTTCTGCCAGCGCACTGTGTAAGGTGAAATCTGGCCGAATAATGAGGGAACTATTCTGTTTCAATCGGTTAGTAATAGCTTGGTTAGGTGGATTAGCCAGGCTAAATTGCCCTTAGTGTCCTAAAAAATAAGGTTAATGGGGGTTGTTGGGTTACTGGTATAGGGTGGATACGTGGGCTTGAGTAGGGTGAACTTTGCTCGGCACAACATCGAGGGCCGAAGGGCCTGTTGTGCGCTGTACTGTTCTAATTCTAAAAAAGCTATCAAAATTTAATTGATTCCGGATTTTAAATACACCAATTTCACTAAATTAGCAGAAACAAATGAATTTGTTGCAAAGTCAACTCCAGATGCTGCAGATACTGAAGCTAGAATGGAAAATCCTGTTAATTGAACAATGACGGAAAAACTTTAATTCATCCCTAATGTCAAAATGCACATAAGATGAAAGCAAGGTGACTGTATAATCATGTATAAAGGCTAAGTAATGTAATGCTCAAGAAAACATAGTATAAATACTGAAGAGACGCACTGCCAAAATGTCACTGGGGAAGAGGATAGTAAACTTCTGTGATAACATTGCTAAAACATTTTTGGGTAGATCTGTCAAAGACTATAGAACGAGCGAAAGATTCCTCACGGCAGATCTAAATGGATCCCCCAGGCTGGTAAAGATTTAAATAATCACTACATTGGATCAGTATTGTGTTAAAAATTATCAGGAACTTTGTGGATGATACTGAAATAGGTGGGAAAGCAGGCAGTGAAGACGAGATGAAGATCATACAGATGGATATAGGCAGGCTAGGAGATTGGGCCAAAATCGGACAGATGGAGTTTAATGTAGATGAGTGTGAGGTTATCCATTTTGGCCAAAAAAAAAAGAAAGGCAGATTATTAGCTAAATGGAAAGGAGATTCAAAATGTGTCTCGGCAGAGGGATCTGCGTGTCTTTGTTCATGAATCGCAGGTACAGCATGTAATTAAAAAGGCAAATGGAATGTTAGCATTTATTGCAAAAGAACTGGAGTACAAAAGGAGACAAGTATTGTTGCAATTGTGTAGGGTGTTGGTGAGACCATCTGCAGTATGGTTGAATTTTCACCACCTCATTTGAGGAAGGATGTGGTGGCATTAAAAGCAGTTCAGACGATGTTCACCAGATTTATTCCGGGATGAACGGGTTGCCGTATGAGGAGAGATTAAACAGTTTGTGTTTATACTCGCTGGAGCTTAGAAGGATGAGAAGGGGATCTGATCGAGGTATATAAAATACTAAAAGGAATTGATAAAGTAAATGCAGATCAAATGTTCTCCCTTGTAGAGCAATCTAGAACGAGAGGTCACATACAGGTTGAGAGACTGTATATTCAGAACTGAGATGAGGAGGAACGACTTCTTGATGAGGGTGGTGAATTTGTGGAACTTGCTGCCCCATAGTGTGGTGGAATCTAAATCATTAAATGGTTTCAAGAAGGAGATAGATGGGTTTGAGGGATATGGGAACTGGTAGGGAGATGGATTTGAGACCAGGAAGAGATTAGCCATGATCTGATTGAGTGGCGGAGCAGGCTTGAAGGGCTGAATTGCCCACTTCTGCTCCTAATTCCCATGTTATGCTGTTATCAGTGAACATTGTAAATATAAATATTAAAACAGATTTAATTATCCTTGAATTATAAATCTTAAAATAGATTGTGCTGATGAACAAATTATATTCACCTATGAGTCCTTAAAAATTAGATGTGTAATAATCTTTATTAGTGTCACAAGTAGGCTTACATTAACACTGCAATGAAGTTACTGTGGAAAATCTGCGAGTCGCCACACTCCGGCAGCTGTTCGTGTACACCGAGGGAGAATTCAAAATGTCCAATTCACCTAACCAGTCTTTTGGGACCTGTGGGAGGAAACCGGAGCACCCAGAGGAAACCCACGCAGAAATGGGGAGACCGTACAGACTCTGCACAGACAGTGACCCAAGCCAGGATTCGATCCGGGTCCCTGGCGTTGTGAAGCAATAGTGCTAACCACAGTGCTACCGTGAGAATGGCTCCGGTGCTGAGAAACTTTGCTACGAACATTGACAAAGCTAGGGCTCTGCCCTATTTAGAGAGGATTGAGTGGAGATTTGTTCAGAAGCATGAGTGGTCTGGACAGAGTAGATAGGAAGCACCAGTTCTCATTGGCAGAAGGGTCCCGATAGTCCCGAACCAGAGTGTAACAGTTTAAGGCGATGTTTGAAAAAACCAAAAACGATACGAGGAATGTTCTTTCTAAGCAGTGAATGGTTGGGATCTGGATGAGCATGTGGTGGAGGCAGATTCAATTGTGGCTTTCAAAAAGTAATTGGATAATTATTTAAAAGAGGAAATATTTGCTGGAGCACAGGGGAAAGGGCAGGAGAGTAGGGCTAGCAGAGTAACTCTTTGGAAATGTTTTTTATTGAGTTTTCATATTTTATATCCAACAAATTATTAGAGAAAAAAACACGCAAAAATTAACATGTATATTTACAGGTAAGCATCTTCATAATAACAACTGTGGCCGCCCCCTTTAGCCGGCATACATATTTTACATTCCCCAATATGGCCGAGGCACATGTTTATAGGCATTTATTTACAGTTTGGTTTTGGGCCTTAGCTTGCCAGCAAACCCCCATAACGAACCCGTAGCCCTCCCCCCTCTCCGATTCCCGTCCATTTTTCCCTGATTCTTGGGCCACCCGACTATTCTTCCTCTTGTTCGTTGGTCACAAACAGGTCCCGGAACAATTGCATAAATGGCTCCCACGTTCTGTGGAAGCCGTCGTCTGACCCTCTGATGGCGAATTTGATTTTCTCCATTTGGAGAGATTCCGAGAGGTCGGACAGCCAGTCTGCAGCTCTGGGCGGTGCTGCTGACCGCCAGCCAAACAGGATTCTACGGTGGGCGATCAGGGAGGCAAAGGCAAGGGCGTCCGCCCTCCTCCCCAGGAATAGATCTGGCTGATCTGAAACCCCGAAGACCGCCACTATCGGGCATGACTCCACCCTCACCCCCACCACTTTGGACATAGCCTCGAAGAAGGTGTGCCGGTTTTTGCAATTACAGTCCCAACTACATCCAATCCGATGGCAGGGCAATCTTCCTTCAGTTCTTCCATCAAGGAGCAGGGTATGGTGCGGTCGTCGCACGTAGGCCGAACATCCGTCCACCGGGGTCACATTCCAGGCAATAATTTGAGCCAAATGGCTCCAGTCTCTAGTCTCTGCCTGTAGTTTTGTCAGTTTTGTTTTTAATGTCTGATTAGCTCTTTCTACCATTCTCGCTGCCTGGGGTCGATACGCGCAATGTGATTGTTGTTTTATTCCCAGCTGAGTACAAAATTCCTTATTGATCTGTCCCACAAAATGAGGTCCATTATCAGAGCTTAATCGATGTGGAAACCCAAATCTAGGAACAATTTCTCGCATCAAAACTTTTACTACCGTGGAAGCTTTGTGATCTACAGTGGGGTAAGCTTCTATCCACTTAATAAATACATCAACAATAACCAATACATGTTTATAACATTGGCATCTTTCTAACTCAATGTAATCCATATGGAGTGTCTCAAAGGGACCTTCCGGTAACGGGGTTTTACCCATTTCACAAGGTATTGCTTTTCCAGGGTTATATCGCTGACAACGACTGCTAATGTTTTGTGCTATTTTCTGCAGTCTTGGATGCCACCAAGTCTTCAGCAATATATCACCTGTAGCTCGTGCACCACAATGAGTTGCAAAGTGAACACATTAGGTGACCCAGGCTGCCAAGGCTTCGGTCATACAAGTTTGTCCTGCCGGGGTGACCCACAACTTAGTTACGTGATCATAATGACACCCCCATTCTTCCCATAACTCTTTCATACTTTTAGGAGTGTCTTGCAACTTAACGACGTCGGTAATAGTTGGCATTGGCTTTTCCGAGGGAGACTGGCTTGTTGAGCTTTTAGTCTGACTCATACTTCTTGGCACCACCATCTCCTTCCATTGGGAGGCTTCTTTGGCTTGGTAGTCTGCCTGTCTATTTCCTATATCTGTTGGGGTTTTTACCCGATGTATGGGCAGTGCATTTTATAACTGCGATTTGTTTGGGCAACATCAGGGCCTGTAGCAAGTGAGAAACTAATGCCTTGTGTGAAATTTGTTTGCCGGCGGATGTCAAATATTCTATTCCCCCCCCCCCCCCCCCCCCCCCCCCCCCCCTTATACTTGGCCAAAGTCATGCGTGACTCCAAAGGCATATCTAGAGTCTGTATAAATAGTCACCCTTAAATCCCTTCCGAGGACACAGGCGCGAATTAGGGCAAATAACTCGGCTTGTTGGGCTGAGAACGGGGTTTCAAAGGCTGCTGCCTCCAAGGTTTTCCCGTCCTGATTTACTATCGCATATCCTGATAGCCGCTCCCCCCTTTCACCGATGGAAGCACTTCCATCTGTGAACATGGTCAGGTCTTGGTCGTTAAGAGGGGCATCCGACAGGTCCTCCCTGACAGATGAATCTTCCTTTATAAGTGACATGCAATTGTGTCCAGGGTGTTCTTGCTCAAGGGGTGAATTGGTGAGAAGATTTGCAGGATTAATAGTGGTGCAATGGTGGAATTGGAGCGTTGGATTGTTCAAGAGATAAACCTCATACTTGTTCTGTCGAGCCATGGTGAGATGCTGAGTTTGGATCTGGCCTAGTAAGGCCGTGACCGAATGAAAGCCCAGGCTGGGAATAGCTTATTGTTTTAGCGGATACTGCCTGTACATACCCACGCTTGGGTCTCAGAAGACAGTTTACAGGGAATGTGGCTTGTTCAGCCATTTTGTGTCATTAATATCCAAGTTGTTCTACCGTCACATTCAACCTTTGCATGTCTAGTGAATTTACCATAGAAGTTTCTGTCTTAAATCAAGTCACTACATTATTGATTATACCTCTTCTAACCCTGTGTAGGTCGTCATGCCCTCAAAATCTAGTGGCACCCGTGTCATTGGCAGCCTGCTTCATAACAACCTTACTGTACATATTTAATTCATATTATAAATAATAACGGAATGCGTGAGAAGCAGGCACAAGTTGTATACGCATCCGATGCCTTTCCCCGAATGTAGCTGTAGTCGAGCATTAAAATAAGCTATATCCTTGGTCCAGTCTCTGACTGCTGGGTTGCATATCCCATCAATAAATTATATAAATCCCCATAGTTCATATAGCTACATGTATCCTGTGTACGTTGTGAAGTCAATGATGTTCAAGTGCCTTGAAGTACTTGTAGTGGTTCTGAGATCTCAAGAGTCATCACAAGTCTCCACAGGTGCTGCTGTCATGCCAGCCTTTCCTGAATGTTTAACCTAAAAATTTAAAGGAAAAGTGTCCTGGTCGTCACAAATTCCTGAAGCTACTGTAAATATCGTGACACTTATAATTACTTGTAAAGTTCTGTACTGTATGTCCTATGTTCTAACACCAAAGATCAATTCTGCATGGGTTAATTATCTGAATATATCTGAAAATTCAAAACTTAAGATCTGTAAGTTCCAATTAAAAATTAATCTTCAGCTATTTTGACTTTTCATTACTTTTATCAAAATTACAAGGCCAGAGCTCAGTGTGGACAGGCAAACCAGCACGGGAGTGTTGGATTGCTGCCAAGTTCCTGTTATCAGGTGTCTGAGAACGATGTGTCTCGTGGAATATAGATTTGCTTCAGTCAGTTGTGTGATTTAAAAAAAAAAAAACAGCTTCACATATTGTCTGAAGTTTTAATTTCCAATCTAATTTTGAACAATTATTTTAAAATATCAAACACAATATGTTATTGAATCTCTGACTGAACCAATTTTGTTCTTTCCAGACGTCATGTTGTCATCACCCTACTTTTGTTCAAATTAGAAATATGATCATGGACATATTTAATTTACCCATCTGTTCTTTATAATTAATTCTGCAATCTCATAATTAAAACATCTGCGTTGTGAGACAGGTTAGTTTTACCCCACTGATGACTGCAAAGTATTTGTGTCAGGGAAGTTTTAACCCTGAACTAATGAAACATCGGCTTGATCATATGCCATATGCATTGCAACTTGTCATATGTATTTCAACTATCCTAACTTCTACTGAACACCATAAAATTAATATTTTCTTATTTTTACATACGTGATTTTGCACCCTGATCAAAATTCCTTGTATATTAAAATTACCCCGGAAATGTCAATGATAGCCTTTGAAGAGAAAAACATTGTTAACTGTACTCAACTATGATCTTTAAATCACAATGTCAGATGACACACCACAATAAGTTAATGAAGGATTTTAGACTGTTTTCAAGGTCACCAGCCGCACCTGCGACTACCGGAACTCAACAGAAACTCAAGTCAAAACCCGTCAGGTGCAAATAAGAATCGCCTCACCCGTCTTCCACTGATCACAACTTGAAAGTCATGTCAAAGTCTGAAGTCAAAGTCCGAAAATGAAACATGAATACAGAGACCGTGAACAGCCCAGAACAAAGCACAGATGCCCAAAACTCTCTCTCTCTCTCTCTCTCTCTCTCTCTCTACGTAACTCTGTCTGTCTTTGGAACTCTTGTCGGTCTTTCTCTTTATCTAACTACCTCTCCGTCTCTGCCTCTCCCTGACTCACTCTCTTTCGTTATCAGACTTCTGTGTTACTTTAAAATTATGACAATGAGTCTGCAAAATATGTGTTTTCTTTAATTTTAAAACTGGGAATTAATATGTACGCTTAAACAGCTATTTTTCCCCCTATGTTGGGTGTCTTCGAAATACCTGGCTTCTACAGTTAAGTAAAAATCCTTCTGGAGCCTATTCTAAAATTACAGATTATAAACCCAAGGTTACTTTCTCAGAAGATAAATCGCAGCAGAGAGAGATATTAACATTCACAGACCAAGCATACACATTCTCACAGGTCGCAAATATCAGAGTAAAAGACTGAAATTTCACAGTGGCTCAATTGAAACAAAATCTTTCATTCTCCTTCGAAAACTTTATCTGTGTTATTCCATTTAAGTCAATTTCCACTGATTAATTTTAGAGGCATTAGCTATTCTTAGAGACGTATATTTCTTTGTGCAGATGACCTGCTTGCTGAAATGGTTAAATTTTTGTACAGAATCGAAAGTGGTGGAGAACTTGGCATGATGCCATCTCCATCCCGTCCTTACTCAAATTTATTTTTTTGTTCTTTTTCAATGTTCACTATTTAACCAGTTTTTGGAAAGAGACATTACTGGATGTTTATTTTCCTTTTATTTCAAATGAACTGAACCACCGCCGAGTCTATCTGGAAGGCCTGAAATGATCTCAAGTTATTCTAGACAAGAATCCATTGTTAAGTTCCTAACCTTAATCTTGTATTGACTTTACTCCCCATTTTTCATTTTGGGAGGGGGATTTGTCATCCTCAGATATTCCTGAACAAAAACTAATTGAGTGTTTCAATTATCCTCTGATCCTTTGGACTTTATTTGATTTTTTTCTTTCTCCATGAGACATTCCAGGACAGTCCTTAGCCGTAATTGTTGGCAGTTTTGTGATGTCTTTTGCCAGTTTGCACAATCTGTACTGCCGCTATCTTTACTCACTTTATTGCTATGCTTAAAGGAGTCGGAGCTCCATTCCTCCAAACGAGCCTGTCTTCCAAATGGTTTGAAGGCTTAATTTCAGTCATTTGTTCTTTTAACTGGTGAACTAAGACGATTCCTGCCCCACCTGTCTCATCTCACCTCCGTGCATCCCACCAGTCCTCTCTGCTCCACAGAGACCACACCCATCTTTGACCATTGTTTTTTTTAAACCAGAGTATTTTGCTCTTCAAAACCAAAATTTTTTTAAAAACTGACTCTTTTACTCGTTTGGCCTTGATACCAGATTCGTTGGATGTTACCTCACCGTCTGTCCGCCTTACCGAGTGACTCTAATTTTTGGCGGTCAAAGGTTTGACTACTCGCCTTGTCCACTGGCTCGTGCGGCGTCCGGCTCAGCAACATCCTTCCAGATTTACACCAAATGTTAGGGGTGAAAATATTCACACGAAGGCCTGAGTATCAGTAACAAAGCAGTTTATTATGTCAGAATTCTGGGAGATAAGATCTGGGGACTCCGCAGTACCTGACAGTACCTTATCCCACTTAAGCTTAAACTCACATGGATTAATATACAGATTCAAGGCGGATAGCCTAATAACTTGGTTCTTTTCCCATATGCGCATTCCTTTTTTCCAAGACCGTGGCTGTATTAACTATTCCTTTCTCTGTCAATTTTATACCCAATTTTAATGCATTAGTTCCCCCCCAGTGGCCATTTTTCTTCGCCTAAATTTTTATGCAATTTCCCCGATAATAATCTCAGCTGCTTAGAGTGTTCCGGATACTGTTCACAAAGCGTTTGCAGTGCACTGCCACTTTCAAAAGTGGCGTCTAACGTATTACCCATTGTACCCGTTATCTGATGCCAGATAGTCCTTCCAATTACAATTTAATAGTGATCCTAGATCACTAATCCAATTTTGAATTTATTACATAGAATTTACAGTGCAGAAGGAGGCCAGTCAGCCCATCGAGTCTGCACCGGCTCCTGGAAAGAGCACCATACCCAAGGTTAACACCTCCACCCTATCCCCATAACCCAGTAACCCCACCCAACACTAAGGGCAATTTTGGACACTAAGGGCAATTTATCATGGCCAATCCACCTAACCTGCACATCTTTGGACTGTGGGAGGAAACCGGAGCACCCGGAGGAAACCCACTCACACACGGGGAGGATGTGCAGACTCCGCACAGACAGTGACCCAAGCCGGAATCGAACCTGGGACCCTGGAGCTGTGAAGCGATTGTGCTATCCACAATTCTACCGTGCTGCATAACAGGGTTATCCTGCCCCGTTTTTCAATTGATTAAGGAAATTACGTGTGTGGTGTTTTATGCCAGGGTCCGCAACGCTTTTGCCCTGTTTATGTGTTGTTGAGCAGTGTTATCTGCATCTGCAGGGGATTATAATTTAAATCACGGAGTAATCGCGCTCCGTACAAGCCAATTAACAGCTCGAAGGTGACACCGTAAAGATTCCATGTCACCCGCCGTACAAAGTTAACAGGAACCTTTTGTCGCGAAGGTTTCAGGTAATAACAAGGATCATGTTGGCATCGATATCTCTTTACCTCTTTTAACTATTTCGTAGGGACTCCAACCCACGCTTTTAGAGGAATCTAACCTCAGGGACTCAAACCCAAGCTTTTAGAGGACTCTAACCTCAGGGACTCCAACCCAAGCTTTTAGAGGAATCTAACCTCAGGGGCTCAAACCCAAGCTTTTTGAATTTCTGTGGTCCGCCAGACTGACCTGAATCTCGTAGGGATGTCTCCAGCAGCAGGCAGTAGGACAGGCTCGCAACCAGGACAGCGAAGGAGAAAAACCAAAGTGATAATAATCACATTTGGGGGCCCTATTTTCCCCACGCGTCCGGAGGCGATCTGCTGCTTACACCGTCTGCTTCTGTCGACGCACCAGAGATCCCCGTACGGGCCACCAATTTCACTTCTGAGAAGTTTCACTCCAATGCACATGCTAAGCAATTAACAGGCCACTGTTCTATCAAGCTAAAGAAAAATAAATGTTTTTTCTTAACATTACTGAAAGACGTCTTCTGAAATATTTACGCCATCCTTCTGGCTGATTAGTGACATTAAAGGAACAGTCATAAAGTCACTACCAGCAGACATTCACGCTCCCCACTGCCAATCCAGGTCGAAACTTTGTGCCCTCTTTCAATAGTTCCGCTTGGCCGCAGTTCCATGGCCCCATTTATAATCAAAGTACACTTTGACTCACCATAAGAACCCCGTCTGTACTGTTCCCTTTTTGAACAGAAACTGAACCCTTAAAAGTATTTTGCTTGGTCTTTAAGACAAAGTTTTATCTGCTTTGCCACAGCAGCAGCTTTTCTTTGTTCCATAAGGTGCTATGAAAATGTTGCTTAAAAACTACCTCCATACACCTCAATCAATGGGTTTCTACTTTTAGATTCTCTACCATCCTAATGGCAACCTTCAGTCCCATGGCACTTCTCTGACTTGAGGTGTTTACCAGGAATTCTAATTCATAGAATCCCTCCAGGGCAGAAGGAGGATGTTGGCCCATCAAGTCTGCACCGGCACCCTATTTAAGGCCACGCTTCCACCCTACCCCTGAAACCCGGTAACCCTACCTAACCTTTTGAACGCTAAGGAGCAACTTTGCATTGCCAATCTACCTAACCTGCACATCTTTGGACTGTGGGAGGAAACCCATGCAAACATGGGGAGAATGTGCAAACTTCACACAGACAGTCCACCGAGGTCGGAATTGAACCCAGGTCACTGGAGCCGTGAGGCAGCAGTGCTAATCACTGCCGCTATACATTTATTTTCTGAATTCTTTAAAGGAACAAATTAAAACATAATCATCTTGGCAAACGAGAGATGGTGGTGCTTGGAAATTTTAAGTTGTACAAGTTGGGCCTATATTGAAACATACAGGATCCTGAGCGGACTTGATAGTAATCGATACCAGGAGGATGCCCCTACTTGTGAGGGGGACTAGATTGTGCAGTTTAAGAATGAGGCCTCTCTTTTAAGATGGAGATGAGAATAAGGAAAGTGAAGTTGATAGCAGAACCAGATCAGCCATCATCCTGTGCTGAATGGACTATTCCTGCTCCGAAGTACTATGTTTTCACGTAATTGGAAAGATGCTTGAAAGGAGTGTGAAACGCTCAATCTAAGGGACTGCTGCCTCACGGTGTGGAGGTCCCGGGTTCAATCCCGGCCCCAGGTCAATGTCCGTGTGGAGTTTGCACATTCTCCCCGTGTTTGCGTGGGTCTCACCTCCACAACCCAAAAAGATGGTGGATTGGCCATGCTAAATTGCCCCTTAATTGGAAAAAAATAATTGTGTACTCTAAATCTATATATAAAAAAAGAAATGTTCAATATGATTTTTGATGAAGGAATCGTCAGAGATACATTTTTTAAAAAATATCTCCGATGTTTTCAGTTTTATACATAACACCAAAACAACTCATCCTGCCCAAGTAACACCTAAATCACAACCCCGGCACCGAAAAAATCCAATCCTCCCTAGACCCGCCCTCCTCCACTAACAACTAACGGTTACCAGATCTTTGAAATACATAGCAAGTGGCTGCCATCTTCAGTACGACCCCTCAATTGCTCCCCTCACGGTGTACTACAGTATAATTTTTCAAGGTATAGGAACTCCCTCCGATCTCCCAGCCACACTGAAACACTGGGTGGCAAAGCTGACCTCCATCGTATCAGCACTTGCCTCTGAATAATTAGCGAGGCGAAGGCCAGTACATCTGCCCCCGCACATATCTGCAGTTCCAGCAAGTCTGACACCCCAAATATGGCCACTACGGGACAGCGCTCAAGTTTAATTTTGAGAAACGCCGACATGGTGCTAAAAAAGGAGGCCCAGAATCCCACGAGCTTAGAACATGACCAGAGCATATGCGTGTGATTAGCCGAGCCCCTTCCACCTTTGCCCTTCACTCCTGCAAAGAATCATCTACTCATTGACAGTCAGATATACTACTTTTAAGCTGTATTAAGCGACACCTCGCGCAGCAGGACGTGGAGTTCCCCCTCCGCAGGGCCTCACTCCATACCCATCCAACAGCAGCCCCAACTACTCCCACTTGACCGTAACCCCCTCCACCGATACTGCGTCCTCGGACATAATCCTTCCATAAATATCCCCCCCATGTGTCTGTGGGTTTCCTCTGGGTGATCCAGTTTCCTCCCACAGGTCCCGAAAGACATGCTGTTGGATGAATTGGAAATTCTGAATTCTCCCTCAGTGTAGGGAGTGTGACGACTAGGAGCTTATCACAGTAACTCAATTGCAGTGTTAATGTAAGCCGCCTTGTAACAATAATAAATATCCATACGCAGAGCCCCAGATCTGCCAATCTCTCAAAGTGCTTGCCGAATTGTCTCAAATTCGACTGCAATTACCTCCGTCAGATTATTCACAGTAGTAGGTGCAGCCCCCATCCGACGAGCTTGCCTCTGCCATCTTTGTTCCCAACGGACTCTCAACTCTCCCAGTTCTTCCGAAGGGCCTCGTTTGTAACCCCCCCCCTCCCCCGCCGATCACTGTCCGTGTGGAGTTTGGACATTCTCCCGTGTCTGCTTGGGTCTCACCCCTACAACCCAACATGTGCAGGGTAGGTGAATTGGCCACAATAATGCTTCTTAATTGTGCACTTTTAATTAAAAAAAGACTAAAAATCGAGGAATCTGGCGGGAGCTACCTACCGTGTGACCTCCTACATGCTGCCACAGAAAGTCTTAATTGCCAGGGATGCATAATTATGTCTGGGGGGGGGGGGGGGGGGGCTGAGGAGAGTCATGTTGTACAGTTTTAACTTTGTGAAAAAGTTACTATGTTGGAGGAAGAGAGATTCCTGGTTACATTGGAAAGCATTCAAATACTTTACTGTAGCCAACGAGGCAACTGGGTGGGGGTTGCAGCACCCAGTTGAGTTCCTGATTCCAAATCTGCAGGACACCAAGAACCCCACATAAAAAGGGGTCTATATTCAGGTACATTGTCAGCATGTAACTTTATTCCATATAAGGTAATGGCGGAAATCTGAAGTTCCAGAAAGTCTGGCCGAATCTGGGGAATACAGAACAATTGCCCTTATCCGAATAGAGCCGACTTTCTCTGATCTCAGTTTGCAGGACAAGTCCAGACTTGCCATGAGTTGCCTGTCTCTGACCAGTGTATTCGAACTTGGCCTGTCTAAATTCCCATCAGGCCTGGTTTTAATTTAAAGTGTCCAATTCTGCCTGGCCTACGATTACGGCTGTTGGCCACCTGGCCACAGTAGAAATTTGGCAATATCTATGGATCTGCTTAAGCTGTAAGTTACCAGTTATAGGCCTTGCTTGCTTGAGGGTACCAATTTTATTCTACTTTTGTACTTGGAACTTCTTCTCTATTTCTAATCATGTTGTTATTTTGAGAACTTAAGTCGCAGTCTGTTGTTTCAGACTCCCTTGGGTTGAATTTGTGTCACTGAATCAGAGCTTTAAAAAGTGATGTAAGACCCACCAATCCTGGGTGCAAATCATGGCTAACTGCACTAATTTAGTGCTATTGATCGACTCCTAAATGCATTTTGGAATGTTTGTGTCATCTTTGTAACTTAATGACATAGTGAAAATCAGTTGGAAAGGTAGAAAAAAAATAGTATTGGATTTTGTTGAAAACATAAGCGTAAAACAAAGCTTTTCATTTTAAAAACTACAATGGGAAGTCAGTTGTCACCCATGTTGGGAATTTATCTTAAAGTTTGCAATGTGTGGTCCAAAAGTTGTTTGGGAAATGAAATGAATGAATGAAAATCGCTTATTGTCACGAGTAGGCTTCAAATGAAGTTACTGTGAAAAGCCCCTAGTCGCCACATTCCGGCGCCTGTTCGGGGAGGCTGTTACGGGAATCGAACTGTGATGCTGGCCTGCTTGGTCTGCTTTCAAAGCCAGCGATTTAGTCCTGTGCTAAACGGCCCCACACAAACAGCCCCTAAACATGCTCACACATGTATTTTCATTAGGAACATTTTGAACGTGGTGCCACAATTGATTCTTTATCAAGTGGCCAAATATTGCACGATGCAAATCTTGTTGCCAAGTTACAATGAAATGCGATTGATCCTATAAGGTAGCATTGCACATTTATTCATTTACATAGCTGTGTTAATTAGAAATTGCAGATATTGGAGATGGTAATTTGTCTGTTCTGCCCAGATGCTGCCGAACCTGTATTTCTAGCATTTGCCATTTTTGCCGTGTTAATGAAAATGGGATTCTCAAGGTTGCTCAATAAAGCTGATTAAACTACAGATGTGAAAATCATAGCATTTCTATTCAGCTCGTATGTTGACCTTGTTTGATGCTGATATCTCCTTCGTTTACTTTGAATATAAATTGCAGAATAAATTCATTATAAATGAATCATTCAATACCTTGGTTTTTAAGCCGGCCAATTGAAAGGTCTGTAGTTAGTTTGGGAGGGGAATGTTTCTGGTGGTGAGAGACTGACACTGATATATTCATATTGCCTGCAGAGAATATTGAATAATGTCTAAACTGCAGCCGAAGTTATTCCACAAGAACTCACTGTCCTGGTAGCAATTCAATCCAAGTTGAGGACAGTTTAAAAAAAAAATGCATTCTTCTATTGAGCGGGGTGAGTATTTTACGTTTATGTGCAGGCCTGGTTCCTTGGTTGTGATTATCTGGGTTTGATGGGGAGAATATCCAACACGGCTTTTGCTCCTGTTTTCTATTTAGTAAGATTTGCTGAGTTATTTTTAAATACAAATTTGTCTGGTTATGATGAGGTTAGAGTTAAACCAATGTAAATGGGTATGCTGACAATATCCAGACGCAAATGAATAATTGGCTATTTGGGTGAGCCATCCGAAAAAATGTGGTGTCGTGTGCAGTTTTCAGCAGGGTGTCTAGTCCTTTAAGGTAATAAAACTGGTGAGGAAACAAAAATCAGTCAGATCTTGTGCATCCTCGTCACTTTAGAACTTGGCGTTTAATTTTGCATGGTTTGCGTTCTGCAGATTATGAATGTGTTGCATTATATATGCTTAAAGGGTATGTGCTTTCCATGGTATAGTGAGAATTGATGGCTGGCAGCTTGTTATAGTTTTAAGCTGGAATTCCTATTATTACAATCATTTTGACCATTGTTAAGTAGTGTCTGGTCTGGGCTTTCCATTGAGCTGGGTGGGCTGTTGAACATCATGCCATTAGTCACCCTGAAATATTTGCAGTCAGGAGAAAAATTGGTTTAAAATTTGTACTAGTATGCAATTGAATGCCACACATTCAAGTTTTAGTATAACCAGAATAACGGAACTCAGCCTAATATTAGCACATTTACCTTGTGATCAATATGCAATAAAACACTTTGAATGTTGGCCAGTTTGGCCAACCATAGTTGGCTGGTTCTATTATGTCTGGAATTTTAAAACATTACTGGCATGTAATCATTCCTGAGACTTCTGTGGTGGTTCCAGTTATGAAGAGCAGCTCCAATGCAAACAGTAGTGGTGGTAGGATTGGACGTCAGCACTTAGCAGATCTGAGAGTCACGTGACTTTGGAAACCCACACTATAAACAGGAATTTAACATGCATGCTGTACAAAAAGTGCTTCTACACATTTCCTCTTCGTGTGCAATAAGAAAAAGGCCATAGCTAAAATACAATTGAGTTGGACAAGTTATTAATGAACAAAGCTTAACTTGACCTAAGTAATCGTGCAGGTTAATGAAATACAGCTTTAAGTGCGGCAACTGATAGTTGTTGATCGCTAGAAGAAAATAATTTGCAAATTGGCAGAGGGAGAAGTGAATTATGTGCAGTGCAGTGACTGGCAGTGTGCTTACACATCTAATTTTAACTTTGCGGTGGAAAATGTATTGAATTTTAAAGAGGTGATTTGCTGCGCTTGTATATGCCTTAATAAATCAGAAGATTGTGTGTTCATATCAGTTCAGGCTCACTCAGTTTGGGGGTTGGTTTGGGTTAGAGAGCTGGTTCATGATGTAGAGCAAGGCCAGCAGCGTGGGTTCAATTCCCATACCGGCTGACGTTATTCAAGAAGACCCTGCCTTCTCAACCCTGCCCCTCACCTGAGGTGTGGTGATCCTCGGGTTAAGTCACCACCAGTCAGTTCTCTCCCTCAAAGGGGGAAAAAAAACTATGGTCATCTGGGATTATGGTGACTTTACCTTTTACGTTACTCGTGAAAATGTTGCATCTCTGAATTAAAGCTTCATTTTGTGATGGAGATTACGCCTGAGGTTTATTTGCGGGTGGCACAGTGGTTAGCACTGCTGCATCACAGCTTCAGGGTCGTGGGTTCAATTCCAGCTTCGTATATCTTGTGTGCACTTTTACCCCGTGCCTGCGTGGGTTTCCTCCGGATGCTCCTGTTTCCTCCCACAGTCCAAAGATGTGCGAGTTGGGTGGATTGGCCATGCTAAATTGCCCTTTTGTGACCAAGAAAGTTGGGTGGGATTACGGGGATAGGGTGGAGGCATGGGCGTAAGTAGGGTGCTCTCTCCAAGGGCCAGTGCAGACTCGATGGGCCAAATGCTTTCTGCACTGTAAATTTTATATATATGAAAAAAATCAGTGTCTGTAGGTTGCACTGAAACTTTAAACACCAATTGGGGGTGGCATGTGGCGCAGTCGTTAGTATTGGGACTGCGGCGTGAGGACCTGGGTTCGAATCCCGGCCCTGGGTCACTGCCCGTGTGGAGTTAGTACATTCTCCTCATGTCTGCATGGGTTTCACCCCCACAACCCAAAGATGTGCAGGCTAGGTGGATTGGCCATGCTAAGTTGCTCCTTAATTGGAAAATAAATAATTGGGTACTCTAAATTTATTTAAAAAAAACACCAGTTAATGTTTTGGGACATTGTGAAAATGATTGCTAGATATTTTTGTGGTGATGGAAAAACCTTCATATACCAGAAATGCATCAGTTTTTGCCATCGCTATTTTTTTTTGCCAAGAGGAGTAACAGGTTAGTATGTGTCTTCTGTGGTACTCCGTTAGATAAAGGTTTTGTTATTTATGCAAATATGCTGGCATTAGCTTCTATTTCTAAAAAAAAATTGCCCACATGTTTGAAATTCCTGTTGATTTTAATTCTGGGCAATAAACTCGGCACAAATCAGTTTCCATGGTTTTCTCTTTTTTTTTATAAATTTAGATTACCCAATTATTTTTTCTATTAAGGGGCAATTTATCGTGGCCAATTCACCTACTCTGCACATTTTTGGGTTGTGGGGGCGAAACCCACGCAGACACGGGGAGAATGTGCAAACTCCACACGGACAGTGACCCAGAGCCGGGATCGAACCTGGGACTTCAGCGCCGTGAGGCGGTTGTGCTAACCATTAGGCCACCGTGCTGCCCTTTGGTTTTCTCTTCTAATTTCCCCTTTCACTTGTATCTTAATGGGCAAATGAACCGATTCAAGGTGTTGGAGGCTATTCGTTTTTGTGGCACAACCACTAACGTAAAAACTGTATTTTGTTCCACCATAGGTTGCGAGTGTTGTTGCCAAGGGCAGCATTTATCACCCATCTCTAATTGGTGGAGAGTTGCCTCTTTGAACAGCTGCAGTCTGTAATGGTGCACCCACAGTGCTGTTATGGAGGGAGTTGAAGGATTTTGGCTTAGCGATGTAGGAAGACCGATGCATTTTCAACGATGGTGTGTGGCTTGAAGGCAGATTGGTGGTGGTGTTCCCATGGGCTTGCTAGGTGGGAGAAGTCGTGGATTTGCACAATGCTGTTGAAGATTTGGTTGAGTTGCTGCAGTATGTTTTGTAGATGCACTCATTGCGCACTGGCAGTTGAGGGAAGATGGCGGGTGGGATACTGATCATGCGTGTTGATTTCTCCCATGTATTGTTGCAGCTCCACTCAACGGGGCAAGTGTCACACTTATAATTTGTGCCTTAGAGGTGGAAGGTTTGGGGAATCAATTTTTAAAAAACTTTCTTTCATCTATGGGATGTGAGGCGTCACAGACTGGGCCAGCATTTATTGCCAATCCCGGAGGGCAATTCAGAGTCAACCATATAGGCCAGACCAGGTAAGGACGTCAGATTTCCTTTCCTAAAGGACATTAGTGAACCAGATGGGTTTTTATAACAATCGACTGGTTTCATGATCACATTTAGACTTTTAATTGCCGATTTCTATTTAATTCAAGTTTCACCATCTGCCATGGCCATATTTGAACCCGGGTCCCCAGAGCATGACTCTGGATTACTAATACAATGCCCTTACCACAGAATGGCCAGTCTCTGACTTAAAAAAAAAAGTTATCCCTACAGTGCAGAAGTAGGCTATTTAGCCCATCGAGTCTGCACCAGCCCTCCGAAACAGCACCCAGCCCATGCTCAATTCCCCACCCTATTCCCATAACCCCACCCAACCTTTGGACACTGAGGAGCAATTTAGCATGGCCAATCCACCTAACCTGCACATCCTTGGACTGTGGGAAGCAGCCAGAGCATAGAATCATAGAAAAGTTACAGCATGAAGGAGGCTATTCAACCCACCTTGTCCATGCCAGCTCGGATGCATCCAGGTGCCCTTTCTAATCCTACTTTCCAGCATCCAGTCCATAGCCCTGTAGCTTACTCATTGAGAGTGGGAATGTTCAGGTGCAGGTGCTTTTTAAGAGAGTTTAGGATCTCTGCCTCCACCACCAACTCGAGCAGCGAGGAGGCATTGATCATCACCCTGCATTGCTATGGGTCTGGAACCTCACATGGGCCAGACCAGATAAGGATGACCTATCTCCTTTCCTGGAAGGACATGATAAGCCAAATAGGTTTACGTAACTGTTCAGTAGTTTCATGCTCGGTAACTAAATTTCAGTTCCACGGTTGTCGCTTTAATTTGACGGTGTCGCACACTGTCGTCTATGTAATAAAAAAAAGTTCTCCTCATGTACTCTATGCATCTTCTGCCTCTTACTACCCTATGCATCTTCTGCCTCTTACCTTGAATCTGTCCCCTGGTTCTAAAATTCTCCAACAAGGGAAACAATTTTATCCTGTCCACTCTTTTTCTCAATTTTGTACACTTAAGTCACCCCTCAGCCTCTTTGTTCCAAGGAAAATAACTTATCTAATCTCTCCTCATAGCTACTTGATTCTGAATGTTGTCCATGTCTTGGTATGTGTGGGCATGGTCTACTTCATTATTTGAGGAATTACAAATGCAATTGAATACTGTGGAAACACCAAACATTTCCGCGTCTGAGGCTAGGATGGAGGGAAAGTCAATTATTTAAAGCACTGAAGATGGTTGGTGCTAGGACAGTTCTGAGGAATCCCTGTGGTGATGTATTTGGGCTGAAATGATTAGCCTTTAATAAACACCGACAACTCCCTTTGAGCTAGGTATAATGTAGCCAGTGGAGAGTTTTCCCTCTATTTCTGTTTAATGGTCTAAGAGGGTTAAGCATTGGTGAGGTGATTTGAGCAAGTTCTGCTTGATAGTTGTGAAATACACTTTCCACTGCGAACATCTCTTGTTTTATTGCAACATTTCGCCCAGATCTATGTTGATAAAAGTGGGTCAACTAATTGGGAGGAGTGGTGGTGGGGGGGGGGGGGGGGGGGATTTGCCCCCTTTTTGTATAAAACATGCCTGAGCAGTTTTCTACTTTGCTGCTTGTAGCTTGGCTCTGTGTGGCTAGTTATGGACCTTGGGCATTACACTAGAGTGTTGCCCAAACCCATTTCCTTTTCTGAATTCCGTGCATTTCACTGTTCCGTGACATCGCATGGAGTGAATCAAATTGGCAGAAGATTGGCATCTGTGATGTGGATTGTACGTGGCTGAGATCTTGGCACTTCCAGGCTGAAGGTGGTTATGAACCAATGTCCTTTGTGTTAGTTTGAGGTGCTACTCATTGAGAGTGGGAATGTTCATGGAACAGCCTCCACCTATTGTTTAATTGTCCACCATTTATGACTGCATGTGGCTAGACTTCAGAGCTTTGATTTGATCTGTTGGTTGTGGGACTGCTTAGCTCCTGCTTTCATTGTTTGGCATGATGTGGTCCCATATATCTTTCATGATTTCCAGTTGCCTCCTTTCAGAAATGCATGTTGCTGCTCTAAATATGCTATTCTGCACTCCTCGTTGAACTTGCTTTCTGAAAATGCTCGAATGAAGGATATGCCAGATCACAAGTTTACAGATTGTGATGGAATACAACTCTGTTTTGAATCTGTCCCATTTTAGCCCACTGGTAGTACCACACAACCTTGAGGAAGATGTCACCAGCGTGAAGATGGAAGTTACTCAGCAAAAACTGCAGTTGACTCCTCCCCTCCCTGGTTCGAACTTTAGAAGACTGTATTCCCAATATCCCTTGTGTGTACACATGTACAAGAGCACAGTTTCTGTCTTGTGATCTTTAGCCATTTAAATCTCATCACAATTTCCTGAATTCTGGGAAAAGGTAATTGACTGTTTAAATCATTACAGGATATAGGTGCCTCTGGCAAGATATATTTATTACTCATCCCGAATTGCCATTTAGAAGGCCCTGATAAATTACTGTCTTGAATCACTGCAGCCCTTTGTTGGAATGGTTTGGTACAACTGAGTGGTTTGTTTTGCCACTTTGGAGGATTTGAGTCACCCTGCATTGCTGTGGGTCTGGAACCTCACATAGGCCAGACCAGATAAGGATGGCATGTCTCCTTTCCTGGAAGGACGTAATCAGCCAAATAGGTTTACGTAACTATTCAGTAGTTTCATGTTCACTAACTAAATTTCAGTCCCACGGTTGTTGCTTTAATTTGATGGTGTCTCAATTATTAGTCAGTCCTTTGGATTACTCATCTAGCAGCATTACCAAATTTGCTGCTACACCTGAAACTTTGAAATTTTATCTATTTCTGTAACTGTATGGATGCTGCCTGAACTGAGTGTTTCCAGCTTTTCTGTTTTTGTCATGCTCCTAATTTACTGTTCTCCTTTTCACTCTTTTCAAACTTGGGTCTCTTGCAACGTGCGTATTATCTCACACATTATCACTTGACTTTTGAATTCTTGACGTATTTTCAGAACTCCAAAGTGTCAATTAAGGGTGAAAACTGTTCATTTCCAATGTGGAGAATCATTCTCACCAGCAAACATTAATTGACTTTTGTAGGGAGTAAGTTGACTTGTCCTGAAGGTCTGCCTGAAACGAGGCAATGCAGCTGCACCATGTGCTCCAAAAGGAATGTATTGTAACTGCACTGTAACAGTAGTCTATAAATCATGCATTACATATTATAACGGTCCCCTCCTTTATAAAGAGCCATGTTATGGAAGATGTTATATTTCTAGAACTGTGTGCTTTCAAATTGCAATCCACACCAAAACGCTATTTGCAGCATTGCAGGTTAGCTGACAATGTGTTGCATCACTAATGTTTTAAGACAGCAACAGTTGAAGCTTGGTGTTGTTTCAGAGCTCAGTCCTGCACATCATTTAGTGGAAAGTGGTCTCATCGTAGGAGGAGGGACGTGCCTGAACACTAAGTTTTTCGAACAGTAAATTTATATAAGAGCCCTTGAAAGGAGTACTAACACCTCCAGGTGCTTTAAAGATGAACTCGGGCAAAAGTCACCACTGAGCCAAAAAAGATGAGGTTAAAAGCTTGGGAAAAGAGTAGTTACTGGAGTTTACAGCCAGGATGATTGAAGGCCTAACCGTGGCGGGTAGGACAGCAGAGGAACTGTGTTCTCAGTTTAAGGGGGGGTTGGAAAAAGTTACAGAAATGGGGAAAGGCAAGACTATGAATTCAAATAAAATTGAAATTTAAAATTGCAATATTAAAAGTTGAGGAAGTATGGTTGATGCCTGTTTGGGGCTTGATTTTGGATAGGATACATAGAGCAGCTTTTCAGATGAGAGGAAGTTCATGTTGGGTGAAGGAAGGGTCAGAAAATAATTGGAACAGCTGGGTGTGGAAGGTGAGAGTTGCATGAATAAGAGCTGACGCACACAGGCAGGGTCAATGATGAGGCTATATTAAGGAGTTGGAAAAAGACTTTGTGATGGGGAGGATAAGAAAGTTGGAAATTCTGATTAGGTTCCAGTCGGATGATATATTAATTAGAGACAGTGATGGGTGGGGGTGCAGTCCTGGAGTTGTGGCCGGGGCTGAAGATCATGCATTTTTTTTTCCATTCTTAAATGGCTGGAGGGAATGCTGGCAAAGAGATGGCACTGGGTGATGCCACGAGAGAAGAATATTTTTCAAATAAAGCTTTATTCAACCTAACAAAATAGGATTAGATTGTTTTATCCCTCCATGTTCTTGAGTCTGAATTTAGATCCGTGTCAAATATGGGTGAGTGCAAATGGTACGGGCAATTTAAAATGCAGAAATGTGAGCACTAATGTGAAGAATTAAACATTTTGGCAGAATGTGAAAACGTGTAGCTTTCCTGCTGCATATTCACATCAGTATGTTGAGGTTAGTGTAATGAAGTTGGATCCGAGTTTCATGAAGCTAATGTTGTACTTATTCAGCCTGGTGTTTGCTAATTATTTTTGCTTGTGCATATATTCCTTTGGGGAAGGTAGAACAACATGAATTGTCTGCAGTGGTACTGAGAGCTGTCCCAGATGAGTTATTTCAAAGACTAAAGCTTGATGCAAAATTTTAAAAAAATTCCTCTTTGTCATTGCTCTGTACATGTGCATACGATATACCCCGAATCCACTACTTTTATTGACACACTCTCTTGCTGTAAATATCGTTTGCCATCCTGGAGTCCCTAACATTTTATTTCAGTCCTAAAATTCAGGGATTTCAGATTGACAGTATTTGATGTTCACCCAGTTGCAAGCTTGCAGGCTGCACTGTTGCCAATGCTTAGGTGCAGTGAGGCAAGTTGAGAGAGAACACAGTTACATACATCACAGGTGATGAGAAAGTTATCCATAAATGAAGAGAGCAGTGAGTGAAGGCAAAAAAAAACTCTTCCATTTCTCCCTGTGACTTTATTTTGTATTAATTCTCAGATTCTGATCGTCGTGTTTTGTACCCACAGCACAGTTCCATACTCGCTCCTAAAACCTCTTGACTCAATGCTGAACACTAATTTAAAAAAAAGAGTGGTAATTATTTATCAAGTTGCTACATCCTCCCACTTCCTCTCCTCTTCTGAAGGCTTTGAGTGAAGCTGAAGTATGTTTTCACAGATGTTGGTTGCCCCCCTGCCTCCCAACCAAACACCTAGCCAGGCTCCAATTCCTTATGTGCACGGCAGTGACTGGCATTTCCTCAACGGTTCCTAGTAGACATCTGCTTTCTATCAGGAATCATTAGATAAGCAAGTGCGAGTCAGTAACTGGCTGAATGTATTTACTTTTGCATACCCAAGAATGTGAAAGGTCAATGATAGTTCTTTAAAAATTTTTATTTTATTCCAAACTTATTCAAACAGTTACAAAGCATAAATAAGATGTGGAACACACTCCCCAACTCAGTTTTACAGTTTGTACAAATTTCTGCCTGTTTCCCCCCCCACCCCCACCCCCCCAATGATGAACAGCTCCTCAAACATGGCCATGAACAGTCCCCACTGTTGTGTTATGTTTCTTCGTGTAGCATAAGCTGCTTCCTTGATGTATACTCTGACAAAGGAAGGTTCAGACTTGGAGATAGGTTTAACACATTTATTGAACAGTTAAAAATTCTCCTACTTTAGTTCGACTCACCTGCTGATCTTGCTATAGTAACTCAATCTAACTAACCAGTCTAATCCATGTGGTGGGTGTGATGCTTCCTCACCTGCCCCTGTCTCTGAGTGTCGCCTATGGAAAGAGAGAGAGAGCATGTGTGCCCTGTCCTTTATATGGGTAGCCCCCTTGTGGTAGTTTCACCTCTGGATTTGTCTTGACTGCCCATTGGTCATGTCCTATGTTACTGACTGATTGATTGAATGTTTGTGTGTCATAATGTCTCCAGTACTCCCTCTTGTGTTCTAGTGTATTTACATTAACCCCTTGTGTATTTACAGTGATGCATTTCACCACACCCACTGTGTCACAAAGCCCTCCGCTGAACCCCTCAGTTCATGCTGGATTTCCGCCAACCGGACAAAATCCTATAGATCCCCTAGCCAGGACGCCACCCCTGCGGAGTTGCCAACTGCCATTCCAGGATAATTCTTTGCCATGCAATTTTTAAATTTGTTCGTCCATGGCATGTGGGCATTGCTGGCTGGGCCAGCATTTATTGCCCATCCCTGAGGGTAATCAAGGGTCAACCACATTGCTGTGGTCTGGAGTCATATGTAGGCCAGACCAGGTAAAGGCGGCAGATTATCTTCCCTAAAGGACATTTGTGAACCAGATGGGTTTTTATGGCAATTGACAATGGTCATTAAACATTTAATTCCAGATTTTTATAGAATTCAAATTTCACCATCTGCCATGGTGGGATTCGACCCCGAGCCTCAGTGCATGACCCTGGGCCTCTGGATTACTAGTTTTGTGACAATACACCACTACGTCATTGCCTCCTGCAAATCAAAGGCGAAGGCCATATAGTGCTTCTACTTGCTGGTTGAGAGCAGTGAACTCAGCATAAACCTGCAATCTTCCTAGTGAAGGTGACTATCTCGTACGGACACGGTTTTACCAGTTTAGCTCAGGGGGCTGGTTTAGCTCACTGGGCTAAATCGCTGGCTTTTAAAGCAGGCCAGCAGCACGGTTCGATTCCCGTACCAGCTTCCCCGGACAGGCACGGAATGTGGCAACTAGGGGCTTTTCACAGTAACTTCATTGAAGCCTACTCGTGACAATAAGCGATTTTCATTTCATTTCATTGGGCAAACACTCCAATAGATATGTTCTAATTATTTTAAGCTTGAACCCTCAGATTCCTGTCACTCTCAGTTCCCAGTATCTACTTTGGCGGTTTGAATTGGATTGGTTTATAAAATGGCTGAAAACTATCTAAAATATATGTTTCTAGCCAACAATAAACATAGTTGAACTTCAGCAGTGACTGGAGCTGAAAAGATTGGTGATGATACTAAGAAATCACGCATGATATTAAAATGATTTGGAACTGAGTTTTTCTATTGTCTTGGTCATAGCTAAATACACTTGGTTGCAATGATAGAATTGAGGTTTATGCTATCGAATTAGAATTGCATTAGCGGAGACATGATGGAGGAAACAGTTTTTTTTAATTGTGAACCAGTAGGGTCGAAGAAGGAGTTATTTGCTTAAGGTGTAATTTGATAGGATTGGTTACTTGGCTCAATACTTATAATTCTAAAAGGGCAATAAGTGTAAAAAAAAAAACAAGCCCATAGGCTCTGTGTCTTGATGCAAGGGCCATTTGTAATGAGGTCGATGAATTAATTGCGCTGATGATCATTAATGGATATGATGCCATTGGGGTCATGGAGACCTGGCTCCAGGGTGACCATGGATGGGAACCAACATCCAGGGGTATTCAATATTCCGGAAAGATAAAAGGAACGGGAGGTGGGGTAACATTGCTGGTTAAAGAGGAGATTAACACAGTAAGGAAAGACATTAGCCTGGATGATATAGAATCTTTATGGATGGAGCTGCGGAACACCAAAGGGCAAAAAAATGTTAGTGGGAATTGTATACAGACCACCAAACAGTAGTTAAGGTTGGGATGGCATCAAAAATGAAATTAGAGATGCGTGCAGTAAGGGTACATCAGTTATTATGGGGGACTTCAATCTACATATTGATCGGGCTAATTAAACTGGTAGTGATGTGATGGAAGAGGATTTCCTGGAATGTATATGGGATGGTTTTCTCGACCAAGATGCCGAGGAACCAACTAAAGAACAGGCTATCCAAGACAGGGTATTGTGCATGAGAGAGGATTAATTTGCAGCATTGTGTGAGATCTTTTAAGTAAGAGTGACCATAATATGGTATAACTGCATTAAGATGGAGAGAAACACAGTTGAGCCCGAGACTAGGATGCTGAGCTTAAAGCTAACATTGCATTGACTGATAAGCTGACAAAGGATACTTAAGGGGATTGACAGTGGATAGGCAATGGCAGACATTTAAACAACACATGGATGAACTTCAACAATTGTATACCCCTGTCTGGCGCAAGAGTAAGACTGGGAAGGTGGCACAACCATGCTAACAATTGAAATCAGGGATAGTGTTAAAGCCAAAGAGGAGGCATATAAATTGGCCAGAAAAAGTAGCAAGCCTGAGGACTGGGAGAAATTAAAAATTCAGCAGAGGAGGATAAAGGTTTAATTCAGAAGGGGAAAATAGAATACTAGTAAGCTCGCAGAAAACATAACTGGCTGCAAAAGCTTCCACGTAGAGAAAGAGACTGGTGAAGACAAATGAAGGTCCTTTACAGTTAGAATCAGGTGAATTCATAATGGGGAACAAAGGGATTGCCGACCTGTTAACAAATACTTTGGATCGGTCTTCACTCAGGAGGACACCAATGACCTTCCGGAAATACTATGGGACAGAGGGTCGAGCACGAAGGAGGAACTGAAGTAAATCCTTAGAGTCAGGAAATTGTATTGGGGAAATTGATGGGATTAAAACTTGATAAGTCCCCAGGGCCTGCCTGATGCTCTGCATCCCAGAGTACTTGAGGATGTGGCCCTAGAAATGGTGGACGCGTTGGTGATCATTTTCCAGCATTCTATAAACTCGAAGAGTTCCAATGGATTAGAGGATAACTAATTTAACCCCGCTTTGTTTTTCAAAAGGAGGGGGAGAGAAAATGGGGAATTATAGACCGGTGAGCCCGACATCGATGGTGGGGAAAATGCTGGAGTCAATTATTAAGGATAAAATAACTGAGCATTTGGAAAGTGGGGACAGGATTGGTTCAAGTCGGCATGAATTCACGAAACGGGAATTATGATTGACAACTCTTCTGGAACTTTTTTGAGGATGTGACCAGTAGAGTGGACAAAGGTGAACCAGTGGATGTTCTGTAACTGAGCTTTCCAAAAGGCTTTTGACAAGGTCACACACGAGATTGGTGAGCAAAATTAAAGCTCATGGTATTGGGGGTAATGACGTGGATAGAGAACTGGTGTGGGGGAAAAAAACAGGTCCTTTTTAGAGTAGCAGGCAGTGACGAGTGGAGTACCCCAGCTGTTCACAATGTATATTAATGATTTGGATGTAGGAATTGCATGCAATATCTTTTGCAGACGCCACTGTGCTGGGTAGCAGTGCGTGCTGTGAGTAGGATGCAAAGGCTGCAGGGTGACTTGGACAGGCTGGCTGAGTGGGCAAATACTTGATAAATGCAGGTAAATATGAGGGTATCCATTGTGGTGGCAAAAACATGAAGACAGAGTATTATCTGAATGGTGGCAGTTTAGGAAAAGGGAAAGTGCAATGAGACCTGGGTGTCGTGATGAAAGTTGCTGAAGGTTGGTATGCAGGTACAGCAGCTGATGAGGAAAGCCAATGCATGTTGGCCTTCATAGTGAGAAAATCGGAGTATAAAAGTAGGGATGTCTTGATGCAGTTATACAGGGCCACACCTTGAGTATTGGGCGTAGTTTTGCTCTCCGTGTTTGAGGAAGGATATTCTTGCTATTAAGGGGTGTCCAGTGAAGATTCACCAGACTAATTCCTGGGATGGCAGCACTGATGTATGAGGAAAGACTGGAGCGACTGGGCTTGTACTCACTGGAGGGGATCTCGTAAAAACATAAAATCCGGATGGATTTGTTGGCGATGTCCAGAACTAGGGGCCACAAAATAGGAATGGGGGTTAATCCATTCAGGACTGAGATAAGGAAAAACTTCTTCTCTCAGTTGTGAACAAGTCCGGGCAGCATGGTAGCACAAGTGGATAGCACTGTGGCTTCACAGCGCCAGGGTCCCAGGTTCGATTTCCTGCTAGGTCTGCGGAGTCTGCACGTTCTCCCCGTGTCTGCGTGGGATTCCTCTGGGTGCTCCAGTTTCCTCCCACAGTCGAAAGACGTGCAGCTTAGGTGGATTGGCCATCATAAATTGCTCTTGAGTGACCAAAAAAGGTTGGGGGGTGAAAGTGGGTCGGTGCAGACTCGATGGGCCGAATGGCCTCCTGTACTGTATGTTCTATGTTCTTGCGGAATTCTCTCCCACAGAAAGCTGTTGTGGCCAGTTCGTTGGATATATTAAAGAGGGAGCTGGACCTGGCCCTTGAGGCTAAAGGGATCAAGGGGTATGGAGAGAAAGTGGGGCACTGAATTTGCATGATCAGCCATGGTCATATTGAATGGTGGTGCAGGCTTGAAGGGCTGAATGGCCCACTCCTGCACCTATTTTCTAGTTTCTATCTTTGCCATCATGAGTGGAACCTATTGGGTAATGTAACCATTCGTACATATAGATGTTCCACTTTTATGTATGCAGGTAAACATGGAATGTGAATCAATTGCTAATTATACTTGAAACCGTAATCTAAATATCACAGTTGATCTTCCCATTTGTTAGGCTATGTATGACAAGGGTAGCTTGTTTCAAATTCATACCCAACCTGCTTTTGAGTCCAAGAGGTGCCAAGCCTGCATTTTCCCTCTTTACCTTTCTCAAGAGATAAGTCCTTTTTTCAGCTTTCAGCTTTTTCAGACCTTGTCCTTAAAAATGTTGACTTTCAACAAGGCACAGCTCAACTGACGTCCTGGCACCCTATCTAACCAGTCATTGTATGTGAATGGGGAAATATATAGAAGTCCACACAGTTCAGCTGAATCTTGTTGACACAGGATGTTCAGGAGCAGTAGCCCTATCCAGTTTCATTTTCCAATTCTCTAACCCATTTGAAGTTAGGCACCCAACTCATCCTTGGTGAGGTAAACTAGCTCAACATAAATCGGCCAACTAAGACCCTTTTGGCCCCTGTGTTCAATATGCCACTTAGTCCTTTAACTGTTACGGAAACTCAGTTGTGTGTTTAATAAAATGATTCATTTTTAGCTACCCAAATCCAGTTAATCAAAATTGGGCTTTTCTGATGTGCAGTTTCTTCACTGGGAAATTTTCAAAATTGATATGGCTGCAGAGGGTGGGTAAGGGGAGAAGTGAGCTGTAGTTTCTGTGGGAATCGTGGAATGTGATTAGCCACTTTGAGGTTTAATTTGGTATCCGGTCAATGAAATCTCCGGTCTCTGTTTATTGTAAATGTGTATCGGGTATTGTCTACAGAAGGGCAGCACCGTGGTATATTTAAACACTGAACTCTGGTGCAAAATTGATCCAGGAAACTAATCAGACTGTTGGCTAATCATTTCAATTCTGTAAACTATGGGCAAGATGCATATGCATAATTAGGTTTGCCAGATGTAAATTGTGTTTAGATCATGCTGATTGATGCCTAATGATTAGCAGTAACAGAGGCACTTTCGAACTATGCATTGGTTCAGGACTATATGTGCTAACCACTCTTGATACTAACCACTCTTGATACGATTGGGATTGCTCTATTTGTTCACACATTACTAGTAGCACAGTGGTTAGCACTTGCATAGCGCCAGCCTCCCAGGTTTGATTCCCTGCTTGGGCCACTGTCTCTGTGGAGTCTGCACGTTCTCTCCATGTCTGCGTGTGTTTCCTCCGGGTACTCTGGTTTCCTCACACAAGTCCCGAAAGATGTGCTTGTTGGGTGAACTGGGCATTCTGAATACTGCCTCTGCGTTCCTGAACAGGCAGACTCCGCAGACCTAGTGTGGTGACTAGGGGGGGTTTCACAGTAACTTTATTGCAGTGTTAATGTAAGCCTACTTGTGACACTAATAAAGATTTTTTTTTTGAAATAATTTTTATTGAAAAATTTTGAAATTATACAACAATAACGCACCATAGTAAAATACCAAAAATAACAATAATATTAGCAATCATAAACATTCGCCCCACCTCCATGAACAACACAGCATTTTAACAACACAAATTAACACAATATAAAGTTACAGAATAGAAACTACAATAAGGACCCCCCCCTCCCCGGTTGCTGCTGTTATTGACCAAGATACCTATCTTTGAGCCAGGAAGTCCAGAAAAGGCTGCCATCGTTTATAGAACCCTTGTATTGATCCTCTCAGGGCAAATTTGACCCGTTCCAATTTTATAAATCCCGCCATGTCACTGATCCAGGTCTCCACACTTGGGGGCCTCGCATCCTTCCACTGTAGCAGGATCCTTCATCGGGCTACTAGGGACGCAAAGGCCAGGACACTGGCCTCTTTCGCCTCCTGCACTCCCGGCTCTAGCGCAACTCCAAAAATCGCGAGTCCCCACCCTGATTTGACCCAGGATCCAACCACCCTCGACACCGTCCTCGCCACCCCCTTCCAGAATTCTTCCAGTGCTGGGCATGCCCAGAACATATGGGCGTGGTTCGCTGGACTCTCTGAACATCTGGTGCACCTGTCCTCACCCCCAAAGAACCTACTCATCCTAGTCCCGGACATGTGGGCCCGGTGCAGCACCTTAAATTAGATGAGACTAAGCCTCGCGCATGAGGAGGAAGAGTTGACTCTCTCCAGGGCATCCGCCCAAGTCTCGTACTCTATCTGCTCCCCGAGTTCCTCCTCCCATTTAGCCGTCAGCTCCTCCACTGACGACTCCTCCACCTCCTGCATTATCGTATAGATGTCAGACACCTTCCCCTCTCCGACCCACACCCCCGAAAGCACTCTGTCCATCGTCCCCCGCGAGGGCAGCAGAGGGAATCCCTCTACCTGTCGCCTAACAAACACCTTTACCTGCAAGTATCTGAACATGTTCCCCTGGGGAAGCCCAAATTTATCTTCCAGTTCCCCCAGGCCCGCAAACCTCCCGCCAATAAACAGGTCCCATAGTTTACTAATGCCCGCCCTTTGCCACTCCCTAAATCCCCCATCTTTGTTCCCCGGGATGAACCGATGATTGCCACCCAGTGGAGCCTCCATCGAGCCCCCTGTTTCCCCCCCGATGCCGTCTCCACTGTCCCCAGATTCTTAGGGTCGCTGCCACCACCGGGCTCGTGGTAAACCTCTTGGGGGAGAGCGGCAGCGGCGCCGTTACCATGGCACCCAGGCTCGTACCTCTACATGACGCCATCTCCATTCTTTTCCACGCCGCCCCTCCCCCCTCCATCACCCATTTACGCACCATTGACACATTGGCCGCCCAATAGTACCCCAGAAGGTTGGGCAGCGCCAGCCCGCCTCTATCCCTCCCTCGCTCCAGGAACACCCTCTTCACTCTCGGAGTCCCATGTGCCCACACAAAGCTCAAAATACTGCTAGTCACTCTCCTAAAGAAGGCCCTGGGGATAAAGATGAGCAGGCACTGAAAGAGGAACAAGAACCTCAGAAGCACTGTCATTTTGACGGACTGTACCCTCCCCGCCAACGACAATGGCAGCATGTCCCACCTCTTGAACTCCTTCTCCATCTGATCTACAAGTCTGGTGAAATTATGTTTGTGAAGAGTCCCCCAGTCCCTGGCCACCTGCAACCCCAGGTACCTAAAGCTCTCCCCTGCCCGCCTAAGCGGGGGCCTACCAATTCCTTCCTCCTGGTCTCCAGGGTGCACCACAAACACCTCACTCTTGCCTAAATTGAATTTATAACCTGAAAATGTCCCAAACTCAGCTAGCAGCTCCATCACCCCCGGCATCCCTCCCACCGGGTCCGCCACATACAGTAACAGGTCATTGGCATACAACGACACCCTCTGTTCCTCCCCACCTCGCACCAAGCCTCTCCACCTCTCTGAATCCCTCAACGCCATCGTCAGCGGCTCGATTGCCAGTGCAAACAAGGGGGACAGGGGGCAACTGTGCCTGGTCCCTTGGTAAAGCCAGAAGTACTCCGACCTCCTCCCATTCGTGGCCACGCACGCCATTGAGGCCTCATATAGCAGCCGTACCCATCTAATGAACCCGTCACCAAATCCAAACCTCCCCATCACCTCCCATAGGTACCCCCACTCCACTCTATCGAAGGCCTTCTCCGTATCCAGCGCCACCACTATCTCTGCCTCCCCCTCAATCACCGGCATCATGATGACATTCAACAATCTCCGCATTCGTGTTCAGCTGCCTTCCCTTCACAAAACCTGTCTGGTCCTCGTGCACAACCCCTGGCACACAGTCCTCTATCCTGATGGCCAGGATTTTTGCCAGCACCTTAGCATCCACGTTGAGAGATATGGGCCTGTATGAACCACACTGCTGGGGGTCCTTGTCCCTCTTTAAAATTAACGAGATCAGAGCCCGCGACATCGTCGGGGGCAAAGTCCCCCCTTCCCACGCTTCATTGAGTGTCCGCACCAGCAAGGGGCCCACTAGGTCCACAAACTTTTTATAAAATTCCACCGGGAACCCATCTGGCCCCGGTGCCTTCCCTGACTGCATCTGCCCGATCCCCTTCACTAGCTCCTCCAGCTCAATCGGCGCACCCAACCCCTCCACCTTCTCCTCCTGCACCTTCGGGAAAGGGGGCCCGTCGAGGAACCTCTCCATTTCCCTCCTCTCCCCCGTTGGCTCCGACCGGTACTGTTCCCCGTAAAAGTCCTTGAAGACCTCATTCACCTCTACCCCTTCCGCACCACATTCCCACTCTTGTCTCTCACTCCAGCAATTTCCTTAGCCGCATCCCACTTGCGGAGCTGATGAGCCAGCATCCTACTCGCCTTTTCACCATGTTCGTACACTGCCCCTTGTGCCTTCCTCCACTGTGCCTCCGCCTTTCTAGTGGTCAGCAAATCAAATTTAGCCTGCAGGCTGCGCCTCTCCCCCAACCGTCCCCCCTCTGGTGCCTCTGCATATCTCCTGTCCACCTCCAGCATCTTTCCCACCAGTCTATCCCCCTCACTCCTCTCGCTCCTCTCCCTGTGCGCCCGGATGGATATCAGCTCCCCACGAATCACTGCCTTCAGGGCTTCCCAGACCATCCCCACCTGAACCTCCCCCATATCATTCACCTCGAGGTACCCCTCAGTACTTGCCCGGACCCTCCTACACACCTCCTCCTCCGCCAGCAACCCCACATCCAACCGCCACAACAGGCGCTGGTCCCGCACCTCACCCATCTCCAACTCTATCCAATGCGGAGCGTGGTTGGAGATTGCAATGGCCGAATACTCGGCCTCCTCCACTCTCGGGATCAGTCCCCTACTCACCACGAAGAAGTCTATCCGAGAGTAGACCCTATGTACGTGGGAGAAGAAAGAGTACTCGCGTGCCCTCGACCTCACAAACCTTCATGGATCCACCCCACCCATCTGGTCCATAAACCCTCTCAGTACCTTGGCCGCCGCCGGCCTCCTACCCGTCCTAGAGCTGGACCGATCCAGTGAAGGATCCAACACCGTATGCAACACCGTCCCCCCCATGATCAGACCTCCCGCCTCCAGATCCGGGACCCGTCCCAACATGCGCCTCATAAAGCCTGCATCGTCCCAATTTGGGGCATACACACTAGCAAGTACCACCTTCTCTCCTTGTAGCCTGCCCCTAACCATAACATACCTACCCCCTTTATCCGCCACCACCTCTGATGCCTCAAACAACACGTTTTTCCCCACCAGAATCGCCACTCCCCGGTTCTTCATATCCAACCCAGAGTGGAAAATCTGCCCCACCCATCCCTTCCTCCGGCGGACCTGGTCCGCCACCTTCAGGTGGGTCTCCTGAAGCATTGCCACATCTGCCTTTAGCCCCTTCAGATGAGCAAGTACCCTTGACCGTTTCACCGGCCCATTCAATCCTCTCGCATTCCAGGTGACCAACCGGATAAGAGGGCATCCTGCCCCCCCCCTCCCCTGTCGACTAGCCATAGCCCGTCGACTGTCCGCCCCAGGCCAGCACCCCCTGCCCGACCCAGTCCCCACAGCGACAACACCTCACCTCTGTCCCCCCCAGCCCCCACCAGCTCCTTCCTGACCCTACCAGCAGCAACCCGGTATTCCCCTTTCCCCCCCTCCCTTCCCCCCAGGCTAGGAACCCTCCCAACCACGAACCGTCCTCCATTGTACTTCCGTGGGTCAGCTAACTTCTGCTGACCCTGGAAACTCCCGTCAATAACCCGACCCCTCCCAAAGTGGGATCATCCCCCAATCTATCCCTCCTCCAGGCACCGCTCCAGCGCGGGGAAGAACCAGTTAAGGCCCCGCCTCCCCCCGTCATCGTCTCCGCCCCCCAGCCCCGCAGCGCGGGAAACCAGAGGAAAGCCCGCGCTTCCGCACTGCCCCACCACACCCTTCTGGCGCAGCTCCCAAATACCAGCCCCACTCCATACCCCCAACCCGACATAGAATACAACAAACCCCCCCCAACCCTCCCCGCAAGATACAAAACTCAAACAATGCCCCACAGCAAAAAACACATAACAGAACAACACCCCCATAAATAACCATATCAAAATTACAAAAGTACAAAAAAAAGGAAGGACACAGCAACAGCAGAAACCAGCAATAAAGCATTACAACCGACCCCGCAACCCCCAACCCCTAGTTCAAGTCCAGTTTCTCCGTCCGCACGAAGGCCCACGCCGCCTCCGGGGAATCGAAATAATAATGCCGGTCCGAATAAGTTACCCACAGGCGCGCGGGCTGCAACATTCTGAACTTTATCTTTTTCCTGTAAAGCACCTCTTTCGACCGATTAACTGCAGACCGCCGCTTAGCCACCTCCGCACTCCAATCCTGGTAGATCCGTACTACCCCATTCTCTCAATTGCTGCTCTTCACCTTCTTGGCCCAGCGCAGCGCACACTCCCGATCACTGAACCGGTGGAACCTCACCAGCACCGCACGCGGGGGTTCATTCTCCTTAGGCCTCCTGGCCAGTACTCTGTGTGCTCCCTCCAGCTCCAAGGGCAGATGGAAAGACCCAGCCCCCACTAGCGAGTTCAGTATTGTAGCCACGTAGGTTGTCAGGTCCGACCCCTCCGCAAGGCCCAAGATCCGCAGGTTTTTCCGCCTCATGCGGTGATCAAGCTCCTCGAAGCATTCCTGCCACTTCTTGTGGAGTGCCTCGTGCCCCTCCACCTTACTCACGAGGACCACGGCCTCCTCCTCTCGTTCAGTGGCCTGCGTCTGCAACTCCTTGATGGCAGCACCCTGGGTCGTCTGAATCTCCGACAGCCTTCTGTTTGTTTCCTGCAGAGAGCTCAGTACCTCAGCCTTGAAGTCTGTAAAGCAGCGCAGACGAGCAGCTTGTTGCTCCTGGGTCCACTGCTTCCACTCCTCTGGAGCTCCGCCGGACGCCATCTTGGGTTCCTTCCCCTGTTTTTTCTGGGGAGCTGCTGCCGTTTTTTGCCCCCTTTCCACTCCGAGTTCGAGTCATGGACTGCGGGGAAAGTCGATCAGCACACCTTCTCCCACCGGGAGACTTCGAAACATTTCCGTTTTGGGCTCTAAAAAGAGCCGAAAAGCCCGTTTAAAACGGGAGCTCCCAAATGTGTGGCTTCCTACGTCATCGTCGCCACCGGAAGTCACTAATAAAGATTAAGTGCAGTTGGCAGATGGAATACGTTGCTTGCACTGGGAGCTCGACTAACACGAGATTAGCGTCTTCATATGGATCTCTGCATAAGCCAGAGCACTCACCTTCTTAACTCTAAAGCATACCTGCACAAAAAGTCATGTCTGTGTCCACCTTGCTAAAGCACTGATGTGGGTTTGCTGGGCATTGCATGTTTGTTTGTCAGCCCGTGTTGCTTTGTTAACTTGTCCTTTGAACCAGCAAAATGAGGAATGTTTTGGGGTTTAGGAAAACTTGCATTTATGCAAAATTGTTGAACACTGTCGAATTTTTTCTTTCTCCATTCAGCTGCTTTCCTAATGTAAGCCTTTAAAGTATCCAACAAATTGCAATCAAGAACGCTAATGAGAAATCATAGGGTCCAATCAGTAAAAATGAGTTCTGAAAGATTTTAAGGAATCTGGAATGCAGCCAGAATAACTAATTTACAGGATGCCATTGCAACTTCCCAGCAGGGCCACATGTGGGTATGGGAGTCAATCGACAAGCCAGATGTAACCGCCAAACTGGTTACAGGGTGGGAGATTATCACAAGCAGATTTAGTTGCCTTGAGAGAATGAGTCACCCTATCTGAATCGTCTTAACAATGCTGTATATTCAGTTGCATAAATTTAGATTTTACTGAAATAACAAAATGCGGGAAATGATCGGGTCAGGCAGCATCTGGGAAAAGAGGAAAATGGAGTGAATATTTCATGTCAATAACTTAATACTGAAAAAAGTGACATCTATTACAGGTTTTAAGTAAGGTGCAGGGAAAGATGGGCGGGCAGAAAGGGACAGGGAATGGAAGGCAGAGATTAAATGACAAAAAGGGACAATGGTGCAAGGCAAAATGAAAAGGGGATTGGGCAAGTAAAAAGATGAGTCGGGAGGTGGCGGAAATGGATAGTATTACAGGTTGAGCATTTATTATTTGAAATGCTTGGGACCGCGTGTGTCTTGGATTTTGGAATTTTGTAATACCTGTATTGTTATAGTTGTGAAACGTTGCATAGCTAGTGGATCTCTGGTGAATACCAGGATATTTTTTTTAACTAGAAATATGATTTTGGCACTCAAAAAAAAAGTGTGGATTTCAGAGCTTTTTCAAATTTTGAATAAGGGTGCTCAACCTGTGTTGCAAACAACTGTTTGGATAAAATGGGAGAAAGGTTTTGCTCTCTGAAGCTTTTAAAGTCGGAGCCTGAAAAGCTGAGTTGAAAGTTTTGACCAACATTGGACGTGACAATTTGAGTTCAGCAATTTCAGATCGTAACCTCTACCACTGTCTCTGTCTCTCTCTCTCTCTCTTCCCCACCCCACCCCTGCAAATGGCAGCTGTTGGTGATTCTGCTAATCATTTTATACCACCTCTGGATGCATCTTTTGTCCTATTGCCATCTCCTTTTACCGTACACTATCATCCCTTTATCTCTGCTGCCCTATCATCCCTTTATCTCTGCTACCTTTTATTCTATCACAGGCCTCCCCGTTTGCTCTCATTTTCTTTTTCTCCCTCTGTACATCTCTTTTTGGCCTTCAAATGTTAACTCCCCACAAATGTTGCCTAACTGAGGTACTTCCAGTATTTTCTTCTACTTCAGATTTCCAGCGTCCTCCGTCCTTTGCTTTTGATTAAATTCGGCCTTCACTTTAATCATAGTTTTCACCAGTGAACTGGTAGCATGGAATAAGTTTTGACCTAGTGTGCTGCACCATTCTAGCAACAGCAACCAAAGTGTTTTTATTCAAGTTTTTAAACAGGTTCAAAACATTACAACAAAAAATAAAATAACAGCGTCTGTGCGCACCCCCCCCCCCCCCCCCCCCCCCAAACATTCTCTATCAGTTTGTGGTAGTTAACTCCCTGAAATGCAGAATCAACAAACCCCATCACTTGTGGAACCCCTAATTTGCCTCTTAGCGCAAATGTCACAGTCTCAAAATGCAGGAATTCCATTAGATCCCCCAACCATGCTGAGGCTCGGGGTGGCGAAGCTGGCCTTCACCCCAACAGAACCTGCCTGCGAGCGATCAGAGAGGCAAAGGCTAAAATATCTACTCCCGCCTGAACTTGGCCCCCAGGGGACCAGGCTCCAAGTCCAAATGCAAGATTGCCGACATGATGCTAACATTTCTCCAACTTCGGGCAGGAGGCAAACATAAGTACATGATTTGCTGGGCCACTCCCACACCATTCACAAATATCCCCCCCCCCCCCCCCGGACTATCCCCTTCCATTTGTCCAAACCCCTCAGCGCTATGGCCACAGTAACCAAAGTTGCTGAAAGAATGAATGTGAACTTGTAAGTTGTACTTTGGGATTTGAATTTTCAGATGCAAGGTAATTGGAAAAGCCTGGATTTAGGAGACTGGCAAGCAACCCTGAGATAATTGCAATTCAATGCCAGTTTACGTTCGAGTTAGAGATGTGAAAACAATAAACAAGAATGTGTTTTTAGCTTTGTAACGGAGCCATTGACTCTAGTAGGATTTCAGTTGTCCCCAGGAGAGAGAGTATTTATTTTTGTTCTAGAATTAAAAAGATGTTTTGGGGCGGCACGGTGGCGCATTGGTTATCACTGCTGCATCACGATGCTGAGGACCCGGGTTTGATCCCAGCCCTGGGTCACTGTCTGTGTGGTTACACGTTCTCTCCGTGTCTGCGTGGGTATATTTTCTCCCCCTCAACCCAAAGATGTGTAGGGTAGGTGGACTGTCCGTGCTAAATTGCTCCATAATTGGAAACATTTAAAAAAGGAAGATTTTGAAGGTGAAGTAATTGTTTGGTGGTGAAGTGATTGGTTTAGATCTCTATTCTGCCATCCGAGCTGTACACATTGCTGTGGGGAATAGATGGCAGGGAGTTTTGTTTGTTTTTGGGTTTTATCTGTGATTTCGCACAAACAGGCAGTCCGCTTGGGAGCAGCTTTGAGACCGGCCGAGAGAATTTGCAAGGAGCTGTAAAGCAGCTGGAACCAGGCACAGAGGGCTATCGGGAACCAAGGGTATTTTCTGATTTGGAGTCCAATCTGCAAGAATACTGTGAGGCTTGAGCTGAGGAGTCCACAATTGTGAGATGTTGAAGGAATGTTGGGCGGTTTGTCTAGCTGAGTGCTGTGGAAGGACCCCAAGTACCTCTGAGAATAGCAGGAACACTGCAAATCAAAGTGAATTCCTGAGATTTGTGGCACGCCTTGGTTTCGTCCTGGAGAAGCGGGTGGTACAATAGTTAGCACTTCTGCCTCAACACCAGGGCCCTGGCTTCCGTTTTGGCCTTGGGTGACTGTGTGGTATTTGTATGTTCTCCCCTTGTCTGCATGGGTTTCCTCCAGGTGCTTCGGCTTCCTCCCACAGTCCAACTATGGGATAGTTTGGCCATGCTAAATTTCACCTGTCCAAAGGTTCAGTGGGGTTACTGGGACAGGGTAGGGGGATGCGCCTAGGTTAGGGTGGTCTTCCGAAGGGTCTGCGCAGACTCGATGGACCAAATGGCCTCCTGCACTGCAGGGCTTCTATGAACCCTCAAGGTGTTGTCAAGTGTAGGGGAACTCTTGGGTAGAAATAAAAGTAGAGTGAAGAGATCTGTTGACATTGAGCTTAATGAACAAGTGTTCAGAAGATGGTGTTGTTACCTGTACTTGCTTTGTTTTGACTCTTGTGCACCAGAGGTTTTTTGTTTTGCATGTGAAATTTTGAGGTATGATTTTTTTTCAGTTAATGCCTGGGAGTTCATGTCTCCCCTGAGATTGTAACAGATTGTAAAAGTAAAGTTGGCGATGTGAGGTACATCATCTTATCTTGAATATTGGTCTGTGGTACTGTTGTAATGCTGACCCTCGTTGTACAAGCAACCGATAGATCTTGGCTTTTTAAAATTATTTTGTGAATGTATTTGCATAAGCTACTCAATCCATCAAAATTAAGTTCATGAATTTGTCTGCGGTTTTACTTTGAGTGCTAGATTTTGAGGGCTGCTTGTTGAGGGATTTCTACACCTTTCAGAATATGCAAAAAAAAATGGCTCTTCTGTAGCAGTTTCTCAGTGCAGTTTCCTAGATGCAACTTGCAGACTTGCATTTTGTTATTTATTGTGGCAATAGATGTAGCTGTTTATTGGACATTGCTGTACTGTTAAGGGTGTACAACTGTGAGACCAAGAAAGTTGAAGTTTTTAATCAGGTCATTTACAGGGATCCTTGTTATTTATTTTTAAAAAATCACTAAACAAATTCCAAAGTTAAGTCATCATACTTTGAGTTCTTTTAATCAGTGCCAAATATTTTTGGAAATATGACCCACTGTTACTGGGATATCCACCTGAGATATTTTGGTTTTAGAAGGTAAGAAGTTTATATAATAGGATACAGTTACAGGACACTTGCATGAACAATACACAAATAATTTTCTGTTATTGCGGAAGTACAATTGTCGCCTTCAGCTGAGGAGTGAAATAAACAAAATGTAAGCCTGAATTCCAAGAAAGTTGTGTAGTGTTCTGACTTACAGAAGTTACTGAAGTTTAGGTTGTCTCTCGTTGATTTTGTTCTTGGTTTTAACTGAATCTGTAATTCAATATGCACATAACTGTTCTGATGCTGTGGGAGAGAGATTGTTAGTTTTGGCATGCTAGGTCAGGAATGTTACTGGTATGATGTTAGCGCGAACATGTTGCATCAGTCGGCATTAAGAGCTTATGATTGAAATTCATCTTTAGTTTTGTTCACCAGTGTGAATTACAGATTTAGCTTCTGTGTACACTGCAAACCCATTGAATGTACTGTACTTGGTGAATACTCAGTGGAGTGATGAGTAAGTGCTTTATTCCCATGAATTACTGGTAAATATTTCTTTGACTGTTGCGCCCAGTGTCTTTAAACTGTATGAGGTAGATAAATGACTGCGAGTTGACTTTGTTTGAAATCAATAGTCTTTATTCACACACACACACACGTTGGCATCAATCAATCACATTTATCAGTTTAAGTTATACTACGGCATGCTAAAGTGCAATACTGTACCAAACCTTGACTTGACTTTGAGTGACTGATGGGTACCCAGACAGATTTTGGTTTTTATCTGTGATCTGGTTTCTGTCATCCTCAATGTTTGGTCCTTGGTCTGGTCTGATCCTCTGGCATTGGTTTTCCTTCTACTGGTGGTGTAATGGTCCTCCTCATAGTGGCTGGTGAAGATCGCCATTGTTGTGTTCCTGTTACAGACTGCTGCAGAGAACAATTCTAAGGTGGTGTGGTACCGTTTAATCTTCCTGGAGTTTGTGCCTTTTTGGGCCACTGCCAATCAATTGATCAGGGTTCGATCACCCTGATTGATCAAGTCCAATCAGGGGCTGCCACATTGATTTTGGGGTGTGCACTCACTGGCCATGTCTGTAGATGTTAGGAGCACATAGACCCTTCCAAATAAGGAATACAGGTGCTGTTGAGTCTGGCAGACATTCGTGATTGGCAGTGTATTTCTGTTGTGCTTGGAGATGGCTTTTTTTCTGTGTATTGCAAAGCTTATCAATATTCATTCAGACTGCAGCCTGTTTGTCCTTGCCTAAATTTCCCAGCGTCCTTTGCAGGATACCAACTTTGGTGGCCATTTAGCTACAATGGAAGTATCTCTTCGGTAGCACCACATTAAGCACTTCTACTGTGTATTTTGTGAACGCAATCTTTTCAAAATGTGGCATCCATCACTGCCGAGGAAGTATTAGGAATCAGAGAATTAGTAAAACAGTTGAATAATGGAGCTGGTGAAATCCTTTACTCCAATTACTGTTTGGAAGCTCTTTCATTTTAAGTTGGGTACCATGTAACTGTTCTTCAACTTGAGAATGCAAGTTCTGTTTTAAACAATTATAATATGGTTGCCATTAGTCATAATTGCAAGTTGTACATGTTCCCTGAACCAATTTTTAAAAATTTTCAAGTTTTGTTTGAGCTGTAATTGATTGAAGTGATTTCTTTAGGAGACTTCAATGTAAAGGAAGAATGTTGCGTTTAGTTCTGGTGACCTAGTTATTAAATAGCCAGAAGATAACATTTAATTGTTTCAAGGTATGTTATATACTGGTCACAGTTGTGCAGGTTCAAATTTAATTTCCGTTGGCGGTGTTTAAATTGGAATTAGATTCTATTACTTTGTTAATCACATTTAGCTGAGGGGGTTAAATGAGAGAGAACTTACTGAGCAAATATTTTTATAGAGGCAAGAGTGGACAACATTGTCACCACAAGTTTTGTTTGAATCAAAATTGGCATTTAAGCTGAGTTATTGAAATTGTTGAATGTATTTGGCTGGAAACTGTCCTCTATTTGGATCACTGGGGAAGGAGATTCATGCTATCCTATCTCCTCTTCCTCCCCCTCCCCAACCACGCCCTGACTACATGTAGCTGTTTAACTGGGAAATCCAATATCCTGAAACTAGAGCAAAACCATTTGAAGGCAAATAGAAAGTAGAACTCTGTTAAAATATAAATATTTGAATGAAAAATGAAATGAAAATCACTTATTGTCACGAGTAGGCTTCAAATGAAGTTACTGTGAAAAACTCCTAGTCGCCACATTCCGGCGCCTGTTCAGGAAGGCTGTTACGGGAATCGAACCGTGCTGCTGGCCTGCTTGGTCTGCTTTCAAAGCCAGCGATTTAGCCCGGTGCTAAACAGCCCCATGAGGATTGGAAAGTAAATTTTCTGGAACATAAAATGGGAGTTACACCGTATCCCTGTGTGGGTCAATACCAACTCTGGTCAATTTGTTCCGCTGTGATAAAAGGAAATGAGGCACGAGTGACTACAAATGAGAGACACGGACACGCATATTTTAATTTAACTTTTAAATTGGAGTTAAAGATGACTGGGCAAGATTAGCTGGTAATAAATTGACCTGTAAAACATTTGGGATCCAGAGGAAAATCTTGTCTTAGACAAGAAAACATGGCTCAGGTAATAAATTAGTATTTTGCCTCTTTTCTCAAAATAAGTAGTTGATGTTATGGTTGCACTAAAAAGCGAAGACTGACCTTTTGGCAGGGTAGTAATTATAAGATGTAGGAGCAGAATTAAACCATTTGGGCCATCGAGTCTGCTCTGTCATTCGACCATAGCTGATCTCATCCTGGTTCTCCATAACTCTTCAACTCATTACCAGTTAAAAATCTGTAACTCCTCCCAGTGCTTAGCACGGCTGCCTCATGACGTCGAGGGCTTGGGTTCGATCCTGGCCCCGGGTCACACTCCATGTGCAGTTTGCACATTCTCCCTGTGTCTGCATGGGTCTCACCCCTACCAGCGAAAGATTGGGAAGCACAAGTGGATAGCACTGTGGCTTCACAGCGCCAGGGTCCCAGGTTCGATTCCCCGCTGGGTCACTGGCTGTAAGGAGTCTGCACGTTATCCCCATGTCTGCGTGGGTTTCCTCTGGGTGCTCCATTTCCTCCCACAGCCCAAAGATGTGCCGGTTAGGTGGATTGGCCATCATAAATTGCCCTTGGTGACTAATAAAAAGGTTAGATGGGGTTATTGGGTTCGGGGGATAGGTGGAGGTGAGGGCTTAAGTGGGCCGGTGCAGACTCAATGCGCTGAATGGTGTCCATCGGCACTGTATGATCTATGTGCAGGTTAGGTGGATTGGCCACCTTAAATTGCCCCATAATATGTAAAAAAGATTTGGTACTTCAAATTGTAAAAAAAAAAATCTGACGTTGAAAAAGGAGACCCAAACACCCACCAATTTGGGACAGGACCAAAACATGTGCATGTGGTGAGCTGACCCCCTCGAACAGCCCTCGCATCTGTCCTCAACCTCTCCATAGAAGAGACCCATTCTAGCTCTGGTAAGGTGTGCCCTAAACACTACCTCAGGCTGGATCAAGCTCAATTCGCACACGGTGTAGCGTTCACCCTGCGAATGGCCTCACTCCACAACTCATCCTCCAATGTGGGCCCCAACTCCTCCTCCCACTTGGCTTTCACCACCTGCACCAATACAGAGTCCTCCGCTGGAATCTGCCCATATAATGGACGTACTACCCTGCTCTGACCCCATGAAAGGATCCTCTCTATCAAGGAAGTTGGTGGTGCCTCTGGGAATGCTGGGAACGTTTGTCAACACAATTTTGAGTTGATGAGTATGGCATTGATCTGACATTGCGGCCATCAACTGCCTTAACGTCCGATCCCAATTCGGGGCATGCACATTTAGCAAGACTACTGACTTACCCTACAGATAATCTGTGATCAACACATACCTATCCGCCTGATCAGCCATCACCGTTTCTGCTAGGAAGTGGGCCCTCCTAAAGTCACTGCCACCAGGACCCTACAGTTAAAAGCTGGAATACCTGGCTCTTGAAGACTGGTCTGGTCCCACACCTGTAAATGGGTCTCCGATAAAACACCACATTGGCCCCTAGATTCTTTAGATGACAAAACACATGCCCTTTTCACAGGTCGTGTCCCTCGGGCCCCACATTCCAGGTAACTAGTCTTGTTTTCGCTTGCTCTTTCTCCCTCTCTCTCTCACGTTTTCTTTCGCGTTTTCGCTCTTTCTCTCTTGCGTTTTCTCGCTCTCTTGCGTTTTCTCGCTCTCTTGCGTTTTCTCGCTCTCTTGCGTTTTCTCGCTCTCGTGTTTTCTCGCACTCATGTTTTCAAGCTCTTTCCTAGCGTTTTCATGCTCTTTCCTCGCATTTTCTTGCTCTCCTCGCGTTTTTTCGCTCTCTCCTCGCGTTTTTTCTCTCTCTCCTCGCGTTTTTTCTCTCTCTCCTCGCGTTTTTTCTCTCTCTCCTCGCGTTTTTTTCGCTCTCCTCGCGTTTTCTCGCTTTCCTCGCGGTTTCTCGCTCTCTCCTCGCGGTTTCTCGCTCTCCTCACGTTTTCTCGTGCTCTCCGTTTTCTCGAGCTCTCTAGCGTTTTCTCGCGTTTTCTCGTTCCCGCGTCTTCTCTCGCGTCTTCTCGCTCTCGCGCTCTCTCTGGTTTTCTCGGGCTCTCTCTCGTTTTCTCTGGCTCTCTTCTCTCTTTCCCCCCCCCCCCCCCCCCCCCCCCCCCATTTCACCCACCGGCTCACAGGCAGCCTGACGCCCCAGCTAATCCCCTCCCTTCAAACAAGCAAACTAGGCTCATTGAACTTTGTCTAACTAGGTCCAACAAATCACAGCCCCATTTCCTGTTCACTAGCCTGCACCTTCTTGCTAGTGAGAGCTCCTGCACAGGGCCCACACCCAAAAGGCAACTGAAAACAAAAGCATAATCTTTTATTATTGTCACAAGTAGGCTTGCATTAACACTGCAATGAAGTCGCGACATTCTGGTGCCTGTTCGGGTACACTGGGAGAATACAGAATGTCCAAATTCCCTAATAAGCATGTCTTTCAGGACTTGTGGGAGGAACCTGGAGGAAACCCACGCAGACACTGGGAGAGTATGGGTCCCGAAGGATGGCCAGTTGGTAAAAATGTCTGGTGGCGGCAATGAAGGAGCAGGCCACATATTTGGACGTTATTTGTAATGCCTTCTGTATTAATTTGGGGCCAGTTGCAGAGCTGAGTGAGTTAAAGTTTACATTTGCACTGATGGGGGATGGAGGTGTATTTGTTAAATGCTGGATCTTCTGTTTGATCTTTTCTTTGTTTATCGTTTTTTGTTCTAGGGCAATTGGGTTGGGACTGGTTTTTCGTTTGAATAGGTGTGTATGATCGGGGACGGGGGAAGGTGAGAAGGGAACAATAGGTGGGAGAATGTTTGGCGCCAGGGGTTGGGGCTACCAAGCTAGCTGGGCGGGCTAGCTCACGGAAGCGCAGTGGGGGGTGCGCAGATGTTAGGCTTATCGAAGGGGTCGATTTACATTGTGCTCTTACTGGGGGCGGGGGAAAATGTTCTGTTGATGAGGGAGGGACTTTTGCTGAGGGACAGGGATGAGATTGGGGGCGGAGACTGCCTGGGGGCAGGCCGGCGGAGGTGTGTGGCGTGGGCTGGAGCCTGGCTGAAGAAAGGTGATGACTGATCAAGGTGGGGGGGGGGGGGGGGAAAGGGAGGGAGGGAGAAGAGAGTGCGTTGAACCTCCCAACTGGGCTGATCACCTGGAATGTACGAGGGTTAAATGGGCAGGAAGAGATAGCGAAGGGTCTGAAGGCTATGCAGTCGGGTAAAGCCTTGGGGCCGGACGGGTACCCAGTGGAGTTCTATAAAAAGCTCTCTGGGATATTGGGGCAGCTGTTGATGGGGTCATTCAATGAGCATGGGGTGCTTCCTCCGATGATGTCACAGGCCATGATTTCATTGACCCTGAAGCGGGATAAGGACACAAAGCTGTGTGGCTCCTACAGGCCGATATCCCTATTGAATAGCCTATTGGACGCCAAACTGCTGGTCAAAATCTTGTCCTCCAGTATTGAGGATTGTGTTGCGGACGTTATTGGGGAGGACCAGACTGGGTTTGTTAAGGGAAGGCAATTGGCGGCCAATGTAAGAAGGTTGTTAAATGTGAGCATGATGCCCGCGGAAAGTAGGGAGGTGGAGGTAGCGGTCGCAATGGATGCAGAGAAGGCTTTTGATTGAGTAGAATGGGAATGTCTGTGGGAGGTACTGGGACGGATCAGATTTGGGCGGGGCTTTATTGACTAAGTCAGGTTGTTGTATCAGGCTCCTGTGGTGAGCGTACGGACAAATAGTGCAACATTGGACTACTTGGGCTGTATGGGACGAGACAGGGGTGCCCCTTCTCCCCACAGTTGTTCGCGTTAGCCATAGAGCCACTGGCAATTGTGCGGAGAGCCTCAAGGTGCTGGTCGGGGGTGGGGGGGGAGAGAAGAGAAGAGAAGGAGACAGAGTCTTGCTTTACGCAGACGACCTGCTCCTGTACATATCGGACCAGTTAGAGGGGATGGAAGAAATTATGAGGATTCTTTCGGGGTATCAACTAAATATGTGGAAAAGGCAAGGGGGCAGGAGAGGCGATTGGGGGAGCTCCCATTTAGAGTGGTAAAGAACAAAGAAAATTACAGCACAGGAACAGGCCCTTCGGCCCTCCCAGCCTGCGCCGATCCAGATCCTTGATCTAGACCTGTCTCTTATTTTCCAAGGTCTATTTCCCTCTGTTCCCGCCCGTTCATATACCTGTCTAGATGCCTCTTAAATTATGCTATCGTGCCCGCCTCGACCACCTCCGCTGGTAAAGCGTTCCAGGCACCCACCACCCTCTGCGTAAAAAACTTTCCACGCACATCTCCCTTAAACTTTCCCCCTCTCACCTTGAAATTGTGACCCCTTGTAACTGACACCCCCACTCTTGGGAAAAGCTTGTTGCTATCCACCCTGTCCATACCTCTCATAATTTTGTAGACCTCAATCAGGTTCCCCCCTCAACCTCTGTCTTTCCAATGAAAACAATCCTAATCTACTCAACCTTTCTTCATAGCTAGCACCCTCCATACCAGGCAACATTCTGGTGAACCTCCTCTGCACCCTCTCCAAAGCATCCACATCCTTCTGGTAATGTGGCGACCAGAACTGCACGCAGTATTCCAAATGTGGCCGAACCAAAGTCCTATACAACTGTAACATGACCTGCCAACTCTTGTACTCAATACCCCGTCCGATGAAGGCAAGCATGCTTTATGCCTTCTTGACCACTCTATCAACCTGCGTTGCCACCTTCAGGGTACAATGGACCTGAACTCCCAGATCTCTCTGTACATCAATTTTCCCCAAGACCCTTCCATTGACCATATAATCCGCTCTTGAATTTGATCTTCCAAAATGCATCACCTTGCATTTGCCTGGATTGAACTCCATCTGTCATTTCTCTGCCCAACTCTCTAATCTATCTATATTTTGTTGTATTCTCTGACAGTCCTCCTCGCTATCTGCAACTCCACCAATCTTAGTATCATCTGCAAACTTGCTAATCAGACCACCTATACCTTCCTCCAGGTCATTTATGTCGATCACAAACAGCAGTGGTCTGAGCACGGATCCCTGTGGAACACCACTAGTCACCACCTCCATTTTGAGACACTCCCACCACTACTCTCTGTCTCCTGTTGCCCAGCCAGTTCTTTATCCATCTAGCTAGTACACCCTGAACCCCATACGACTTCACTTTTTCCATCAACCTGCCATGGGAAACCTTATCAAACGCCTTACTAAAGTCCATGTATACGACATCTACAGCCCTTCCCTCATCAATTAACGTTGTCACTTCCTCAAAGAATTCTATTAGGTTTGTAAGACATGACCTTCCCTGCACAAAACCATGCTGCCTATCACTGATAAGTCTATTTTCTTCCAGATGTGAATAGATCCTATCCCTCAGTATCTTCTCCAACCACTGTCTACCACTGACGTCAAGCTCACAGATCTGTAATTCCCTGGATTATCCCTGCTACCCTTAAACAAAGGGACAACATTAGCAATTCTCCAGTCCTCCGGGACCTCACCCGTGCTCAAGGACGCTGCAAAGATGTCTGTTAAGGCCCCAGCTATTTCAACCCTCGCTTCCCTCAGTAACCTGGGATAGATCCCATCCGGTCCTGGGGACTTGTCCACCTTAATGCCTTTTAGAATACCCAAAACCTCCCCCTTCCGTATGACAACTTGACCTAGAGTATTTAAACATCTATCCCTAGCCTCAACATCCGTCTGGTCCCTCTCCTTTGTGAATACCGATGCAAAGTACTCATTAAGAATCTCACCCATTTCCTCTGAGTCCACGCATAAATTCCCTCTTTTGTCTTTGAGTGGGCCAATCCTTTCTCTAGTTACCCTCTTGCTCCTTATATACGAATAAAAGGCTTTGGGATTTTCCTTAACCCTGTTAGCCAAAGATATTTCATGCCCCCTTTTAGCCCTCTTTATTGCGCGTTTGAGATTCGTCCTACTTTCCCGATGTTCCTCCAAAGCTTCATCAGTTTTGAGTTGCCTCCATCCTATGTATGCTTCCTTTTTCATTTTAGCTAGTCTCACAATTTCACCCGTCATCCATGGTTCCCTAATCTTGCCATTTCTATCTTTCATTTTCACAGGAACATGTCTGTCCTGCACCCTAATCAACCTTTCCTTAAAAGACTCCCACATTTCAAATGTGGACTTACCCTTAAACAGCTGCTCCCAATCCACATTCCCTAGCTCCTGCCGAATTTTGTTATACTCTGCCTTTCCCCAATTTAGTACTCTTCCTTTCGGACCACTCTTGTCCTTGTCCCGGAGTATTCTAAAACTTATGGAATTGTGATCACTATTCCCAAAGTAATCACCGACTGAAACATCAACCACCTGGCCGGGATCATTCCCCAATACCAGGTCCGGTATGGCCCCTTCCCGAGTTGGACTATTTACATACTGCTCTAAAAAACTCTCCTGGATGCTCCTTACAAACTCTGCTCCATCTACGCCTCCAACACTACACTAATCCCATTCAATGTTGGGGAAGTTAAAATCTCCCATCACAACCACCCTATTGCTCCTACATTTTTCTATAATCTGTCTGCATATTTGTACCTCTACTTCTGCTCGCTTTTGGGAGGTCTGTAGTAAAGTCCCAACAATGTTACTGCACCGTTCCTATTTCTCAGCTCCACCCATATTGCCTCAGTGCTCGAATCCTCCATCGTGCCCTCCTTAATCACAGCTGTGATATAATCTCTGACGAATAATGCAACTCCTCCACTCCTTCTACCTCCCTCTCTATCCCTCCTGAAGCATCTGTACCCTGGGATATTCAGTTGCCAGTCCTGCCCTTCCCTCAACCAAGTAGTGGTAGGTGGAAGCTTTCGATACCTGGGCTTCCAGGTGGTGCGCGAATGGGAACAGTTGCACAAACTAAATCTGGCCCGACTAGTGAAATGAAAATCGCTTATTGTCACGAGTAGGCTTCAATGAAGTTACTGTGAAAAGCCCCTAGTCGCCACATTCCGGCGCCTGTCCGGGGAGGCTGGTACGGGAATTGAACCGTGCTGCTGGCCTGCTTGGTCTGCTTTAAAAGCCAGCGATTTAGCCTGGTGAGCTAAACCAGTAGACCAAATGAAAGATGTTTTTCGGAGGTGGGACGCGCTCCTGTCGTCACTAGCTGGGAGGATGCAGACACTGAAAATGACGGTCCTCGCGAGATTCCTGTTTGTGTTTCAGTGTCTCCTCATCTTTATTCCATATGTCTTTTTTAAACGGGTCAAAAAGGGAACCACTTTATGGGCGGGTAAGACCCCGCGAGTAAAAGGAATGCTTGAGCGGAACCGGGGGGGGAGAGAGATTGAGGGCGGGCTGGCGCTGCCGAACTTCAGTAATTACTATAGGGCGGTGAACACAGCCATGATCAGGAAGTGGGTGGAGGGAGGAGGGTAGGTGTGGGAGCGAGTAGAGGCGGCTTCATGCGAGGGCACCAGCTTGGGGGCGTGGATAACAGCGCCTCTGCTGTTCCTGCTGGCACGGTACTCCACCAGCCCCGTAGTGCTGGCGAACCTGAGGGTCTGGGGGCAATGGAGGAGGCATGTGGGAGCGGAGGGAGCATCGGTGCGGTCTCCAATCTGTAATAATCACCGGTTTGCCCCGGGAAGGATGGAAGGAGGGTTTCCGAGACGTCAGAGAGCAGGGATTGAGAGGATGGGCGATTATGTTTATAGAGGGGAGCTTTCCTAGCCTGAGGGAGCTGGAGGAGAAATTTGGATTGGTGAGGGGGATCAAATTTGGGTACCTGCAGGTGCGGGACTTCCTACGTAGGCAGATTTCAACTTCGTGCTCATACCACCAATGGATACAGGACAGGGTAGTTTCCAGAGTGTGGGTGTGAGAAGGGACGGTCTCTAGCATCTACACGGAACTCATGGGGTCAGAGGGGATGCAGACGGAGGAGCTGAAGCGCAAGTGGGAAGAGGAGTTGGGCGGAGAAATAGAGAAATGGGCAAACACGTTGAGTAGTCAACGCGTGCACAACATGTGCCAGGCTTGCCCTGATACAATTCAAGGTCGTTTAATGGGCGCACATGACAGTGGCCCGGATGAGCAGGTTCTTTGGGGTGGAAGATGGGGTGGCAAGGTGTGCGGGAGGACTAGCGAACCATGTCCACATGTTCTGGACATGCCCAAAGTTTAGGGACTTCTGGCAGGGGTTTGTGGATGTCATATCCACGGTGTTAGAAATAAGGGTGGCAATGAGTCCTGAGGTGGCGGTTTTCGGAGTGTCGGACGATCCGGGAACCCAGGAGGAGAAAGAGGCAGACGTTCTGGCCTTTGCTTCCCTGGTAGCCCGGAGACAGATATTATTTGCTTGAAGGGACTCAAAGCCCCCAAAGACGGAGACCTGGCTATCTGACATAGCTAGCTTTCTCTGCGTGGAGCAAATCAAGTTCGTCTTGAGAGGGTCAATGTTGGGGTTCGCCTGGAGGTGGCAGCCAGTTGGCAACTTCTTTGCGGCAAATTAACCATCAGCAATGGGGGGGATTAGTAAAGGTGGAACCTGTAAGATAAGGACCTGCTTTTGCACTATGTTTATAAATTCATGTACATTGTTTACTTTGTTGTTGTAAAACCATAAATATCTCAATAAAATATTTATTAAAGGGCAGCACGATGGCGCAGTGGGTTAGCACTACAGTCTCATGGCGCTGAGGTCCCAGGTTCGACCCCGGCTCTGGGTCACTCTGTGTGGAGTTTGCACATTCTCCCAGTGTCTGCGTGGGTTTCGCCCCCACAACCCAAAGATGTGCAAGGTAGGTGGATTGAACACGCTAAATTGTCCCTTAATTGGAAAAAATCAATTGGATACTCTAAATTCATATTAAAAAAAATATGTTTATTAAAAAAAAATGGGTCCAGGGGCAAAAAAGTTTGAAAGACTGCATTGGAGGAATTGTTGCAGAACCTATAAACTTCTTCCTTTATAAATTCTTTTGAACATCCGAAAATACCTTAACTGATGAAAGAGTTGGTGGTGCGGGGTGAAAGAGAGCATATTATCTGCCCACATTTTTATTTCCGTTTTGCATGTTTCAGTCTTAGTCTGATTTTTCTGTTCTTGCTTTCAGTTGGCAACTATTCATATCCTGCCTTTCACACAACTCGTGTTTCTTGTCCCTTTACCTCTCCCCCTTTGACCCTACACCAGTACCTCTTGTAATTTATTCTTTCCTCTTCCTCACACTATCTCAAACCTTCTTTTTTTGTTCTTTGTCTAATGTTCCCCCCTTTCACTTAAGTTATTACATTTCTTCCTTTTTCCCTTGTTCTGATCATTGACGTGAAACATAGTCTGCACCTCCCAGCTTAATGCAACAGAACCATGGTACTGTGTGGCTAAGCTTCAAATCATAATGTCTTCACTGTTACAGTACATGACCAGACCCCTGTGTATATTAGGAAACTGGATGAGAAACGTCAACAGTCGATTTGAAAGGACACTTGCTCCAGGAGTGATTCCATTGACAACTCTGCACCTTTTATATTAAAACAAACTGTTATTACCACCGGATTAACCTCATTAACATCCAAGGAGTTGAACAGTTTTAAAACAAAAATAAAGTTCTTTGAGCTTACTTTCCCATCTACTTCTAAACTTCCAACCATGGTACACGTGACAATAAACAAATCTAATCCAGCTAAGCAAAATCTGCACACAGGTCAAATGCCACTTTGTTAACATCAGTGGTTTCCAGATTTGTGGGCAAAATCCTGGGAGAGAAGCTTTCAAAGTCAGTTTGAGAAATGCACCATCTTTGCTCAGAAACCAGAGCACATCTCTAAAAATGAAACTAAAAACAACAGAGGGCAGAACTCTGCCCTAAAACGACCCCCACCCCATGAGTAAAATCACAGCCTGCCTAACTTTTTGGTTATAAATTTAGTGTTGTGTGCTGAGCCTGTTAAATGCAGTATTACTGCAATGCTTTAATAAAGCCTTTGAAGGACATTTTCTTTCACTGCACAATTCCAACTCTGGCAGGGTGCATCAGCAATTGTTTTTGCCATAATTAGGTAAATTATATTTCCTTAATGGTTTATATACAATTGCATATTGAATTAACTAATTCATTAGAAGTAACTGCGTTTTCATAACATTAGTCACTTAAACATTTTGCCTTGTGGAATGCTTCAAGCACTTAATGGAAATAAGCTAATGTTGCAGCAGTTCCAGTGTCTGGGAGGCAACTTCAATCATTTTGGAAATGCATGTGACGGGGTTCATTGTTGCTGTTACACATTTACTGTATTAATCAACATCCTGTGTATTGTGACTGGGACAGTACAGCGAATTCACTTGAAACATAGCCAGGTTTGATATAAGAGATGTCTGAGCAAATTGTCATGGCTATGTTGAAATCCTTTCACATCCTGCCAGTTAATGTTCAACACTTGTATACTAATCTTATCGTGCTGTAGTTTTAAAGTAAAATCCCTGTTAGTTATTGTGACCGCACAGGATATCATTTTGGAATTTTTGCTGTAAATTTTATAATTGTGCATTTTCTGCTTTGCTGGTAGCTATTCTCTGCTCGAGAGCGATAGTTAGAATTTTGTTGTAGGATGATGTGCTTACGTGTGTCTCTTTAAGTGGACTTCAGGGTGTCCAAAGTTGATTGGTACATCTGTTGAAAGACGTAATTTCCTTTGAGGCTTCAAGACCAGGAACAGTTGAGAAACATGCCTTAGAATTCTGTACTAAAGATATAGTGCAGAAAAGGCCAAACTTCCATGTTTTACATAATGAAACGTTCTAGCCCTCTTTTGTAGGCTGGTACTCTTGCTTTTGGACTCATCGGCTGGTGAGTATGTCCAGTTGCAAAATATATCATTATATCTGAAGTGATGTGTCATGCACTGCCCTACATTATGGATTTCCCACTTGTATGCTGTTTTCTACGATGGGGCTGGATGGGGCTTGAAATAAATGTGGCCAGCATGCTTTTTTGATATGGTCTAGGGCCCTGTTTGTGGTCACTTTTTTTTAATGCACTTAGGCAGCAGCTGTTTGCGTCCTTGGGGCCCAGATGACTGGCCAGCACTGTTACTCAGTTGGTCTTTGCACATTTTAGATAACCTCTGTGCACTGTCATGAATTGGCCTATACTTCCAGGCCTAGAAAAAACCTGCATCTTCCAAGATTTCTAGTTTGAGGGAAGGTGGGAGACATACAACTATGCACCATTAGATACAGTAAGTTTGAAATTGAAAAGTGCTAAAACTCCAGCGATCCCAGTTAATTTCCCTGCTTACAGTCTCTGCTTTGACTGTTTTCTATCAATATTCTCCACCTGTGCTTTTCTTTTTGTTGTTCTCCTGTGCTCCTTCTCCTCAGATTCACAGAACTGGCTAATGTTATTCTTTACTTCCACCGCTTATGCCACAGTATCCATGCAGAGCATAGGGCACTCATTCATTGCAGTGGCCTCTGCAACTTGTTCTACCCTCGCTCTCCCAACATCACAGGCCATTCAGTGATTCTCGCATTCCCATTCACTGCATCCTCCATACAAATTCATGTAATTGACTATGACTCCTGACTAAAGCATCTGCCTTCAAGGCTTTTGGTTTCACTTCCTCATCACAATTCTGACAATTGGATTAAATTCTGCTGAATCAGTTACACTTGTTTCAGTCCATGATGGGAGGAGGAGTGCTTGCAGCTCTTGTGTGTGGAACATTTATGTTTTCCTTATTGGGGCTTCCTTTAATTTTCCGCTTTTGGGGTCTTTATTGTTCCGTGTATGCAGTGTCTTTTCTGTTCCCACACCATTGTCATATTTTCTTCCAGAGAGATTGAAGTCTCCATATTCAGTCAGTAACTGTAGAACATAAGGGCAGCACGGTGGCACGCAATGGAGTTTGCACATTCCTCCCGTGTTTGCGGGGAGGTGGCCATTCGGCCCATCAGGTCTGCACCGGCCCTATTCATAGACCAAATGGCAACCTTCTGCACTGCAGGGATTCTTATGATTTTATAAAATGATTTCAAGAGGCATGTCCAGGGGGAAGGCTCTCTGTGTGTTTGTACTTCAAATCTACTCTTGCACAACCCTGTACTAACTGGTTGGATTTGTAACTTAATATTTCTTGTTGCCTGAAGCAAAACGTCTATTCTGATGCATGCCGATTTGGGACTATTTTGTGTATATGTAGAATTTTCAAAAAATGAGCATGAGTCTTTGCTGGAGTCTCCATTACCACCGTTTTTTCATACTGTACGTTATTAGTTTAATATACAACTTGTGCCTCAATTTCCATTTAGTTGGGATAATAAATAAAGGAAAATAAGCTCTGCTGAGTTCACCAATGGCTCAAAGCTGATTCTGTTAGTGATTTTTGATTTTTATCGTGGTTGGTTGCTACACTGACACCTGGAGCATTTTCTGGCTGTGTTCCTGTTTGTGTTTTTTTTAACCTGTGAGAATGTGGAACGTGCTATTGGTTTTTGAGGTGAATGATTGTAGATACCTTCAAGGGAAACTTGAATTAAGTACAAGGAGCAAAGAATAGGAATGGGTGGCTTGTGTCGCAGTGGTTAGCACTGGGACTGCGGCGCTGAGGACCCGGGTTCAAATTCCGGCCCTGGGTCACTGTCCGCGTGGAGTTTGCACATTCTCCCCATGTCTGCGTGGGTTTCACCCCCCAAAATGCAAAGATGTGCTGCTTAGGTGAATTGGCCACACTAAATATGCCCCTTAATTAGAAATGAAAAATAATTGAATACTCTAAATTTTAAAAAAAAATTAATAGAAAGATCTGTTGATGGGGTGAGTTGTGGTAAACAATTTGGGCCGAATGACCTGTATTTGTGCTGTTAAACATTGTCATTCAACCTATTATTTATTCAAACCTATTATTTGTTACCTGTGTTTTGTTCCCCTCTTGTATCCTGTAAGACATACGAGGAGATTCTAGCTGTCAAATTGGCCAAAACTGAGAAACCGCTTTTGAGAATTTCTTGTACTATCGTGTCAGTAATTAAGCTTTACTTCTAGGCTAAATTTTGAATTTGAGTTTATTGTCACGTGTACCTTGGTACAGTGAAAAGTCTCAGACTTTTGTATCTCCTGCCCAATGGAAGAGAGAATAACCTGGGTGGGAGGAATCTTTGATTATGCTGCCTGCTTTCCCAAGGCAGTGGGAGGTGTAGACCAAGTCAATGGATGGGAGGTGGGATCGCGTGATGGACTGGACTTTGTTCACAACTCCGATGGACTGTTTCTTACCATCTTGAGCCGAGCTGTTTCCATACCAGGCTGTGATGCAGCCAGATAGGATGCTTTCTATGGTGCATCCGTAAAAATTGGGTAAGAGTCGATGTGGACATACCAAATTTCCGTAGTCTCCTGACGAAGTATCGGCCTATTTTACAAAGTTGTATACACTGGTGCGACACGAGCCGTCTACCTGGCATGAAATCTGTCCACTGGTGCACTACTTGAAGAGAAGGGAGGTATCCTGACTCGTATCCTTTCCTCAAACAATATCAAAGGCTGGTAATATGTGTGGTAATTTGGACAGTTTGTGACCTGTCCCAAGTAAGTGCATAGAACTGCAAATCGGCCTAAATTCAGAGTATGAAAGGAGGGCTGAATGGCAGATTCCAACACACAAATTTCTGTGCAAAATTCTTGGAGCAACCCGTATTATAGGGTCAGGGACATCCAGACGTTGCCTGAATATATTTGCTTGGCTTCCTGTCACCGGACTAATAGACTATTCCATATTTGTGAAAGCAACTTTGTCCCTTTTTATCTCTTGATCTCTCTGCCGCATTTAGAAACTAGCATCAGCCAGAGTGACTCTGATCTGAAGATTGGGAAGTGCAAGATTGAAAACTTGTGAACGTTTCTCCACCTTTAGCTGGGAGAAAGGGAAGCTAGTCTTGCCTCGCATAGCTTAGCACTTGACAGCAGCGTGAGGTGGGGAACGTGGCCAGTTGATACACAAGTAGTCTTTGTCTGTCCAAGATTATTAATTTGTTTATTAGTAGTTCTAATTTTGAAGTTGGTATTTTATCTAACTAATGTTGATCTAAATTTGACTTGTTGCAGCATATTGTTTCCCCTGGGCTTTCTTTTTGTGGCTTTTAAATCCATTGTTAAAGGCAGCCTGTGCCCCCTCTAACCTCACCAGCATGCATCTGTTAGCATATGAATTAAAATCTGCAAAATTTTGCCTAAGCAGTCTTCCAAGACATTTTAGCTTTGCATAACTCTCTAAATTTACTTTGTTTTTTTTACTGAAGGATATGCTCAGAATCTGCTCTCTAGTGCTGGATCTCTGCCAGCTAATTAATTGAGATGGCTGCTAGGAGCAGCTTTCGCCCTGTGAGTAGCAGCTGTTGAATTGGGTATATTGAGAGTGGAGATCTAGGAAACAAATATCCTGTTCGCCAATTGCCCTACTGACACACATAGTGGGATCTGTGCCAGCAAATGCAGTGCTGGGTGTTTGGGAAAAAAAATCTCACTCCTCCACGTTGGGTGAAGGTGGTTTTGTTTGGAATCTGAAATGGGATGACGAATATGGAATTGTCCTGCACAAATGCACGTTGTGTATTTAGTATGGTCGTATTCAAGTAAGCCAACATTAGTATTTACAATGCAGAAACTGGCCCAGTAAGTGTGTGTGTGTCTCACAATCTAACCCCATAAATTTCGGCTTTTATATCTTTCTTCCTTGTGTTATACCTTCAATCAGTGATGCAAGACGAGAGGGAAAACATTTTCGCTCCCTGCCATAATAATTGACCACGAAAATGGAATAACAATGAATTTAATACGCTGAACTGGTGTTATGGAAGGAGTGGACTCTTTGGAACAAGTCTATAAGAGTAATCATTTAAAAACAAAACATTCCCCATGGGAGGGGAATTGCATTTGGAGATTGCATCCTCACTTTTCTTCATTGCATCTTGCCTTGTGCTTCCCTAGTGGCTTTTAAAGCAGCATAGATACTTTTCGGCTGGGATCGAGTAGCGAGATCTCTATCGTACTTGGAGCCATTGGAGTGGGAGGAAAAAGATTGTATTTCTTTTCTAACATTCATGTTTTTCAATATTTTGGTCTCATTTTCATCCCTTCATTATATCACCACCTAATTCTTGCTAGCATGTGATTCAATGGAGGGATTTTTTTTCGCAGCCTCTGCCCAGTTGGCTGTCCTTCACATGAGCACAACGCGAGTAATTTTTGTCCAGTGTGCTCAAACATTCCATTTTCCTCCCTGTTTTTTTATGGTTGTTTATGTACCGGAGCTATTGTAACTGGACAAAAGTTTTCATTTTAGTAAGGGTATTTTTTTTTTGTACCCAATTAAGGGGCAATTTTAGTGTGGCCAATTCACCTACCCTGCACATCTTTGGGCTGTGTGGGTGAGACTCTCGCAGACATGGGGAGACTGTGCAAACTCCATGCGAACATTGATTCTGGGATCGAACCCGGTTCCTCGGTGCAGTGAGGCAGCAGTGCTAACCACTGTGCTGCCCCAGAGTAATGATCTGTTCTGATGTCTTTGTGGAATTATATTTGATGTATTTGTTCTTTTTAATTTCTCATTTATTTTCCACCATGACTTGCACATGAAATGGCTGAAATTAATTAGTTACTCCATGATGTCTTGACATCTTTTTGTAATGGTTTGTGCAAAGCAGGCAAACCATCTCAAAACCTAAAGATCTCATTTATGGTGTAATATCAGCACCAGCCCAACCCCTGTGCTCATACTGTTGAGTACTCTTGAGTTTTCTTCATCAACGGTTTAGTAAAAATATTAAGTTGAAAAATGTTTTAAAATGTGCATAACATCAAAAAGCTTACTGTTCTAACCCATGTCTGATTTTCAAAGAGAGGGTGATTCGGAACAACAAAGCAGATGGAACCATTGTGATGGATTTGCTTTTGCCTACGTATTACATCACATTCCCCTCCCCCCACATAAAAGAGGCAGTTCCCTGTAGTGATTTAGCCACTGATTTGCAATCTGACTGTGGCTTGAATGAACATGATTAGTATTCATACTTAACCAAACTGCATTCCTGTCTGAACGGATAGTTTAATGAACTGTTCATATAATGTAGACATGTTATAACTACTATTCTTTTTTTGACTCACTTATTTGTCGATGTAACTACCTATTTGTTGGTTGACTAGATGACCGCCTATTTGTTGGTTAACCAGTGTGTGTAAGCTGTCTGCAATGCGTTCACATGATTAAATCAGCATTGTGATTAATGCACTTGAATTATGGTTGTATAATACATTTTCACTTCGTTGAGCAAGTCCATTAAATTATTGCTTTGTTTAGTTTATAAAGGAGCAAAAGCTTGCTTGGTTGTAGCTGTTAACCCTGAAGGGTTTTTGAATGAATGATGTGCTGGTTGAACTATTGGAAATTTTCTTTAAAACTGAATATTTTTGCAAAACTCCTTGTATTTTAAAATGTAGATTGTGCATGAATTCCAAAGAGACAAGAAAAGTAACTGGGACAACTTTATGAATACTAAATCATAATGTGTTAGGATACATCATTTAAAAGTTTTGATACTGGACTAGTAAGCGGCCTAAACTAAATAATCCAGCGAACATGTCAACTTGAGTTTCAGTTTTTATATAAAGGAGCTCTGGAAATAATAAACTAGAATTGGTAAATATAACCATTGTGCTGTCGGGTTGTCAAAAACATTCTTTTATGGAAAGAAGCTTGCCCACCTTAACTGGTCTGGCCTACATGCGCCTGCAGTTCCAGACCAACACAGTTCACAAAAACAACTTTCATGCCAGTGACACCCATATTGTGCGAAAGTGTGTGGATTTTATTTGGGGAGCCTGTTCTGACTTTGAATCAGGTTGCATGAGTTACTGAAGCTTTGTTTTGTCACGGTGATGAATTTTAAAGTAATTGGATCATCGTGGGAAATATTATGCAATACTTCTATTTGGGCAAGTGGAACTCCCGTTACGGTTAACCTGCATCTGAGTCGGTGGATTCAAGCATGCCTTCAAAAGTAGAGCAGTTCATTGGGGCTGACACAGCTTTATTAAAGTGATTTCAGAAAAATATAAGTGGGGCGGCACGGTGGCACAGTGGTTAGCATTGCTGCCTACGGCGCTGAGGACCCGGGTTCGAATCCCGGCCCTGGGTCACTGTCTGTGAGGAGTTTGCACATTCTCCCCGTGTCTGCGTGGGTTTCACCCCCACAACCCAAAGATGTGCAGGTTAGGTGGATTGGCCACGTTAAATTGCCCCTTAATTGGAAAAAATGAATTGGATATTCTAAATTTATAAAAAAAAAAAAAAAAAGAAAAATATAAGTGAAGAATAGAGTAAGGCTCTAACCAGTTGCTTGCTTACCTGCTCCCCAGCTCTACACCGTCCTCATGCCCTCCCCATTTGTTCTGCCCCCACAGTCACAGCACTGTTCACGTCTCCCTTTTAATTCCTGTATTTCCTCTCACTCTCTTCTCCCCCCCCCCCCCCCCCCCAAAATCTTTTTTAAAAATTCCAACCTGTCTTTGTTCTGCCTGACTTGTACCACCCTTTGTTTTGCAGCATTTCTCCCCTGGTTCTATCATTTCTCATGAGCGCCCATTCTTTTTCTCAAATGTGGCATTCAGGTGATAATTCTTGTGTGAACGTAGGCAGTTGGTGTCTGCATACTATTTCATCTCAAGCACATCATACTGATGTTGAAGCTTGTTGTCGTCAATCATTCATGCACATTTTCTAGCAGTAGATAGAACAAGTGTGTAGAGCCCAATTAGAATGCTCCAATTTCTTCTTTATCTGTGATCAGTTAACTCCGGAATGGAGCCAGAGGCTTTCTGGCAAACTGTAGCTGTGTATTTCAGCAGAAACCAAGTAGGCAGATCCCGACTCGGGCAGCAGGGTGGCGCAGTGGTTAGCACTACTGCCTCACGGCATTGAGGACCCGAGTTCCGGGTCACTGTCCATGTGGAGTTTGCATATTCTCCCCGTGTCTGCGTGGGTCTGACACCCTCAACCCAAAAAGGTGCAGGGTAGGTGCGTTGGCCACACTAAATTGGCCCTTAATTGGGGAAAACAGAATTAGGTACTCTAAATTTAGAACATGGAACATATAACATACAGCGCAGAAGGGGGCCATTCGGCCCATCGAGTCTGCACCGACCCACTTCCACCCTGTCCCCGTACTCCAATAACACCACCTAACCTTTTTGGACACTAAGGGCAATTTAGCATGGCCAATCCACCTATCCTGTACGTCTTTGGACTGTGGGAGGAAACCCACGCAGGCACTGGGAGAATGTGGGAGAATTTATTAAAAAAAGATCCCGACTCCTCGTCCGCTTATTGGTCATGTCAAAAAAACGGAATTGTATAATGAACCTTCAGAAATAACACTTTAGTGGGCCTGGTTTTGGTCACTGGTTTTGGTCACTATGTTGGAAAATCTGAGCTGCCAAACGTTTTGCTGTATGGCCAATGTTGAACCCTTCGTGTAATGTTCAGAGAATCTGTAAAAGTCTGTTGGGGCTGGTTTAGCACAGTGGGCTAAACAGCTGGCTTGTAATGCAGAACAATGCCAGCACCGCGGGTTCAATTCCCATACCGGCCTCCCCGAACAGGCGCTGGAATGTGGCGATTAGTAACTTAATTTGAAGCCTACTTGTGACAATAAGCTATTATTATTAGTATGATTTTTATTATGGAGTTTTGCAAAATTTGAGGTCATTTAACTTTGCATGTGAAGAGTAGGAGTAACTTTAAAAAAAAATAAATTTAGAGTACCCAATTATTTTTTTTTATTTTTAAATCTTTATTTTTTTTAAATTTTCCAATTAAGGGGCAATTTAGCGTGGCCAATCCACCTAACCTGCACATCTTTTGGGTTGTGGGGGCGAAACCCACGCAGACACGGGGAGAACGTGCAAATTCCACACAGACAGTGACGCAGGGCCGGGATTCGAACCCAGGTCCTCGGCGCCGGAAGAGTAGGAGTAACTAACATTTCACCACAGGATGAACAGACAAAGTCTCATATTTGTTAACTTAGCCAAACCAATGGGATGTTTTCGAAAAAAGACCGATTGCAACTTGGTAAAAAGTTCTTGGTTCCGAAGGTGCAAGTTTTTTGTTTCCTTTGCGAGCACACAGCCTCTAATGTAGTGTGGGTGATATTGATCTCAACGTTTTCATACAATAGTAGGGAGGGAGCACTGCCATAGTGTCACTCTGGGGCTGGTTTAGCACAAGGCTAAAGAGCTGGCTTTTAAAGCAGACCAAGGCAGGCCAGCAGCACGGTTCAGTTCCCGTACCAGCCTCTCCGAACAGGTGCCAGAATGTGGCGACTAGGGGCTTTTCACAGTAACTTCATTTGAAGCCTACTTGTGACAATAAGCAATTTCATTTCCTTTTTCATTTCATTCCTGTTCAGGCAGCTCTAGGCATCTAGTTCATAGTGTTTGGAGGTTTGACAACAGTGGCAAATCTAGCAAAATGGCACAGAATGAAGCCATCCAAGGATAGATGAAAGAGCAATTGATATATTTTACATTGCATGCTTCTCAGGCATTCATGGAATTGGTGTTTGAGCTTTATTGAATACTGCTTTCCTTGCATATTAGATTCAATCCATTGTTTTAATACAGGCTTCCTGATGAAATATTGTTTGACACAATTTCCAGATTTCAGGTTTTTCCATTTCATATAAACAGTTGGTCCCAATAAGTGAGACTTGAGTGGAAATTTGAAGGACAGATCTTGTGTTTAGTTGTCATAGTTCTATTGTATGTAATCCTGATCCAAACTATGTAACCTCTTTTTTTTGTTTCCTAGTCTCAGAGTTGATGAATCATAAATTTACTTGGCAGTGAAAACACTACTGTAGTGGCTTCAGGAATTGTGACCTAAAAATGGCATTTATAACAATCCCACTTAACTCTGACGCAGGAGTTAGTGCTAAACCGTGGGTATTCCAAGACAACACCGAGGGCAAAGAATCTCAACCATCACTGGTTCCTATCTCCGACTAGACCGCTGTACGTCTAGGCTTTTCTAGGTTATGTTCGACCAAGATAAGTGCCCAGGATGTCTTGCAAGGAGAGTCATCCATACCATACTGTCTTGTACAATTATTTGCGGCTAAGCACAGTGGAAAACGTTATTCCAAACAAACCTGAAGTAACAAATGTTTTACCTTGATTGTCTTACCACTATTATTTATAACTGGAGAAAAATGTTTTTGAACTGCTGGGCAGACCTCAATTCAAAAGAAGGTATTGGCGCGTGTCTGTCTATTGTCACCACTTAATGGGGAATTGAAGTAATATGGGCCTTATCAGACAGATTGCTTGACATGGTATTGAGTATGTTTATATTGAGACTTATCTGTATATGTATTTCATACAAAAGCAGGGTTAGATGGCGAAAGGAGTTCAGTAAGAATATAAATTGATAATTGTCCTAGTTGGAGATGGACATAATTTAGTGCATCATTTGTAGATTAAAGTTAAGTTTTTGATGCAGATTTAGTGTGCTCCAAAGTGAGAATATACATTGGATCAAGACCACAGTGAAGGCAGACTTTAGCCATGGACCCCAGCATGTAGGCCAAGACTACAACTAGGAAGTATAGCATCTAGAAATACTTGCTAAAGCTGTGTTTATCAGAAATAAGCTGCACTAATTATAAAATCTTACATTACAGCAGTAAGTACACTCCGTTATGAAGTGCCTTGGGGCATACAGAGACATGAACAGTGCTATATAAATCTAAGTTCTATATATATTGTTTATTCCTTGTATTGTTTTATATCAACCAACACAGCTGATTGTCGGTTTAGAACATGGAACACATCATCAGTTTGAATGTGTGGTCCAGCAGATCACCTGATGTTAGGTGTAAATTTATAATTAGCTATAGTCCATGAGTATGTTGGTATCTGTTCCGTCACCCTGAGGATCACTGTTACACCTCCCTTGACCAGTTTCTGATGATGTCCACCTATCCAGACCTCCTTTGATCTGACCCATATTTTCCCTGATGTTTCAACGTCTCTTGTTGCCAACAACATACACAGCACACACCGCAAGATTCTAGGGCTCCAATTTCCTTGCAAGCAAAGGCGTTCGTTCTTTGGTCTGTCCAGCAGATTCTTTTTAAAAATAAATTTAGAGTACCCAATTCATTTTTTCCCCAATTAAGGGGCAATTTAGCGTGTTCAATCCACCTACCCTGCACATCTTTGGGTTGTGGGGGCGAAACCCATGCAAACACGGGGAGAACGTGCAAACTCCACACGGACAGTGACCCAGAGTCTGGATCGAACCTGGGACCTCGGCGCTGTGAGACTGCAGTGCTACCACTGCACCACCGTGCTGCCCCCTGTCCAGCAGATTCTAAGGAACGTTTGCCAGAGCCACGTTTCAAATCCCTCTTGCCAGTCCTGAAACAAACTCTCTTGCAAGAGAGTTAAGGATGTTGATCCTCATCATCATCCTTATTGAGGGTCCAGCTCTTGCACCCAACAGCACGATACTCGATACTGTGATCCAAACTACCATTATAATTGAACATCCCATCAGTTGATATCTGACCGAGTACCTCACATAGACTTGCTGTTTACTATTCAGAGTAGTACTATAAAGATGCTTGTTATGTAATAGAAATGTTAATGCAAGATTTCATTGACAATTTCTTGCCAAAGTTGGAGGTAAATTCTATTCTTGCAGTAGCTAATTGTATTTTAACAGTGAATTAGTATTTTTGTAATTTAGAATGATGCGACTGTTATTTGCAGACAAATTTGGGCATCTAGTATATTCCTTAATGTGCACAGTAAATGACACGATTGTTCATGAGTTGTAAATGGGTTCGGGATTGGTCTGATTTACTACTGACACCTATGAATGCCTCCATCAACAGCATGATTGAAATGTTTTAGGAGTAAAGCTTGCAGGTTGGGATTGAAGTTTTAAGAATAAGACAATAGAAGCACCAAAGACTTATTGATTGAAATTTAAAGGGATTTTAAAAGTATTTATATACTTTTTAGGTGACAAAGCAGGTTTAAAATGGGAGGCAATTCGTTTAAGTCTTTATCTGGGACATATGTCCCAGGTGTGCCGCTGCAGAGATAGATTACAGGGAGGCAGTCTTTCGTTTTGTTTACTTTTTCTGATTTTCACACAGGGGCAGGCAGAGACAAAGTTGCCAGCAGGGTCAGCTTGGAAGGTTTGAGAGAAGGCAGTGGTATATCTGCTGGCAGCCAGAACCAGGTGCATAGAGGAACTAGGGATATTCTTGGAGTCACTAAGCAGGAATTGCGAGTGGGGCACATGCTTGGAATGAAAAGTCCAAATGCATGAGGATTTAATATTATTAGATCTTCCCAGTAAAGCTGGTGGCACTAGAATTATAGCAGGCAGTAGGCTCTGGATGTCTTGGCAGTCTGCGAAGCTGAGGAGAGTCAAGTTGTATTCCTGTGGCACATCTTAGCTTGGACTCCGGAGAAGATGCTGAGGACCCTTAAAATCCTATAATGTATAGAGGAACTCTTGGGTGGAATAAAGGGAAGTGGTCTGTTGACATTTAAGGGTTTACAAAATCTATTGTCACATACTTTGTTTATTCTGGCACGATGCGTGAAGTCTTGTACAGTTACTTTCAATTAATAACCAAAGTTAGAATTTCTCTTGAAAGGGTACTCTTCTTCCTTGGGAACATTTAACAATGCATATTTATTAATATGTAGAACTGCAATTCAGTTATAATCCACTGCTACCTGAGGAACAGTTTGCTTCACATGGCTGGAAGGGAGGAACTGGATTTGCCCAAATCCACCTGTTTGAGTTTATTTTTGAGGTTCTGTCGTATTGGTATGCCACAAACTTATAGAAGAACTGTGTAATGTTTTAAAATCAAACATTTGTAGCAATCTAGTATCCTTGCTCTTTCTCTGACTGTATCACCTCCTCTGGACTGATGCGATTAAGGTGTTGTCTCATGTAAATGCAACTATATTCCCATTGCTTACTGACCATCCTTTTTTGATCTGCAACTTCTAATCGGATTTCCATTTTATTTCCATCAAATTTTCCTGAGCGCTCTTCCAGGAGTGTTTGTTTCAGGGCTGGTAAGATGGGTATAACTTTACTCTTTTGCAGCTACTCGTGCTCTGTGTAGGCAGTTATTGTTGCATGTTTCCTGTCTTTGCGTGAGTGTCTTCCTGGTATTCCTGCATTTACAATTATTTGTGTCCTAAAGCGAAAGCGTGAGCATCAGATCTTTTCCTCCCTTCTCCCCACCAATATAACAAGAAGCTCCCGCCTCCATGGGCCATACTTATCGGGGATCTGTGATTCTGTTGTCAGTTCTTGAAAGGGCCTGCTACACAACTTCAAGCAAAGACGAACTGGGTGAACTTACACTGTATAAAAGAATCCTACTACTAACCTAGTTATTAGTTGTGGCTCAGTTGATGGTGTATTTGCTTCCCGGTCAGATGATTGTGGGTTCAAGTTCCACCTTGGAGGCAAAAAAAAGCAGTATTCGAGATGGTGCCATCTTTCAGATGAGACGTTAAACCAAAGCGCACTGCCCCTTCAGTGTGGATGTTTTTTTAAAACATTCTTGAGATACTCTTTTGAAGACCAAGATCCCTGCCACCGTAGGCCAGTATTTTTCCCTTTTAATCAACATCCGCAAAAACACAAATCATCTGGTTGTTATCATGTTTCTGGGAACTTGCTGTGCGCAAGTAAAGCTGCTGCAGTTTCTACGTTAAAATAGTGACCAGACTTTAAAAGTACTTCATTGGCTTTAGGACATCCTGTGAGCGTGGAAGGCATTAAATAAATTCTAGCCTTTCAAGAAAGTACATGGGAATATGGACTGCTCCATATTACTATATTGCACCATTCTACTGCCAGCCGTGCGTAGATGTGCAAAGCTACCTATTATAAAATAATTGATGTACAACATGATAACATTACTTTAGTACTGGTGGCTCCATTTGGTCATTAAATACTAATTGAGTGGTGTGAAAATTGTTAAATTGTGTATGATGAATGTAAGAAATTGGAACATGTATGTATCTGGTGCAGTAATGGTTCTAAATGCCTGGGTTAGGGTGTGTATATATCTGCTGCCATATTATTTAATTAAAAAAAAAATCCTGGTTTAAAAGAAAGACCAACACCGGCTGTAGAAGGTGCAATTACGATGTTGTAAAAAGTAAGATCATTTCAAACTATGCTTAAGTTTGTAAGGAGAGGCTAATGAGTTTTTGTTATGATTTATGAGGAGCAGATAATTAGAGACGTGTAGCAATGGGAGGGGCCAGGTCTGTGGCAGCAAGTTTAGAGTTGGTGTTCCCCAGAAGTTGAGCTGAACAATGGTTTCTGCAGAAGGCTGTTAGAGATTCACCATTAATCTGACAGGGTCTCTCTTCAGTCAGTCTCAAAAGATCTTTCTATCCAAAGATAGGCAAGTAGTCCTATGTTTGCTTTCTTCTTTTATGAGTGTTTTGACCTGTGATGGGGTTTTGCTTGATTGGAAATGAAGGTAGTGGTGAAGAGTTGGTGTTTTATTTTATTAAGTATTGTTTAACTATAGAGTTATATTTCTGTGCTGGTAAAGGTAGTTTAATACTGTGCTAATAAAGTTTTTAATATACCATATCCCTATTTCTGTGTGGAAACACTCTTGGAGCGAAACATCCTTTGCTCATAGTTTTAAAATTTTTAAAAAGTGATCGGGGTTCCTATCCAGTATCGTAGCAAATATTGGGGTCTGGTCTGGGATCGTAATATGTTATACATGGTTACGGCACTCGTTCACTGCGGGGTTGCCGGATATTTGCGCGCTTTTGTGTATAGGCGCATGCTGTTTTAATTGTTCCGTATGAGAAATGTGTCCACTTCCCTTTGGGGCAAGAGAAGCAAATCACCTCCACTCCCTCCTTTTTTTTTAACCAAAAGCTACACTTGCTGTCTCTGTACCAGATGTTTTTTTTTGGTTTAGGGGGTTATTTGATACTCGTGCATTCAGCTACTTCAAAGTTCATCTATAAGTTGTCTAACTGTTCCTCTGTGTTGCTCATATATGGCCTCCTTATTTCCCTTTATTCTGGTGTATTTCGCTGCATAGTCCAGGTCTGTAATTACCCTCAAATCTTGAGTTCAGGCTCTTAATAAGACTTGCCTGCCCTTGTCTGGCTGACACATTTTACCCGACAACACTCCTGTAAAGTGTCTTGGAACGTTTGATTGTGTGATACAAATGAAAGTTCTAGAATGAGTTTCAATTTTCGCTCTTCTCACATAATTCACTGGCCCAACCAGTATCAGGAATGTGCGGTGTTAGGGCCTTAATTTTCATTGGTTCCCAAATCTGCTATATCTGTGGACAACATTGTCAAAGTATTAATTGGTGGAAGGGACAATACAAGTCTTAAAAATGGCCAGTAACGTTCTGTAACACAGTTGCTGCTCTGTAGGCGAGGCAGTATTGTCTGGCTTGTGAAAGTAGTGATCAATGTTTCCATTAAGCAGCACGTGTGTGGTGGCCACACAGCAACCTGTAAGATACCAGGGCAATCAACAGCAATGCGCAAATAGAATAATTAGGGGAACATGCGTAGTGATGTCTATTAGCTTTTCTGTACTTTTATTATAGAACTGTGCCAAATTATACTGAGTCTTGTTCATCTTGAGCGTAGTTCCAGTGAGCAGGAAATTGTGTCTCAGCTCAGGCTAGCTTTATTAATTGTGCTGAGCAGAACAGTTTTAGAAGGTCAAATCAACATGACCAGCATGCTTGTAATGAAATGTATGTATTACTGCATATTTATCTACATTCTTTTTCAAAGTAACCCCTTTTTAAAGTATGCCTGGTGGTTTTTTTCATAAACATAATCAAATATAAGCTAAATGTAAAAAGAATAATAAAATTGAGTATCCAATTCTTTTTTCCCCAATTCCCCAAGGAGTATTTTAGTGTGGCCAATCCACCTACCCTGCACCTTTGGGTGAGGCCCCCGCAGACACAGGACAAATGTGCGAACTCTGCACCGATAGTGACCCGGGGCCTGGTTCGAACCCGGGTCCTTGGCGCCGTGAGGCAGCAGTGCTAATCACTGCGCCACATAAGCTAAATGTTTGATCCAGAATGATCTAAGCTGTTTATGTATATACAGTATTCTTATGCTGGTGGCTCCCAATTAGTGGGTTCTGTGCAGCAACCTGAAAAGTAAAGCAACAGTTCATTGCGATAGACAGCTGCAGGCATCTTTTACTGCTGTCTTCCTCAGCACTTGGCTAAACAATGCAGCAGAAGTGTCGACTCAGTTTGTGGGGTACTTCGGTGTTGAGATGAATTGGTTGTAGAACGGAATACCCGGGCAATCTTGGGGAGGCAGGAGCCATGATTTCACTGTTCAGTTACAAGCAGTGTGCATAAAATGTTAAAATCAAGTTTGCGAAAGTAAGGCTGGCACCCTTTTCTGGGTGCTAAGTATTTTGGATCCTGCAACTGCAGTGCCTGGCAATGCATCTTGATACCTGGGTATCCTTATTGTTAATTCATTAATACCTCGATCTAGTTCAAATGCATGGAGGTTCATTTAAAATTTGCCTTGGGTATTAAATATATGAGCTGCTACATGGAATGTCAAATCTCTAATTCCACTCTCTTCTCATTGCAGGTTACCAGGTGAGGTCTACAATGGGATCAATGGTATGTCGAGTGAAAGTGGTCCAGGGAAGAGACTAAGAAAATTACCAGCGATGGGGGATGGCCTAGAAAGTACACAAATGTCTTCAACACAGTCGCAAGCCCAGCCCCAACAACCAAGTCATGCTACCGGCAATCCACCCCCTCCTGAAACGTCCAACCCTAACCGATCCAAACGTTTGACGAATCAGCTGCAGTTTCTGTCCAAAGTGCTCCTGAAGACAATATGGAAACATCAGTTTGCTTGGCCTTTCCAACAGCCTGTGGATGCTGTGAAGCTAAACCTGCCTGTAAGTTGCCTGCTTTCCTTTCGAATGAACCATTAATTTTTAGTATTTTTTTTTAACCAGTGAGTGTTTACAAAAACATCTGAGATAAATCAAACGGAAGTGTGCTTTTTCACCCTTTCCCTCTTTTCGCTCCCTTACCCTGGCATGTTCTCTGCTCCCAGGCCTTTTCCTCTGTAAAGTGAGCTAAGCCACTTTGAGCTACCAGGCCCTTGATTTTTGCTTCCTCCCCCATACACCCTTGTGCCCAGCCCAGCCCGACACCTGTCTTGCAGGGAAGGTACTGAGTGCCTGCTCAGCGCCTTTACCAATGAGTGTGAAGAACATAAACTTGCACTATAATTCTCTGATAATTCTATTGTTAGAAGGTGGCAAGTAGAGGCCAGGTGCTTAACTGTAAGAAGAGATTTCCATGTGACTGTTATGCATATTGTTGCAACTGGTTCAAGATTGACACCAGCAGAAGATTCTGCTGTTTTCCTGGGATCGAGAGGATGAAAGAGCAATCTTTGATATTTTTTTAAAGAAACAAACTGATGGAATTTTCTTCTAGTGATAGTCATTTTCTGGTCTGTGATTTGCTGAGTGACTACACTATAGTACCTCGCCCAGCCGCCCATTTTCTGAGTGCGTTTCGGTATCTACAGCTAGACCACACGTCCATATGGAGACATGGGATTGTGGGAGGAATCCTGCCTTCATGTGAAATCCACATTCTGCAGCAGTCCCTGAAATGGCAGCTAATATATTGGAAGTCCCTGCTCTATAACACTCATTAACCAGTGATTTCTGAGTCTAATTGTATTTGAAATTGAAATTGTAATTGTAATCGAAATGAAATTAAACTGACCAAAGTAAGTGTAATTTTGACTGCAGCGACGCTCACCTCTAAGGCAGAAGGCAAGATTTGAAGCTTCACTCCATGACTTGGAGTATTGAGGGGGCGTTACATTGTTGGAGATGCTGTCTTAAGCATAAAAGATTGCATTGCCCTATTCGAAGAACAGAGCGGGTTCTCTTCTCCTCCCCCCCCCCCCCCCCCCAAGGCAAAAATCTTCATTGTTTTATATAGCTCATCGAACAGTGTAATAACCCATCTTGCAGAATATTAGAAAAATGCATTTCTAAAATCACATGGCTTATGCTGCATCACATTGATGGAGTTCAGGTTTGGCTCACGGTTCACCACATGGCAAGCTCATGAGCTCAAATAGGGTAGCTGCAAGCAGCAGTGAAATGCTAAGCAAGCGTGTGTGCCTGTCTGTCCGAATGATTATTCTGTGCTTTATCTGGTTGCTTGTGCAACCTTGGGACAGTTTGCCTGCAGGCTTGTGGTGGGGGTGGAATTTGAAAGGATATAATTTTAGAAACAAGGTTTCCTGCTGATAAAAAATGCCTTTTCAAATGCAGAAGATGGTGTTGAGACCTTGAAATGAATGTGTATTATCTGGTCTAAGATGTTTGGGCTGTTGACAGACACAACCTGGATGTGCAAGTATTGGTAATTGGCAATACTCAACCTGAACAATTGAGTTTTCATGCCCCACTAGTATCGCCTACATTCGAAGAAGAAATAAATGTAAATGACAAGTGATGTGATTTCTTAATTTGTTGCTGTGTAATGGCAAATGTTTCTGCTCTAGAGATTTATTTAGCTCTTGAGTTTGGAAAGGAAGATGCATGCTCCAAGAAAACCACTGATATAAAACCGTTGAAATATATTATTAGTGTACTGCTTGTACATTTCGTATTTTGTTCAATGATCATTTAGTGAAGAGCATTGGTTGCCCTCCGATAACTCATTTCTCCCTCCTTTCAAAAGTAAAAATAACGTGCTTAAAAGCTGCCACTAACCAAAACTCTGGCCTCCGGATGTACCATCGTTTTGCTCTGTAATTATTTGTCTGATTATGTTCCTGGGAAGTGATTAGGGGTGTTTGTCGCTTCTGCAAATATCTTATTTTTCCGTACTTTTCAAACCTGATATTTACCTCTGGCTCGTTTTTAATCTGTGGCTGTTGGTCTTGCAATTTAATTTTGTTTCAATGTCTTTCAGCCGTGTAGTTTTCACAAGGCTCAGCGTGCTGTTCACCTATGGTGTCTTTTGTCTGCAGAACTTTTCCAAACTAGTTGTAAACCTATTTTACAGCCCCCTTTTGAAAAAATAAACCTCTGTTTTTCATTCAAACGTTGTTCCAACACTGCTGCTGCAAGGGATGATGTTGCACTAACTTGTGTGTTTAAAGCTGCGACATTACTGAGAATGGCAGGGAGCTTGCAGGTTTGATAATGTCAGCAATTGTAACGCGCAACGGGAGGAAATGGGACAGTAGAGCATGGCATCTAGTTTGAAAAAAATAAATTTGGAGTTTGCAAGGTCGTGGTTTTGGTGGTTAAAGCAGAGTATCTCTCCAGGTACCATGCCCGAAAGAGGATGTTGTCAAATGATGGCCGCTTGTCTGTGGTTATGCTTTGCAAGATGCTGCAGTGCTTTGCCTTTGCCGTTGCCATCTGCACGTTCTGGCTGACCAGGAGATTCTCCTGTTCTTCCTGTCTAACATCAGGAATAATGGAAGGATTTACGGGCTGATAAGCGACCTGTTTGGCCACATTTATAAACTCACTTATTGTGGCGATCAAGTCCTGGGTTGGGACATTAATCCAGAACTTTCTGACTCAGTGGCAGTGGTACTAACCATTAAGCCAGAGATCAGACATGGGAATAGAAACTGTGTCCAGACTGATAGAGGCAGCAGGTACAGGAATGCATGTATTTGCAGTGGGAAAATTTACTCAATGGCGTGAGGGTTGCACTGATAAGTGGACTGGGAAACTTGTGCTGCAGTGATCGGGAAACTGGATTAAGCGCGCTCCCGTTAACTACTAACTGTAATAAAAGCAACATGACTTTAGAAACTCATGTTACCAAATATTACATAGTGTGACGAAGAAGACAATTGTCTTTGAGTTGTCCACATTTGTTTGGTGGAATGCTGATTTATATTTTGCAACAAATTCGAGGATTCTGCTATTCTAGTGAAGGTATGTCACCGTAAAACTGAGATTATTTACAAGCTTATTCTTGGATTGGTCAGACTGGGTTTTGTATGTTCCAGCTTTTGAAAAGTGACTCCTGAAATCCGTTAAAAGTTCTTGTCAGTATAGCGCTCTGCAGATCAGAACCATCTAATTTCTTTCAGTTTTTAATGAATACTTTGGTAAATAATACTTTGTTATTGCAAAAACATTTTTTACTGTTAGAAATTGTTATGACTATGTTTAAATAAGTGACGCATTTGCAGTGTTATCTGCTGTAAAACTATCATGCAGCAGATAACATCCCAAATGCATCATTTGTTTAAGGGCAGCAATTTCTGAATTTACAAGTTTTTTTTTTAAATTTAGAGGACCCAAATCATTTTTTCCAAATATGGGGCAATTTAGCGTGGCCAATCCACCTACTCTGCACATTTTTGGTTTGCGGGGGCGAAACCCACGCAAACACAGGGAGAATGTGCAAACTCCACACGGACAGTGACCCAGAGCCGGGTTCGAACCTGGGTCCTCGGCGCCATGAGGCAGCAATGCTGACCACCGTGCCACCGTGCTGCCCTGAATTTACAAGTTTGACTGTTAATTGCGATGTGCTGCAAAAAAATGCTTTACCAAATTCTATTTTCTGGAAAAGAATACAGCTGGATATCTGGTTGATTAAATGCAATATAAAACAACGTGAGAATTATCTGAAATGGGAGTTAGGCAGGGCAGATGTGTGACTGCTGGGCAGTGTATATAGCAGCTGACTGGTTTTATATCAGAGGGCATGTTGTGGCAAAATAAAGTGAGACCACTAAATTTTGCACCCCCATTTCGCCTCTCCTTTCTTGAAGGTGAGGACTTCGGAACACGGGTTAAGAAAGTTGCGACTTCCAGGTCTGCATTGTTTTGTGCAGGGTAATCACCTACTGACTTGGCTGTGGAGGAAGATTTTATTTTTGTCCTTGATGTGTGAGTAAGGCTGGCAAGGCTGTATGCTCATTGTTAATTGTCTCGAGCAGATGATTATCTCCTTGAACCATTCCCAGTCCTTGAGGTGATGGTGGTTCCACAATGGCGTTTAGTGTGACATCCTGGAATGTTAATCCAAGCACTTTGATGGAATGATTATATGTCCAAATCTAGATGGTGTGTGACTTGGTGACGGCGTTCATATTCTGTTCTTAGTTTGCAGGAAAGTGGGCTGTTGCTGAAGTAATCTTGGTGAATTACTGCAGTGCGTCATAGATTGTACTTAAAGCTGCATAATGCACTACTGATGGAAAGGACTGATATGGAGTCCAGTGGCAGGGGTTCAAGCAAGTTGCTTTGTATTGCATATCAAACTGCATGTTTGGTTGTAACCTCCCTATTGAATGGTGAGTATGCCTTCATGCTCCTGATACGAGTCTTGTTGATGCAAGAGAAGTTTTATGAGTCAGGAGGCAAGCCGCTTATCCTGCCTAAACCTTTCTGTTGTAACTATGGCGTAGATATGGCTGGTCCAGTTAAATTTCTAGTGAGTGGCAAACCCCCAGATATGTTCATGATGGGAGACTTGGCAGTGGTTATACGGTGCAAAGTTTAGAAACGTTTTAGATGGAATTACTCTTCTGTGTAGCTTCATTCAACGCTGGGCATAAGTCCAGTTGTTATCGGGTAAATGTGGATGTAGATTAATGCTTCTCTATTCTTATTCTTGGAATCATGATGAATGGACGATCATTGGAGCAATTTAGGACTAAGGATGCATCCTTGAGAATGTCTTACAGTCTTGTTCTGACTGCAATGGCTGCATTCTGCTGATCAGTTCTGTCAATCTTTTCAGGTGTTAATCTTTTCAGGTGTGATACTCCATTGATGTGTGTTTTGGACAGTTTCTTGCTGCCATATTCCGTTGAATGCTGTTTGCTTCCTTCTGGCATTTAGACCAGAGCCCGGTTCTGGATCAGGGTGAGAGATCTGGAACGGAGTGGTTCTGGTGAAACCCAAATTGCAGGATTTTATTGATTTGCTGGATGTGGGTTTTGCTGGCACATCCAGCATTTGTTGCCTACCTCGAGTTTGCCACCAGTGAGCAGGTACTAGTTTATGGCAATGTTACCGTGTTCCATCATTCAAGATTGATAGGAGGCTGATTGGGCAGGCATTGGTTAGATTGCATTTCTCTTGTTTTAAATACATATATAGATAATTTAACATGTGCAGGTGGGTTCCAGTGTCGTAGCCAACACCAATTTGTCTTTATTTAACACTTGGATCAATAAACCATAAGACAATTCACAGAAATGTAATCGGGAAAACACTGACAAAGAACCAAAAGAGGAGTTAATAGTGTGTGAATGGAAGCTTAATCAAAAGTGGTAAGTTTTACGAAGGAAAGTGAGATGGTTATGTGAATATTTGGGGTGGGAATTCAGGGTTTGAACCTGGGCAGCAAAGTCGTGGCTACCAATAATGTGAATAGATTTTGGGATTCAGATGAGCAGTTTTCTGTGGTGGGTGGTATAGGGCTAGTGAAGCCATGTTGGAACAGGTTAGCTAGAGCATTGGCTAGCTTTGGAGCACCACAGGGGTATTGTTGGTGACAATAACCTGAGCTCTCGGCTGCCAATGAGGTCACTCAGTGAACAGAATTGGCCGGGCATAGCTTGTGGGTGTGTGTGACTGGATGAGAGAATGATGTGCCTGGTCAAAGGCTTACAGATTTTGCTGGACCCACAATGCCTAGATTTATGCTACTTTATTCTGTCCTGACTTTCATTGTGATAGTGCTATGTGTGAAGCCGCCCTCGGTGTGAAGACTATACTTAGCCTTCATGAAGAAGTGTCAACCTGTATTGTTTATTGGACATAACAATAATTTTGACTGAGATTTTCAGAATTTGAGAATTTAAGTTATTTCTTCATGTATGTTTCCTCACCACTGATCACAAACCCAGTTCGGCAGCTGTGTTCTGAGACCTGGGCAGTTGAGTAATTGATAGCATGACTTCGTTTATAAAAAAAAAAATAAAAAAATTAGAGTACCCAATTCTTTTTTTTCTTCCAATTAAGGGGCAATTTAGCGTGGCCAATCCATCTACCCTGCACATCTTTTTTCAGTTGTGGGGTGAGACCCGTGCAGACACTGGAAGAATGTGCAAACTCCACACGGACAGTGACCGAGATTGAACCCGAATCCTCGGCGCAGTGAGGCAGCAATGCTAACCACCGTGCCACAACGCTGCTACTAATTCTTAACATGAGTCAGAATGAAGTTAAAAGCTATCCACATTGCGATGGGTTTGGAGCTGTACGGGTAGGTTAGATTAAATAACTAATGTCCTTTGGGGAAGATCTCCTTCCCCCAAAGGACGTTAGTTAACCAGATTGGATTATTTTATGACAAACCTGGAGTTGCATGGTCACCATGACTGATGCTAGATTTAAATTCCCGGTTTACCTGTTGCCTGAATTTAAATTCCCCAGCTGCCATGGGAATTGAACTCTTCGGACCAGAGTTTAGCCATGGCCTTTGGATAAAGAGTCCAGTAGCATTGGTACTGATACACCATTCCTTGTATTATCAGAATTATAAAATGTGAATTGAGATATTAATTGGGTACTGATCTGAATTACAGCAGAGGAAGACCCTTTGGCCCATCTTTGTTCATCCATCCTGCACACAAGTTTTGAGCAAGCCTGTGCACCATTCTTTTTTAAAAAATAAATTTAGAGTACCCAATTATTTTTTCCAATTAAGGGGCAATTTAGAGTGGCCAATCTACCTATCCTGCACATCTTTGGGTTGTGGGGGTGAAACCCACGCAGACACGGGGAGAATGTGCAAACTCCACACGGACAGTGACCCAGGACCAGGATTCGAATCTGGGTCCTCAACGCCGGAGGCAGCAATGCTGACCACTGTGTCACCGTGCTGCCCCCAGTAAAGCTTTTCTTGTCTGGTAATTCCACAGCCTCTGACTGATCTGTGTGTTGCAGCATCTTCTGTTTCTTAAAGTGAAATAGGAGGCTGAAGAAATCATGTGTGGTGTTCTGGTCAGCTACCCCCTTGCCTTGTGACCAGGAGTGTGCATTCTACTGAATCAAAAAAATGCTGGAACCCACAGCAAATCACTCAATTTCCATTTTTGGTTGCTGGTCCTTCAGACAATGTTCTAATGCTTTTGCAATGCAGTTCGATGTTGGCTTTGTTTGCTGCCCTACATTGGTTGAACATCTTAAGTGTCAAGTCTAAAACACTTTCCTAGTGGCTATTTCAACCACATTCAGATTAAAGGTTTAATTTACTGTTGGTTTCTTAACATCTGTCTTGTGGTCTTGACAGCCGCAGGGGACGTTTTCTGGTCTTTGGGCTTGAGTATGCTTGAGAAGTTGACTCCAATTTGTAATATTACCGAAGTGTAATCTAGAAAATCTTTGGCAATGCAAGATTTCAAAATTCTGATAAGCAGAGTAAGGATTGTTAACAGTGAATCTTTTTCTTCATTTTTACCATTAATCTTTCCTTTATTGGTTGTACTTTTGGATGAACAAATTATTGCACTTCATTCCCTGCAAATATTTTTGATGATGCAGTACTTCCCAACTAAGCAAACTTCGAGCCAAATAAAGAAGTAAATTTGCGTCTTGGGAAATTGCTGGGTCTAATTCGATGAGGACAACAGTTCCCTGATTTTCCAGATGTTGTGCCAATTTCCTGGTGTTTGAGCATATGACTAATCAACACTTGGGGAACAAGGAATTTGAAAAGTTTTAGAAACTTGCAGTGACTATCTTTTTATTCTTTCATGGATTTTAGGTGTCACCGGCTGGCAAGTTCAGCATTTGATACTCGTGCATAGTTACTCTTAAACTGAGTGGCTTGCTAGACCATTTCTGAGAACAGTTCAGAGTCGCCCACGTTGCTGTGGTTCCGGTATCACGGGCGATTTCCTTTCCCAAAGGACAACACAGTAATCGATCATCGCTTCATGGTTACCATTACTGAGACTAGCTTTTCAGTTCTAAATATTTTATAGAACTTAAATTCCACCAGCTGCGAATGCGGCGATTTGAACCCAAGCCTCCAGAGCATTTGCCTGGGCCGACAGATTACTAGTCGAATGACGTTACCTCTCCTCTACTGTCTTCGCCCATACATTTAAACATTCAAACATGCAAACTTGCCAGAGCTTTGTTCATTTTATAAATGAACTGTGTAGACAAATGAGACATGGGCAAAATGCTGAAGAAAACAATACCACGAGAGATGGGACACCCCCACAAGGGATTAATTTATCTATTTAAGAAAGCTGTATTTTTACACTTTCTGTCCTTGGGATGAAATGGCCAAAACCCCTTTCCTTTTCAAAGCTGCAAATTATATATATTTTAGGATGAGGTGCTACACATGTAATGCAAACTTCGAGCACCCACGGAACCGTTAGTGTTTTCTGAAATGAAAGAACAGTAGCCAGAGCCAAGATCCCCCTTAAATGTAATGTCAGGGATGTGAAGATAAACCAAACCGTTGCTAACTCTTCACGTCTTGGCCCTCTCTTTTTGTAGAACTGCACACTTGGAAACCATATCTGTCATCTGCCACTGCATAAAACTAAGTTGTGGTTCTTTTTCCTGTGACTCTAAATCAATTTTTACTCCCCAAAGAGAAAATGCTGGGAAAGCCCAGTAGGTCTGGCAGCATCTGTACGGAGAGAAAAGAGTTAACGTTTCGAGTCCAGATGACACTTAGTCAAAGATTTTCTGAGATTTTCCAGCATATTTTCTTTGGTTTCAGATTTCAGCATCTGCAGTAATTTGCTTTTATCCAGTGTTTAACTCAATTTTTACTCGCAGGCTTTGTAGTCAAAATGCACAAAGGGTGTGGAATCATCAAATTATGTTGGACTGGATGCAGTATTTGTAGAATTTGAAATTCTACATGCTGTATTGACCTGTACACAAATCTTTTCTAGAAAATAGTGTTATTCGAGGTGACAAACTACTTTTGACATTAGTTATGGTTGAAATTAGAGTTGTGGGCCAAATGCGGGCAGTTTGGATTAGCTTAGTGGTTAAAAACTGGGCAGCATGGACAAGTTGCCCAAAGAGCCTATTTTCATGCTGTAAACCTCTATGACAGGGGAATAATGCTGGGATTGTGTTAATGAAGGTGGGTCAGCAAATGCACACTTGGAAACCTTGTCTAGCTTGACCCTTTTGGACACAGACATTTTACTTCATTAATTATTTCATTGAAAATGTTACACCTCCTCAAAAGAAAATTACAAAATGACACATTGTTTTCCATTTAAACCTCTAATAGAGTCTGTTTTATGCATACAATATTTATACGTACAAAGTACTTAAGTTGCTGCAGTACTAAGTGCCATTATTTCATTTGGTTTTGGCATTTAATATTGAAATTGCCTATAAAACAGAATATGGGAATTCTGCATACAGTTGGATGTGTTTTCTCACACCCGCTATAGAGTGAGTTTCCGTATTGACTTGCATCAGACAATGTAGACAGTTATACAGAATTGACTAACCTCGTTAGGGGGTATGAAGATTGCCGTTTCCTTGAAGGCTGTAACTTCAACTTCCCAAGCCGCTACTAATGTATTTAATTTTTTTTTCAGGATTACTATAAAATCATCAAGCAGCCTATGGACATGGGAACAATTAAAAAGCGCTTAGAAAACAATTACTACTTGAACGCCCAGGAATGTATTCAGGACTTCAATACCATGTTTACCAACTGTTACATTTATAATAAGGTAAGATCTTGGCATATATATTGAGGTAAATGGCATGATTCGAGTGTAGCAGTTTTAAAAATCATCTGAGATCTAGTACCTCACCCAAACCACTCATTCTTCATGTGTAAACTTGGGTGGGAAACCCCTCCTGAGCGTTTCATGATGTGGCATTGTCAGACAATGATCTCTGCTTCTGGATGAGTGCACTCTTGTGTGCATTCCAGTGTTGTGCCAACCAGATACGGAAACATGAAATGCTGTTTGGCAAACGGGCTGTATCTAGGGGTTAGAGAAACAGTGCTAATGTTTTATGTATGAAGCGCTCTTTTTCTCTCCCCACAGATGCTGCCTGACCTGCTGAGTATTTTTTTTTGTTTTAAATTTAAAGAACCCAATTAGTTTTTTCAAATTTGGGGCAATTTCGCAGAGTCTTCCCTTGGGACCTGGGGTGGAGGGTGTTGCTTGCAGCAGTGCTCTATAATCACCGGTTCACAGACCCCCAAGAAGCCTGCCATTTTTTTGTGACCATGTCTATGTCACGTGTTATAGGCTGCACTCCCTTTTTAGTTTTCTGACAAATCTTTTGCTGGAGTTTTGTTTGCACTTCAGCCCCACTCTCCTGATCTGTGGGCACCCAGTGCGGAGAGGGACAGGGAAGGCGGAGGACCTCCTTGTTAGCCTGCCACTAGGCCTGGCGAAGCGCGCCATTTATAGGTCTAGGCAGTGGACAACCGAGGGGGTCATCTGGCCAGACTGTCAGCCTCTTCTGTGGACACCGGGTGTTCCTAGAAAGGGAGCATGCGATGCCCATGGGCACCATTGAGGCCTTTTGTGCTCGGTGGGCACCACCGAGGTTAGGGTGCATTATTTACCCCTTTAATTGCACTCTTATTTGATGTTTTTAAGTTTCTGTTGATCTTTGATATGTTTGGGCAGTGCCCCTAACTAGAGAGGCCCTTTTTTTTTTTTGTTCTGTCCCAAAGTTTCTTTCCTTCCTTCTATTTTGTTGGACCTCAAAAGAGTGGCCAATCCATCTTTGGGTTGTGAGGGTGAGACCCATGCAGATACGGGGAGAATGTGGAACTCCACACGGAAAGTGATCCAGGGCCGGGATCAAACCTGTGCTAACCACTGCGCCACCGTACCACACTGTATTTTCAGTGTTTTGTTCCAATATAGTTTGTGAAGCCCATATGACAAACCTAAATTAATGTCATTTGCACGAGATTCTGTTCTGTGCACTCGCATAGCCAGGCAAGATAACCGCAAAAGAAGAATTTGACCATAGAACATAAAGTGCAGAAGGAGACCATTCGGCCCATCGAATCTGCACCGCCCCACTTAAGCCCTCACTTCCACCCTATCTCTGTAACCCAATAACCCTTCCTAACCTTTTTGGACACTAAGGGCAATTTATCATGGCCAATCCATCTAACCTGCACGTCTTTGGACTGTGGGAGGAAACCGGAGCACCCGGAGGAAACTAACGCAGACACTGGGAGAACGTGCAGACTCCACACAGATAGTAACCCAGCGGGGAATCGAACCTGGGATCCTGGCGCTGTGAAGCTTTCTTGTGCTACCGTGCTGCCCATGGACATTTGGACAGTTTACGTTCCCCATTTCATTCACGATCGTAAGCTTTCTGCTAAACCGGACCAGTGATTAAAAGTTGTCACTTTGTGTTTTTAAACTTCAGAAAAACAGTCCATAGATAGATCAAAAGTGCATATAATAAATAGAACAGTAATATGTGGAAAGGAAATGTTTAAAGTAGCTGTCCTCCAACAGTTCAATGAAGATATTTGTCCAGGGAGCTGAGATGACCAATATAGGGAACTGGGGAGCTGGTGACCAGTTGGATGAATTGTTTGTTTCATGGTTTTCACAGCCGAGGAGGCAGGCTTTCAATGAAATTGATGAAAGACGGGTGCAGCAAATATTTAATTAAGCTGCCAAATCGTAGTCCGCAACTTTACATCTCCTGAGAAACGAAAGATTTGATTTAAATGATGGAATCTGTGACATTAGCTGAAGACCGAGACCTGTGCTTGTAGAATTTGTCCATTTCTTGAGGCATCCTGAAGGTCCGTGAAGAGCTTTGTTGCCATCAAGTTTTTGTACAGCATCTGACTGTAGCTTAAATGTTCGGTGTTTCGCAGAATGTTGCATTGGGGGTCAAATGCGTCTTTTAATCTTGTGCAAATGAATGTGACAACGTTTTATTTATTTTTTTTTAAAAAAATGCTTCGTATCTGCTGGTTAATTTCAAAACAAGTGGACATTAGCAAAGACTTTACGGATCCTAAATACGTGCAGAACCGTAGTATTTCTTTACGTGGCATTATCTTGAAGTAAGATTTGGCAGGCATAAAGTTGGATATATCGAGCGGAATTCGATCAACTGTAATTTCAGATACGTGTTGCATTGCAATGGCTGCCTGTGGAGAAGGTGTAATGTAACTAAGTATATTATCAGAACATTGGATTGCTAAGAAATGAAGCTGAATGAGGAAGGCAGTATGGATTCAGCTGCTAAAGTTGACCATGCTGCCGCTTGGATAATGAACATGACTCATTAATGGTACCTACTATTTGAAGAGAAACCTTTAGTTTCGAGACAAGTCTAAACATGCAAACCGAATTGTTCACAACGATTTTTCAAGTTCCATTCTCCTTGAGGGGCCGTGTGTGTTGATTATTTTCTGGAGGGGATGGAATGGAATTATCTGGAAAAGCAGCCAAGAACGCAGCTGCAGCAGAAATCATGTGCAGTTTATTTAAACACTGCAGGATGAGTGAATTTTTAAACCGTTGCGGGCTTTCTTGCTGTTCGCGAGTGAAATTAAAAGCGATATTGCTTTGGAGATTAGTTTGTTAAAGGTAGCGTGCCTTCCAGTTCTCTGAAGAACCTCTGACATGCTGCTGCAGTAGGCAGGACACTCCAAGGGGAAGAATGAACAGTGCAAACTCACCATACACATCCCTTAAATTACGTTTAAAGCTCATTCATTATATTAACAGGGTTTTATTTCTTAAAATGTTAAATGTTCTTGCATATAAGCAAGTTATTTGTATTGCAACACAATGATCATCGTACTATAGTTTAATTAAATGTAATCATTCAAATTTTAAAAACGATTCCAATTCCTATCCAGTTGAAATGAGCAAAATAAAACTAGTGCAAAAAAAATTATAGACTGTGTATATACATATAAACAGGGGTTAACAGTTCAATAACTAATACATTTTGACTAAACCCTGTTCTGTTATCAAAACATATTGATCAAAATTAACTTGACAACTAGCAAAACTGGAGGTTCAAATGTGTCTTGATTCTTGAATAGTATAAGTCAGAACTATATCTTCCACTAATCACGCAGACAGGTGTGCTTGAATACTGTGTTTTTCTGGAACACAACTCCCCCCTGAATTGTACAGTAAAGGTCCTCTGGAAATAGTAAACTTTAAGTTCTGATATTGTCTGTTTGGGAGAAACCGATTTCTCCCAAAAGGGTTGTATTTATTAGGACCATTGCTGTTTCAGATATAACAATCTATTAGTGTCACATGTAGGCTTACACTGAACTGCATGACGTGAAAATCTGTGAAAATCCCCTGTTAGGGGAACAGTCGCCAGTTTGGGTACACTGAGGGAGAATTCAGAATGCCCAATTCACCTAATAAGCACATCTTTTGGGAGGAAACCGGAGCACCTGGAGGAAACCCACAGACACGGGAGAACATGCAGACTCCGCACAGACAGAATCGAAGAGTCCCTGACACTGAAGCAACAGGGCTAACCACTGTGCTGCCATGCCGCCCTCGTTATTAATGATCTGGAATAGGGTTTAGGGGGCTTAATTTACAAGTTTGCAATGACAAATAGCTTTGAAATGTAATGAAAAATGAACGGGATCATAGACTTCCCAAAGGACATATGAACAATTGATGGCAAACAAAATAAGGTGCAGGAAAGTATGAAGTGATACATTTTGGAAGGAACAAAGGAAGAGGCAGTATAAATTTTAAGCTATTTTATGGGGTACAAAGCAGAAGTCCTGGAGCGGCGGATAACAGCTTTAAGGTGGCAAGACTTGAAATATCATATCTTTTAAGCTAAGTTGAGCTTAATTGTTCACAATCACTTTTCTTCGCTTTTCCACTCTCTCAGTTTCTTCTGGATAGTTTCATGAATGTGGAGTATCATCCAGACCCTTCTTGGTTTGGCTGTAGAGTCAGAGTTGCCAACTAGCATGGATTTTCCATATTTTATACGGAAAATCTTGAATATGGCAGCATGATTCCTCGCATTGAAATACGTAAAGGGAGATTGGCAAGCCTCCTCCCGAAATGCTTTATTTGTGCCGCGGCCCTGCCCCCCCCTCTCCGCCCTGCACACTAACCGCGTATGTGTGTCAGGTGATCCTGACCTTCGTGCTGTCTTGCATGAGGCATCGAGGTGCCTGTATTTTACTATTGGGATAAAAAAAATCACGTTGAGGGTCGACTACAGTAGCGATCACCTGCATCGTCGAAAGCCTGTAGCATTGGTAATTGTATGGGGGTGATAGTAATGCCATTTTTAAATGTTTCCATTTTAATTAAAAAAACACAGATAGATGGGTAATTTAAGTCCTGCTGCATTTGTTCTCTGTGCAGCATTATAGAATATGTTCTGTAGTGCCTTCCATTATCATTTCCAGCTGTTCCGGTTTTGGCTTAGTCAAGCGAGGAGGAAACTAGCCACAGCAGGGCTGTTTGTGTAGGAGTTATCAGTCGGCCTCAGTTCAAGCCTGTTAAGTCTCTTGTACTGACTGCATTGCAGCGCTGCCAACTAGCGCGCGTGCGTGCGTCTGTGTGTGGGTTGACTGTTTTTTTTTGGGGGGGGGGGGGCTGATTGGCAAGTGGGGGTGGAGGGGGGGGTGGAAGAGGAGCTGATTGGCGGGCCGCAGTGAATGCATTTCTCCCGAAATGCTTTGATTTGTTTCCTTGACAACGGCTGCTGGAAGACAGGGCCCCGTGCATGCGTGTCATGTGATCCTTCGCACGGTCTCGCATCAAGGTGTCAGCACATGTATGTAAAAGCGTTGGATTTGTGCAATAAAGGTGTAAAACATTTTTTCTTTGAAATGAAAACACTGATTCTACTAGCAAAATACTGATTTTTGGTATCTGGAATACTTATTTCTGTTGGGAAAGGTTGGCAGCTCTGCTGTAGAGTATTGACGTGCTGTTTTACCAGAGGATGTCCAAAACATGCATACGTACACGATGTCCACATGCAATTAACTTCAAACGCAGGTTGCTGGATAATGATGAATTGGATGTTTTCTCTCACCATTGTTTTCCTTTATATTGAAGGCTATGAACAGCACCCTTGCTGCTCTCCTTGCTGAGCTTAGTAAACTTGTCATAGAGCATTGACTCAACTCTGGACCGTCCCAATTTCTATGGCTCAGGACCACCATACCAGGCAGTGAATTTACCAACTCTGCCATCACTTTTTTTTTAAAGCTCTCATTTCCAACTACAGTGACTAACCTCTGTTAAACTTTCAGGCACTGTAGCAAACCAAGGCTGAGCTTCATTAAGAGCTTCCCTCTCCCCTCTCCCCACTCTCTCTGTTTTTGCTTTACAGTTGTAGTTAAATCATAAGTTACTGGATAATATGTATTTTCTTTATTTTCATTAACAGCAAGGGGATGACATAGTCTTAATGGCAGAAGCTTTGGAAAAGATTTTTCTTCAGAAAATTTCTGAGATGCCACAAGAAGAGATTGAAATACCCATACAGACTACCAAAGGATCACGGGGTAGAGGCAGGAAAGAAGCAGGTATGTGTTTCGTCCTTTCTATGTTTAATTTAGATTAGGGACTGAGATATTCAAGCCCAGACACTCATTCCCATGTGTGCTTCAAAGAGGTGCTGCTTCGCTGGTACATTTACCCCAGACTTGAAGAAGGTTGGCTAATTTCCATTTTGAACATGTATCATAGTAGGTTGTCTGATATTACCAGAACAATGCTAAATTTGAATATAGTATTGCAGTTTGGACACGAGCTGAGAGTTATGAATGAATGAATCAATTTATTCCATCTCTATCTCCTAAGATGGTGTTAACTATTGAACCATCTTTAGTTCCTTTTTCTATTTTTTTTTTCTCCTTACTCATTTTCTAGTTTCCAAATTCTCTTCCATGCAGCTCTGAAATGGCTGCTGAATGAACTCCAGTTGAGTTTTCCTCTGAGGCACCTTGTCTCTATTTGATGCAATACAGATGAGATCCAGATCTCCATGATTGTGTGCGTATTATGCTATAGTTTTGATGCTAGCAATGTTTATCTTCGAGATGACATGGACAAGTGTCACTTTTTTTGAGTTGGTAGGGTAGCATGGAAGAATTATTTTTGAATTTGTTTATGTAAAGCACGCCACTTGATGCTGCTGTGGCATGAACTTTCTGAAGCATGGTGGCATAATGCCCTTTCTGGGGTTTGAGTTTTAAAAACTGTACATATACATTTAATATCGGACATTCAAAAATTGTGCGAGCCGGATGTATGGCTACCCTGGTGTATGTGTTAAAACACGCCCTCAAAACCAGCAGAAAAGACTGGGATGATGACCACTAACTCCTGAGTAGTGCTGTCAAAACCTAATGTAAATATTATTTGATCGCAGCTTTTCATCATAGTTCCATTGAGTGGTGGTGGTGAAAATAAATCTCTCATAACCGCAGAATCGTAGGATTATTACACCACATCAACAACATTGCCCTTTATAACCATCTGTGACTTCGAAAGACTCCTAAGTTAGTTGAACACGACTTTTCCTAAATTCATGCCTTTGTCCATGTGACTGAATTCTGTTGCGACTTATAGTCTGTGGAAGTATCCCCACTGCTGAAGTTAAACTGACTGGACTGTAATTGTGGGCCTTTATTGAACAAGGGCCATAATGATTACAATTTCTAATCCATTACCCCTACTACTATGCAATTCAGATGAAGCAAACTAAACTTGTGCATATTAACAGTCTACTGAAAAATTATGGCCAGTGGCTCTGCAGTTTCTAATCTCGTATTTTCCTCCATATCATTGGACGCATCTCATCTGGTCCCCGGTGCCTTGTCAACTTGTACAGACAGACTATCCAATACCACCTCCATATCAATTTTAAATCCCTCTAGTGACTTGAATTTCCTCTTTTTTTCCCTTTCTTTAAAAAAAATAAATTTAGCGTACCCAATTATTTTTTTCCAATTAAGGGGCAATTTGGCGTGGCCAATCCACCTAACCTGTACATCTTTTGGGTTGTGGGGGTGAAACCCACGCAGGCACGGGGAGAATGTGCAAACTCCACACACACTGACCCAGGGCCGGGTTTCGAACCCGGGTCCTCAGCGCCGGAGGCAGCAATGCTAACCACTGTGCCACCGTGCTGCCCTATTTCCTCTTTAACCATGGCCTGAGTTGCATTTTCCTTGGTAAAGACAGATACAAAGTATTCATTTAATACCTCATTCATGCACCCTGCCTCCATGTGTAAATCCCTTTTGCTCCCTAATCAACCCTCTTCTCCTTTCACCACCCTTTTACCATTTGTGCCTATAGAAGACTTTGGAATTCCCTTTTATGTTAGTTGTCACTCTTGTTTCATACTCTCCCTTTGCTTCTCTTACTTGCATTTTCACCTCCACTGTGAACCTCATCGGTCCTCGATTAACTTTTCTACCTGGCGCCTATCATAAGCATACCATTTTTTTTTAAAATCTTAATTCTTGTTGTCTGTCTTTGTGATCCAAGGAGGGTTTGTTTGCCCTCCTTTTTTCCCCCCCTCTTTGAGCGGCTATACCTGGACTGTTCCTGAACCATCTCTTCCATGAAGGTAGCCCATTGTTCAGCTACCAGGAACAAAATTTGCCCGTGAGTCATTAAAATGCAATACAGACTTGTTTCTTCCCAAAGCTTTAATATTCACAAGTAAAGTCTTTTGCTTCATTTGAATTGCATAACAGCCAACAACAAAAGTCCAGAAACCTTGTTTGCAATATGTACTGATGAAATTTCAAAGAGCTACCACTAGTATCATATTAGCAATTGAGGGGAGGCTGTGGCGTAGTGGCATTTTCGCTGGTCTAGTAATCCAGACACCCAGAGTCATGCCCTGGGGACCCAGGTTCGAATCCCGCCAAGGCAGATGGTGAAATTTGAATTAAATAAAAATCTTGAATCAAAAGTTTAATGATGACCATGAAATGACTGTCGATTGTTGTAAAAACCTGTCTGGTTCATTTATTGTCCCTTTAGGGAAGGAAATCTGCCATCCTTGCCTGGTCTGGCCTACATGTGACTCCAGACCCACAGAGGCTGACTCTTAAATGGGCTAGCAAGCCACTCTGTTGTATCCAATCGCTACAAACACACAAAAAAGAAATGAAACCGGTCACTATCCAGGCATCGAACCAGGCTCTGGAAATGCCAACGGCAGACCTAGCCCTGGCAACCCTCCATCGTGTTGTATGGCACTACCTCCGTTCTAAATGGGATAGACTTTGAACAGATCACGCAACTCAATGCTGTGGGCCATTATTGGCAGCAGAATTGTATTCAACCACAATCTGCAATCTCATGGCCTGGCATACCCCCACTCTGTCATTACCACCAAGCCAGGTGATCAATCCTGGTTCAATGAAGAGAGCAGGAGAGCATGCCAGGAGCAATATCAGGCATACCGAAAAATTAGGTGTCAACCTGGTGAAGTGACAACACAGAACTACTTGTGTGCCAAACAGCATAGGAGGCAAGTAATAGACAGAGGTCAGTGATTCCATAAGGAACACATCAGATCTATGCTCTGCAGTCCGGCCACATCCAGCCATGAATGGTGGTGGACTACTAAACAATTCACTGGAGGAGGAAGCTCCACAAATATCCACAACCTTAATGATGGAGGAAGCCAGCACATATGTGCATAAGACGAGGCTGAGTCATTTACAACAGTTCAGCCAGAAGTGCCGAGTGGATGATCCATCTCGGTCTCCTCCAGCGGTCCCCAGCACCACAGATGTCAGTCTTTAGCAATATGATTTACTTCACATGATATCAAGAAATGACTGAAAGCACTGGATACTGCAAAAAGGCCAGTCCTGATAATATTCCGGCAATGGTACTGAAGACTTGTGCTACAGAACTTGCAGTACCCCATGCCAAGCGGTTCCAGTACAACTACAACACTGCATCTACCTGGCAATGGGCAATGTGGAAAATTGTCCAGGTGTGTCCTGTACACAAGAAACAAGACAAATCCAACCCAGCCAATTACTGCCCTATCAGTCTACTCTCCAGCAGCAAAGTTATGGAAGGAGTCATCACCATTGCTATCGAGTGGCACTTACTCGGCAATAACCTGCTCACGGACGCTCAGTTTGGCTCCGCCAGGGTCACTCAGCTCCTGACCTTATAGCCTTGGTTCAAACATGGACAAAGAACTGAATGCCAGAGGCAAGGTGAGAGTGACTGCCCTTGACATCAAGGCAGCATTTGACCGAGTATGGCATCATGGAATCCTAGCTAAACTGAAGTCAACACGAATCGGAGAAAACTCCGCTGGTTGGAGTCTCTGGCACAAGGAAAGATGGTTGTAGTAGTTGGAGGTCAATCATCTCTGCTCCAGGATATCACTGCAGGTGTTCCTCAGGCTGGTGTCCTAGGCCCAACCATCTTTAGTTGCTTCATCAATGGCCTGCCTTCCATCATAAGTGGGCATGTTTGTGGATGACTGCACAAGGTTTAGCACCATTCGCAACTCCTTAGATAATGAAGCAGTCCATGTCCAAATGCAGCAAGACCTGGAGAATATCCAGGCTTGGGCTAACAAGTTACATTCGCGCCACACAAGTAAGGCGCTACGGCAAGTAACTCACCTCCTGACACCCCCCACCCTCACCAAAGTCTGTCCACCATCTACAAGGCACAAGTTGGGAGTGTAATGGAATACAGCTCCAACAACACCAGCTTGGCACCATCCAGGACCAAGCAGCCCGCTTGATTGCTCCTCCTTCCACAAACATTCAAATCCTCCGCCACTGACGCACAGTGGCAGCCGTGTGCACCATCTACAAGATGCACTGCAGTAACTCGCCAAGATTGCTTAGACAGCACCTTCCAAATCCATGTCCACTACCATCTAGAAGGACAAGAGCAGCAGATATCTGGGAACCGCACCACCTGGAGGTTCTCCTCCCAAGTCACTCACTACCCTGACGTGGAAATATATTGCTTTTCCTTTGCTGTCGCTGGGAAAGAATCCTGGAACTCCCTCCCTAACTGCACAGTAGATGTGCCTACACCTCAAGGACTGCAGTGATTCAAGAAGGCAGCTCATCACCACCACCTTCTAAAGGGCAATAGGATGGGTAAATGCTGGCCTAACCGTAAATGAATTTAAAAAAGAAAACAAAAGTGTTTCATAATGTTGATTGAGGGATAAATATTGACCAAGACAGCAGTGATAACTCCCCAATTCTTCAAAGTAGATAGGGTCTGGCTTAACGTCCCATTCGTAGACTGCCACCTATTTCAATAAGCTCTGGATAGATTTCTTGTACTCTCACTCTCTGAAATGGGTCTTGAACACACAACCGTCTAACTCAAGAATTGAGTGCACTACTAACTTGAGCTCGGGCTGACACTAGGTAAATACAGAATTTGTCACAAGTTCTCACAAAAAGAGAAGTCCCATTCCCTATGTAGGTGAATGCATGCATTCGCTATTTAAAGAAACTTGTTTCTAAGCTGTGGCTGGAAGAAAGGATGCAGATTTCTCAGTGCAAGATGGGTCTTACCTAAGATGATACTCGTGAAGGTGGCACAAAACCTCTTAAGGTGGCAGCAGCTAAACATTGACTGGAACACATTCGATTGTGACTAATAGAACATAGAACATTACAGCGCAGTACGGGCCCTTCGGTCCTCGATGTTGCGCCGACCTGTGAAACCATCTGAAGCCTATCTGACCTACACTATTCCATTTTCATCCATATGTCTATCCAGTGACCACTTAAATGCCCTTAAAGTTGGCGAGTCTACTACTGTTGCAGGCAGGGCGTTCCACACCCCTACTACTCTCTGAGTAAAGAAACTGCCTCTGACATCTGTCCTATATCTCTCTAACGAAAACAACCTCCAGTCCCTGAGCCTTTCCTCGTAATACCTTCCCTCCATACCAGGCAACATCCTAGTAAATCTCCTCTGAACCCTTTCCAAATCTTCCACATCCTTCCTAAAATGTGGTGACCAGAACTGCACGCAGTACTCCAGGAGCGGCCGCACCAGAGTTATGTACAGCTGCAGCATGACCTTGTGGCTCCGAAACTCAATCCTCCTACTGATAAAGGCTAGCACACCATATGCCTCCTTAACAGCCCTATTAACCTGGGTGGTAACTTTCAGGGATTTATGTACCTGGATGCCGAGATCTCTCTGTTCATCTACACTACCAAGAATCTTGCCATTAGCCCAGTACTCTGCATTCCTGTTACTCCTTTCAAAGTGAACCACCTCTCACTTTTCCGCGTTAAACTCCATCTGCCACCTCTCAGCCCAACTCTGCAGCTTATCTATGTCCCTCTGTATCCTATAACATCCTTCAGCACTATCCACAACTCCACCGACCTTCGTGTCATCTGAAAATTTACTAACCCATCCTTCTACACCCTCTTCCATTTAATATTTCCCTCTAATATTTAGTTAAATATGGATCTCAGTAAGGAAACTTTGCAGCCACCAGTGATGTTTATACATTGTTTAAGGGTGACCCAGCATTTGAAGAATATGCAATCTCTAGAGCGGCAATCTCCGAATATTATTGTGAACAAAGGAAAATACTCGAGCTGATGTTGGCACAGCTAAGCGTGAATGACCATTGTAAACTGCCTTTGTATTGTGATGGTCTAGACCCCAGAACTGTCATCCTGCAGTCATGTGACTGGAACTAGCTTTCTGGGACTGCAGTTTAAACTACCTAGAACAAAGCCAATCCAATTATGGCTTTAACTTCATCTGTATATAATCTTTGAGTTGTAATGGTGTGAGCGAGATGAGTGATTGGAACAATACATTTTAAATATCTGGGGCAAGGGGGTGGTGATGACCTTATTTTTATAATTACTAAAACATCCGCTGCTGGAATTTATTTGAAATATTCTCGGAGGGCAAGAAAATGCACACAAAGAAAATTCCCGATTACAGACTGGAAGGGGCCATACCATTCTGTCTGGAACAAGGCAATTAATTCACCCATTGATGTTGTGTCGTGATGCACGATCAATGACTACTGAAGCAAGATTGTAGTCCAATTGAAGGCTTTAATGAACAAGTAGTTACCCCAGCAGCTCCGGCACAGAATGACTGCTGTGGGTGACACACAGACTCTTATGCTCCGCTTGCTGGGTGGAACCAGCAGGCAGGTTCTACCACTCGTACTACAGTATAAGGTACATCCCACTTAGGTACCGTGATACCCCTAATACAGCCTACCACATTCACCCCAGTTGAAAAAAGAGTCCGGCGGGGGTGGTGGCCTTGCTTTAACAGTGGTAGAGGTTATAGCGGTACCCTTCGGTGCCTTTACATGCAATACACATTTACAGACAATTATTTACAAGATCATTTTACAATGAAACTATCAGCCGGTCGGGGGCCCTGGTCGTCCTCTGCAATCGTCGCAGTTCCGGCGGTGATGCTGGCGTTGGCTCGGGCATCCGTGGCTCTGGGAGCGTGTCGTCTTCAGCTTCATCGCATCTGGATGGGGCCAGTGGGAGGACGGATCCTCCTGGGAAGGGGGCTGCGGTGGTGTGCGCCGGTGAAAAAATGGTTGGGGTTGGTGGGGGGGAGTGAGGGTGGGGATCCAACGGGGGCCAGGTCCCGGAGGGAGACCGTGTTTTGTCGGCCGTTGGGGTGCGCCACATAGGCGTACTGGGGGTTAGCATGGAGGAGATGTACCCGCTTGACCAGTGGGTCCGACTTGTGGGCCCATACGTGTTTGCGGAGTAGGACGGGTCCGGGGGCTGCCAGCCATGTTGGGAGCGACGTCCCCGAGGAAGACTTCCTTGGGAAGGCAACGAGACGTTCATGAGGTGTTTCGTTGGTACTAGTGCACAGTAGTGATTGGATGGAGTGAAGTGCATCGGGAAGGACCTCCTGCCATCGGGACACTGGGAGACTCTTGGACCGTAGGGCCAGTAGGACGGCCTTCCAAACCATCCCGTTCTCCCTCTCTACCTGCCCGTTTCCCTGGGGGTTGTAACTGGTCATCCTGTCGGAGGCAATGCCCTTGCTGAGCAGGAAATGACGCAGCTCGTCACTCATGAAGGAGGACCCCCTGTCGCTATGGATGTAGGCGGGGAAACCGAACAGGGTAAAGATGCTGTGGAGGGCTTTAATGACGGTGGCAGCCGTCATGTCGGGACAAGGGATGGTGAAAGGGAACCGGAAGTACTCCTCAATCGCGTTTAAGAAATGCGTGTTGCGGTCGGTGGAGGGAAGGGCCCTTTGAAATCCACGCTGAGGCGTTCAAAGGGGCGGTGCGCTTTCTCTGTCTTGTAGAAGTGCGGCTTGCACTCCGCGCAGATTTGGCAGTTTCTGGTTATGGCCCTGACCACCTCGATGGAGTAGGGCAGAATGCGGGTTTTAACAAAGTCATTGCGTCCTCGAAACCGTCCACGTCTTCAATAAGCATGTAGATTTCTGGGGTCACCCTTGAGTGGAGGACTTGCATTTTCTGTTCCTCCGTGGGGGTAGTCGGGGCCGTCCTGATGTACCCGTTGAAACATGCCAGCCAATGTTAAAAAAGTTGCTGCTACATTTGCCGCAAGGGGGTTGATTTGTAGACACTCTGGCTTGATGCGGGGAGCTGCCATTCTTCAATTTTGTTCATTAAATTGATGCACGATCAATCACTACTGAAGCGAGATTGTAGTCCAAGTGTACGGCAGCACGGTAGCATTGTGGACGGCAGCACGGTAGCATTGTGGATAGCACAATGGCATCACAGCTCCAGGGTCCCAGGTTCGATTCCGCCTTGGGTCACTGTCTGTGCGGAGTCTGCACATCCTCCCCGTGTGTGCGTGGGTTTCTTCTGGGTGCTCCGGTTTCCTCCCACAGTCCAAAGATGTGCAGGTTAGGTGGATTGGCCATGATAAATTGCCCTTAGTGTCCAAAATTGCCCTTAGTGTTGGGTGGGGTTACTGGGTTATTGGGATAGGGTGTAGGTGTTGAACTTGGGTAGGGTGCTCTTTCCAAGAGCCGGTGCAGACTCGGTGGGCCGAATGGCCTCCTGCACTGTAAATTCTATGTAAGTGAATGCTTTAATGAACAAGTAGTTACCCCAGCAGCTCAGGTACCGAATGACTGCTGTGGGTGAAATACAGACTCTTGTGCTCCGCCTGCTGGGTGGAACTAGCAGGCAGGTTCTACCACTCATACTACAGTATAAGGTACATCCCACCTAGGTACCGCGATACAGTAGTCCCCCGTTATACCGCGCTCCGCAATACCGCGGTTCGCGATATACCGCGGGGGGGCTTATGGACCCCAACTGTCAGTTGTGTCAATTTCAGCGGCCGGCTCACTTTGATCCGGAGAGGGAAGCTGTTCTCTCACTGAAACAATCAGCCGGCCGCTGAAATTGACACTGCCGGCTGCTCTCTCCCTCCAATCAGAAACAGTAAAACTTAAAAGTTGGATTGGAGGGAGAGAGCAGCCGGCAGTGTCAATTTCAGCGGCCGCTGATTGCTTCAGTGAAAGAGCAGCTTCCCTCTCCGGCCGCTGAAATTGACACTGTTTTAATTAGATCCACGATGGGGGTTTTTAATTTATTTAAAAATCTATGCTAGCGCTTCCCATTGTGAGTCTACGGGGGTCTGACCTCTCCCCCCGCCCCCCGTAGACTCTCAATGGGAAGCGCTAGCATAGATTTTTAAATAAATTTAAAACCCCCATCGTGGATATCCGCGGCTCGGTTGCAACGCGGGTGGCTGTCCTGGACCCCAACACCCGCGTTATAAAGGGGGACTACTGTACTCCTAATATAGCCTACCATATGTCGCCAGCTACTCGTATTTGCTGTTCACCTGGTCTGCTCTCAAACTATGGTTGAAAATCGTCCCCAACAGGCTGCCCTACTGGGAATGGGGCAAAGCTGAGGGCCAGGAGAAAAGCACGGATTTGTTTTTGGGTTCCAAGATAGTTTAGCCTGTGCCAGACTGTTCACCAAACCTGTGGAACTTTGGATGAATTCAGACAGCCTGGATCACAAAATTTGAGGGACTGGCCTATCAGTTGTAATACTCTTTCCGCTAAGGTTGATAACATTGCAAGACAGATCCTGAGAAATGAGGCCGATCCACACAGTGGAAAATTGGTGTTTCAATACTTTGAGTGCACTATGGAGGGTCGTTAGCCCTTGATGATTGTCAACGTGTGCCTTTCTTCTGGAATTTCATTCCCCCTCGCCCCCAAAATACTCTTTAAAACCTACCTCTGAGCAAGCTTTTGGCCTCCTCCCTAATCCTATTCTGTAGCTAGAGGCCACAGTTTGTCTGGTGCTCCTGTGAAACACCTTGGGTTGAATGTTTTTTATGTTAAAGGCCGCAATATAAAGGCAAATTGTTGGTTTTCTCAGCTTGGGTTGCGTGCACCTGCAAGGGCATTCGAGGCAACAACAAACAAAATCCTGGATTTCTCTGGGTTATTTTGGAGATAATTCAACAGGGTGAGTTCTTGGACAAGGCAGGAATCTGGCCGAGAAAACTTAACAAACTATCTGCATCCTAATTTTGGCAAGCAGCAAGGCTGATCACCAACAGTATAATCTCTACAATCCTTTTAAATTCCAGAGATGTAATTTATAAACCATGAATGCAACCTAATTCTGAAATACCATTAATCATCCTATTTTTAGTTTGAATCGATCAGAAATTCAATATTTCAAACCCAAACACCTCTGCATTTTGCAGCTAAAACAATCCATTAGCACCTTTGAGGTTAAGTAGATGATTGTAGATTTCCCCACCCTACAAATTAGCATACCATTTATTTAACGCAAGAAATTGGCAGGCAACCCCATTTATGAACAGCATGCCCATAAGTAGCTTTCTCTGACCTGTGCAGTTTTGCAGTGTGGGGAAAACTTGTACGTTTTCTAAACATCGGTGGCCATGGATGAAGTAAGTTCTTGAAATAATTTGATGGTTAGATCACTGAGAATTTGCAAACCACCTCCCTTTAGTAGGCCCCATCAGTGGACTGGACTGAACTACTCTCATGCAGGATCCTCTCCTGAACAGCAGTGCTGTGGGATCATATTACTACTATATCCGATCTGCCATTGCTGATGTAACTACAACTACAGAGGGTACTGTGCTGCAATATTTCCAAGCATGTTTATATTGGCGGTGATTGTTAAAAGATTAACCGCTTTCCTGAAACATTATGGAAAATCTTTATATGACCAATGATGTGAGGTTACCAAAGCATTTGTTGCACATCAGTTGCTTTTAAGTTTTATATTTTAAAAGTTTGCATTTGTATAGAAGTAATAAGAAACCTTCTAAATAGAGGGGAACAGGACCATAATAGATTAGTCTGTGCATTTTCCCACATGTCTTTTGCTCTGGAAGCTTCCAGATGCTTTCTTTGAACAGAATTTGACAGAATGCCAGGAGTGTGTTTGCATAATGTTTCCCATGCCTGTTCTCCCAAGAAGTCAGAAGCAACCAAGAGGCCACCATAATATTTAAAGACAATATATTACATGTAGACAGCACTTTCCAGGACATTGCAAAATGCTTGTCAGTAAGTGACTTGAGAAGTCATCATTGTTTTCTAGACACACGTCAGTTGCATTTTGCATAGCAAGGTACCACAACCATCACAAGATAAACTGCTATTTAATCTACATTGAGGGTTAAATGTTTGGTATGGTGTCAAGGTACTGCTCTGTCATTTTAAAATATTGCCACTAGCCTTTATGCCCCCCCTCCCCAAACCAGGCAAACTGTTCAGCGTCCCATGTGAAAGAAGCATGCCGATATTATGGATTTCCACCTGCTTAGTGTTTTCAGGATCTTAGTTGATTGTTACTTTAATAATCATTGTTCGTCACTGGCATGAAATCCAATTAAATGCTCACTCGTAGCTAGAGTTTAAAAAAAAAACACTTTGCGAAACCTGCATGCCATACTTTGCCGTTGAAACCCACTGTACACTTTGTTAGACCCCTTTACACTACTTGTGACCCACTCGCAGACTGATGCTGTATTTCACACCAGGACAGCGAGCTTTGTGATGGCCCTCTTAATTTGAATTGATGGATTGAACCGTTGCAAGATGTACAAAAATCATTAAAATGTTCAGATAGTTTAAAATTCTGAAATGTTCTCTTTCTTGACCCCCTCTCCCTCCCCCACTGAGACTTCGAGGAAGAGATTCATCAAACTGGAGCTGGTAGTGTAGTGCGGCATTAGGCAAATATGTTCCAAGGAGCACTGATTGCAGTGGATTGTAGACTGCATTTCCTTAACTAATTGAAAAATGCCAGGAAAGGTTAAAATTTCACTACTTCGATATGTTGGCTTCTTATGTGGCTTACATGTGATTCGTTTTGTAATATCAAGAGCGAATTTGAACAGTTGGTATAAGTCAACAATTGTTTCTTTAAAGCTGCACTTCCTGTAATTTGAGACTTGAATGTATGCTCCAGTGTCATAATGCCTAATTCTTTTAAAAAATAGATCTTGAGAGTTTCCAAATTTACAAACAATACAACACACCATTAAAACTGGTACAGTACCGCATAATCCATGTCAGGAGGAAAGCAACATCCTTGGTTCAGTAAACCCTGTGCTTCCAGTTGTACAAAAAATAGAGGACAAAGTTGTGGGGGGGGGGGGGGGGTAGAGGAAGAGAGGATAAAGCCATGAAAACATGACTGAGTGATGTACATCGTTGCGTCTAATATATTGGTGGCGAATCCACATAATCTATAGGAAACCTTGCAGGAGTAACTCATACACCATGGAGCCTGAGTATTTGAGATAGGGGGCACCATTTTATTTGCATCCGATTTGGTTTGGAGTATACGGGTTGGAAATTCCATTGGGGTGCAATCCATAATTTTATGCCAATTCTGAAAATTCTTAATAGAAGGAGGCTTATCGCTATTCTAGGAACAAAGGATATTCTTTGGAGCTGGAAATGTTAGGATATTATACAGCCTTTTCTCGAGTCAATTATCTTTTTGTCTGTGAGCCCCAGAACCAAGATGCAAAGGATAAAACGTGGCCATATCAAATATCTTTTCAAGCTCTTTAAGTGTGCCAAAGTAGTAGGATTTAGTTTTGGCACAGGACCAGACACGGTGTGTATAGTCTCCTCTCACTAGTTTGCATTTTCGGCATACTGAGGATATAATGGCATCTATCATGTGTCTGAGGCTGGGTGTAACATGTAGACGGTACAGTATTTTAAGTTGGGTCTCCTTATTCGGCTGAGATTCTTCTATTTGGAATTATCCCAGATAATGCCCCAGGTCTCCTTTTCAATATTCACAGATCTATTTCCAAAGACTGCAAGGTCTCTAGCACATTCATACAAGATCTAGAACATAGAACATAATGTGTCATAAAAATTGCTAATTAATTGCTTTGGTTCTGTAGATAATTGGATTTATTAACCTCTGGGAGACACTGGCATCATGTTGCCATGATGTCTTATTAAGAATAAAAAAATCGCTGATTTGTAGATAACTGAAGGAGGAGCGTCTCGGGCGTCATACTGTTGACATAGTTGCTCAGAAAATAACAAGGAAGCACCCCATAACATGTCCCCGAGCCTAATAAATTCCAGATATCAAAATCATGATCTATAAAACCTGGTGGGAAATCTGGGCTAACCTGAATGGTAAAGAGCAGAAGCTAAATTATATCTACCATCCAACTCCAAGACCGACCATCATGTTGTGGACTGGTGATGATTATTGGTTTCTCCCACGGCACGAAATCCCCAAAAAAACAGCTTGTAAGGAGTGTATTCAGACTGGCCAGCTTCAGTATCAAACCAAATGGAGGCGTGGTCCCTCTCGTATAAATCTGAGATGTGAGGCTAATTGATATTCGGCACCCCGGCCCTCCCTTTGAACTGGGAAAACGCAATTTGGCCATTTTTAAACAAGGTCCCTTTTTCTCACCATGCAAATGAGCTGTACAGCCCATTAATTTCCTGTTGGGATCCTAGCCGAAAGCAAAATTGGTCAAATACATAAAAACCCAGCAACACATTCATCTTAATCAGTGCTATCCTACTCAGCCATGATATCAATAAGGACTGTGTCAGTCCAACTTTATAGACGCAAATAAGGGGGGGGGGGGGGGAGAGAGTGAAATACCCAAATAAGTAAATGCCAAGGGGGACCCTCTTAAGGGGAAAGAAGCCGGGGTGGTGAGGCCTCTACCATAACTTTCTCCAAGGCATAGCCTCAGATTTCACAAGGTTAACTTCGTAGCCTGAGAAGAAGTAGCCAAACCTACCAACAATATCAATAATAGCAGCATCGGAGACGTCCAGCTTGGACGTGAATGACAACACATCATCCGCATATAACGTGATCTTGTGTTGTTTCCCACCACTAGACAATCCAAACACCGAAAGATTCTGTCTAATTGCCTCTGCTCTGCTATTGTAAATAATAATGTAGGGGGGGGGGGGCAGCATGGTGGCGTAGTGGTTAGCGCTGCTGCCTCACGGGGCCGGGGTCCCAGGTTTGATCCTGGCTCTGGGCCACTGTCCGTGTGCAGTTTGCACAATCTCTGCGTGTTTGTGTGGGTTTAGCCCCCACAACTCAAAGATGTGCAGGATAGGTGGATTGTCCAACCTAAATTGCCCATTAATTGGAAAAAAATTGTGTACTCGAGATTTATTTTTTAAATGTCAATAATAATGGGGATACGGGAAAAATCTCCCTCATCCCTCAGTTAAAAACTCAAATGATCAGATCTTTAACTGTTAGTAAAAATTGCCGCCGGAGGATTTTTATAAAGCACTTGTATCCACTTAAACTCCCTAGTCCAAAGTTCTGCAGTGTGTAGACTAAATAATTCCACTCCACCCAGTCAAAAGCTTTCCATGCATCTAATGAGATCGGTAAGCACGGTACTCCCTGCTTTTGGAAGACCTGAATAACGTTACGTGAATTCTGGGCTTTTATGAACGCCAGATGATCAGATGGAATATTTTCTCCAGGCGCAACACCATTATTTTAGACAACAATATCAAATCTAGATTCACAATGTGCCAAAGGATGCACATTCCTCAATGTTCTTGCCTGCCTTCAAAATTGAGGAGATATTCGCATCTCTAAGAGACTGAGGCCGCAGACCTGCTTTGGATGAATGATTATCCAAACCAATCGGAGGATTTATTGGCAAGTCTTTAATTTCCTTATAAAAGTCACTCCCAAAACCATCTGGCCCCCGAACCGTACCTGATTGAAGATCCCTCGAGGCAAATAGAAATGGGAGCATTTAAGGTCCACTGTTGGTCCTCAGAAATTGTTGGGAGTTCAAAGGAAGAGACAAAACACTCCATATGTCCAGCCCTGACTGACCTGTTCTATATGGATCGGCATAGAAGCTTTTAAATGACCATTAATATCCTCTCTCTTAATCATCCTATCACCCTTGGAATCTCGCATGGAGGAAATAGCCCTATATATTAGGATCCTGGAACAGGCCCCAACAGTTGCTAGGATTCTGGCAGAGACCCCAATGTTTTATTTTAATTTCCTAAGACACTGAGGAAAAGATACTTCGCTCCAGGAGTAATTTCATGCACAAATAGGATATGGTATATTGAAACAAAAACTTTTATTACAACACAGTATTACTAACTTTAACACCATAAATACAATAGCTTTCAGTTACCAGTTAAGCAATGCTTAACAATATAACAATTCTTTATCTCTACTCAAAACCCATCTCTGGTTGAGATCCACTTTGAAATGTAGTTACCGTACTCTAGAATACTTGCTGTAAAGAGACTCTTTGATAAACCACTAGTAACCAGCTGCAGATTCTTGCCTGTCTCAAACTACTGTTTAAACTGCCAGCCTGACACACTGTTCTTGTCCTGTACACCGACAAATCTTTAACTCACTGTCCTGAGAACAGCTGTTTGTCTGGTCTGGTCCCAGTCAAATCTTTAGCTTAAACTGTTTTCCCAGGAAACTGCAAGTTTGTCCACAGACAAACCTAAACTCACCGTATTGAGATCAGCTGTTTCTCTGGTCACATCCGAATCTAGAAATGAATTTCAGGGAATCCCTAGAACGCAGATGGAGGCCATTCGGTGGCCGACCCTCTGAAAAAGAGCACCCTACGTAGGCCCAGTTCCCTGCCCTACCACTGTTACCCCGGGCATTGACCATGGCCAATCCACCTAACCTGTACATCTTTCGATTGGGAGGAAACTGGAGCACCCGGAGGAAGCCCAGACGGACACTGGAGAACGTGCAGACAGTCACCAGAGGCTGGAGTTGAACTGGGTCTCTGGCGCTGAGGCAGCAGTGCTAACCCCACATGCCACCGTGCTGCCCAGAATTTCTTAAACTGCAACCTCAGCACCTGACTGCTTCAGCCCTTGGCTCCTACCATTAACTATATAATTTCGGTAAAACTAAACACAATGCCTCTAATTATCTACTCTCCCAGGACCTTCTTAATATAAACAAAGTTTATTAGCCCTAATTCTTTAATTCCTACTTCAGGAAACAATACCAATGGCTGGAATGAATTATGACATTTTACGAAGCTTTAATTGTACCTTTGTCTCCAAAAAGTTTGCTGCCTTTCAAACCAGGATTTTTAAAAACATGACTGCAGCAGTCACATCCTTACCTGCATCAAATACATATAATACACTCTATCTGAAATTACTCTATTCATCACACCTAGTGTCCATCATCTTTGGAAGGAAAACCAGACACCTACTCTGTTTATTTCCAAACTTGTCCAGCATTTAGAACATAGAACATAGAACAGTACAGCACAGAACAGGCCCTTCGGCCCTCGATGTTGTGCCGAGCAATGATCACCCTACTCAAACCCACGTATCCACCCTATACCCGTAACCCAACAACCCCTCCTTAACCTTACTTTTTTATTAGGACACTACGGGCAATTTAGCATGGCCAATCCACCTAACCCGCACATCTTTGGACTGTGGGAGGAAACCGGAGCACCCGGAGGAAACCCACGCACACAGGGGGAGGACGTACAGACTCCACACAGACAGTGACCCAGCCGGGAATCGAACCTGGGACCCTGGAGCTGTGAAGCATTTATGCTAACCACCATGCTACCCTGCTGCCCCAGGGTATTTGTTTGGCAAACTTCATACTATCAAAATCAGCAAGGAGTCCAGTGCCATTCGGACTTGAGCATTGACTGGCTAGAATTTCTACCATACTCCCTCTATGGTTCGGCCAATTCACTTCAAGTTTGTGTTGTCGCACCAGCATATTATACTCTTTTGCTGACTATTTACAAAGTGACCAAGCCTCTTGCAAAGCCCTTGGGTTCCCCACAGGTTTGAAGGGCTTACTTCAGATAGAGATTTGACGGAATAGAGGAGATCAAATCAAAGTGATTAAAAGTTATAATCCTTGAACAGCGAGGCATTAAATCTCCCAAGATTTAAAACCCCCCCCCCCCGGAATTAAAATTCCAAGAAGATCAGGGCATGATCAGAGGCTACAATATTACCTAGAGAGAAGGAGGCCACTGAATGTAATATTATTTTGGGCATGAAAATGTAATCGGTTCTAGTGACCTAATCCATTCTAGTTTTAAGTTGGTGGGGAGCGTGAAGAAGGTAAATTCTTTATTTTTGGGATGCAATGTTCTCCAAACATCGAAGTACCCCATATCATTGCATGCCGATTGTCTGTTGTGTGAGAAGATCCCTAGTTATGGGAAGTCTGTCCGCCCATGGCTTTAAGGTGGTAAGTTAAGTCCTTGTGCGGCACAGTGGTAAGCACTGCTGCCTCATGGGGGCAAGTACCCGTGTTCAATCCCAGTTCCTGGACACTGTCCGCTTGGAGTTTGCACATTCTCCCCGTGTCTGCATGGGTCTCACCTCCACGACCCAAAAATGTGTAGGGTAGGTCAATTGGCCACGCTAAATTGCCCCTTAATTGGAAAAAGAAGAGAATTGGGTACTTTAAATTTATATAAAAAAAGTAATTGAAGTCCTTGCGTAGGAAGGCAATTTTTGGAGTTAATTCGACAAACTCCAGAAAAACTTCAGTAACAAAATCGAGAGAGCAGTTTGGAGGGCTGCAGGCAGTCATTATCGAAATACACCAGTCAGCTTCCCCATAACTATTAAATACCTTCCTTCACAGTTCTCCAGTCTAAAAGGCACATCATTCATATTAACCAAAATCGCAACCCCCACCCCCTCCTGCCACAAAACTATGTCAACTTTCTCCTCTTTAAGGAAAGACTGAAGAATCCTTTTTCTTTTAATCGGGTGATGTATCCCCCATACATTCCAGGAACAGAATTTTAAAGCAGCCTATTCTGTCAAAGAGAGTATAGGACACTGATGTCAAGCAAATGGCTTACCAACGAAGAATTTTCGCGCCCTACTCGGTTGTGCACCAAAACACATTTCTCCCCTTCCTATTTAGACGTGATCCACACATCTACCTTCTAGCTGTGGCACTGCTCGTATTCATCATGATCAGAGAAAGGAGAGCATAAAACATATATCTCCATTTTAAGTGTATCGATGCAAAGAAAGGTAGGGTATTTACCTCACAGTCCTTGTGTCATGCAATCAACACAGCACATTCCTTAACTAGAAGGAGTACGCTGAGGAGTAATTTTCATTAAAGACAGATTGACGTCCCTGCCATTTTTGAGGATAAAAACTCATTGTAGTGCTCAATTGCTAAAGCATCCCTGTCAGAATGAAAAATGGCAACACAAAATCAGGAAGGCAAGGGATAGAATCCGGATGATAGAGAACTGCAGCCTGTTACTCCAAATTATTGTCTTCCGTGTAGATCACAACCAAAGCTTTAGCCGGATTGTCGAACATTTTTAGAGTTATTGGACGTCACCCTCATGATAAGTAGGGCATATTGCACTCAAATGGCCTTTAGGCGTCTTCTAACTTCACTAAACTCCATGGTTCTCGATGTTTCGCCACTGCGAAATTTTCAAAAAAAAGGGGACCATTACTCCATACCGCAAGGCCCTATTGTGTCTAGCTGCCTCCAATACTCGTTGGTGATCCTTGAAATTATGAAAATGGATAATTACAGGCCAGGGTCTTTGATTGTCCCGAGGCCTCGGACAGGATACAATGTGACCGCTCTAATTTACTGTGCCCACCTTTCAATTCAAAATTATGACATGGTAGCCAGCTCTCAAATTTAACTGGGAGCTTATCCTCAGCTTCTTGCAAACCCGACCATCTGGGCATTCTTCTTCCGGCCTCAATTTTCCAGGTCATCAAGGAATTCTGACATAACATGCAGCTGCTTTTCTGAGGATTGTAAGCGGGCCTCTACAGAGGAAGTTTCATTTTTGACAGTACGGATTCTCTCCTCTGTTGAGCCGTTTACCTATATTCTGCAGTTCTACAGTTTGAGCATTGATATTTTGTTTCTCATCAATGACCGTAATATTAAGTCATCAGTCGTAATGCTTTAGAGAATGCTGGATCAAAAGCCTGTTCGCTCATTAAGTTATCATGCTTAGGGGTTGGCTCCACCCAAGCCACTTCTGACTGCACTACTTTGTCGATTATTTTCTCAGTATTTCTGGGCATTTTGTCACTGGCACTTGGCCAGAAATCTTCCAGGTACATAACATGGAGTTCTCACTCTAAGATTAGTTGAGTACAAGCTGTGTGAGTGCGTTAAATGGACGGATTATAGAGCCCACGGAATCAATGAAATGAAATTAAAATTGCTTATTGTCGCGAGTAGGCTTCAATGAAGCTACTGTGAAAAGCCCCTAGTCGCCACAAAGCCACTCCTGTCTTTGTATCACATGGCCCCCATGCCCAATTCTTAAAAGGATAGAGTCAGTGGTTTTCCTCCTAAATATTAACTTACTGATATGTATTGTACAGTTAAAGGTGCACAATAGATGTGAGTAGTTGGTCTGCAGTTGCGTATTTCTATTATTGGAGTTGGACATCCATCAGTTTAAATATTTAATATACATTGTCATTTTGTTTTCATTTAGTTCAGTCTAAACCCAACATGTCAACTGTACAGACTGTCACGCAGACACCTGTGCCACCATTGGCACCAGCACAGACGCCGCAGCTGCCGCCGCCACCGCCGCCACCGCCGCCGCCACCGCCACCACCACCACCACCCCAGCGGACACCTCAGGCATCTCAGCCACCGCCGCCACAGCCGCAGCTTCCTTCTGTATCGGTGCCAGCACCCGCGCCGCTGTCATTTCCTCCTGCAACTCCTGACCTGATTGTCCAGCCACCCACAACGACCGTGTCGCCACATACATCGGCTCCCCCAATGCCGACCCTCACGCCAACAACAGTGATGACAACAGCATCACAGCCTTCAAAGGTACATAATCTTTCAGTTGCTTTTCCATTAGTTTTATTCACCTTTTTCAGGCTTTAATCTCCTGGGTCCCAACCTGTAGAGAAGTCAGCGTAGCCTTTGACAAATATCCACAGCAAAGTCCCAATGCTTCTTAAAAAGTGTACTCGAGTATTTCTTGAGTAATGGATCAGCTGCTCATTTGAGAACTTTGCCGAGGTCTTTTTTTAGTAGTATTCCCGATTACTCCCACTGGAAGACTAATCGTTTGTGCTTCTGATCAGATATTGGTTTGAGTGAGAGGTCTGATGAAAATGGGAACACTAAAAATGAATTAAGGACAAAGTGCTTGGTTAAGCCAAGAGTGTATTGTTAATTAATTCTGAGCAATCTTCCCAGAGCATTGAAATCTCAAATTTCAAATTCCCTTTTCTGTATCTGGCCGAGCAGTGCAGCGTTTGAAACAATTGATGAAAATTGTGGGCTTTTAAGACAAATCATGTCTACGGTTGGATGCCACCAGGAATAGTTATGGTTGGCATCTGCTTTTGCCTGGGTTGTGCTTTTAACTCCGATCAAAAATTGACTTGAGATGGCCTTTCTCTCTGTGAAGCGGTTAGAAGCTGGGCTTTCAATTTTGTAGGAAAAGAGGCCATTTTGAATTAGAATGTATGCTTCCATCAGTCATAGAATCATAGAATTTACAGTGCAGAAGGAGGCCATTTGGCCCATCGAGCCTGCACCTGCTCTTGGAAAGAGTGCCCAACTTAAGCCCGCACCTCCACCCCATCCCCGTTATCCCACCTAACCTTTTGGACACCAAGGGGCAATTTCGCATGGCCAACCCACCTAGCCTGCACATCTTTGGACCGTGGGAGGAAACCTGAGCACCCCAGAGGAAGCCCATGTAGACACGGGGAGAAAGTGCAAACTCCCCACACAGTCACAAGGATATACCATGTTAAATTCTCGCCCTGTCTATTTCACATTATATACTGTTTAGTTAATACTGCCTAGTTGGATGACATACTTGGGACTTAACATGCACTCTTTTCTCTCTCTCTTTCTCTCTCCAAGCATAAAAAGGGTGTAAAAAGGAAAGCTGATACAACAACTCCGACAACCAATGTTGCAGTGAAGAGTCGAGAGTCTTCTCCATTAATGACTGAACCCAAACCCGCAAAGATCCCATCTCGAAGCGGCAGACCTCCAAAACCGGCTAAAAAAGAAATGCCAGACTCCCAGCAGCAAAATCTGGAGAAGAGTGTGGGTGGAGGTGGTGGGGTTGTAGTTAGTGGCGGTGGAGGTGGTGGGGTTGTGGTTGGCAGTGGAAAAGTTTCGGAACAGTTGAAGTACTGCACTGGCATTCTTAAGGAAATGTTCGCCAAGAAGCATGCAGCCTATGCCTGGCCCTTCTACAAACCTGTGGATGTAGACGCCTTGGGACTGCACGATTATCACGACATTATTAAACACCCCATGGATCTCAGTACTATTAAAGTAAGCCAATACCTTACAGTCTCTTGTAGCTGTAACTTTAGAGCTTGGATGTGAAGCACCATTGAATCTGTCCTGTGTTGATCCTTTTGAAGTCTGCTGTATCTCGCTGGTTCCTTAACAAAGTACTTAAGAGAAATACCATGAGTGACATTTTATAATGTACGCCTCGAGACATTCAGGCGCAGTCCCAAGCAAAGCCATTTTAAATCGCACTGGATGATGCCTTGATGTATCTTACAATACACTGGTTCCTAAAGCGCGTGTATGTAGTCTGTACAAATGCTAAATTGGACTGAGAAGGGTTTTGAATTCCTGCTGCATTTTGGAGTTGACCTTCACTGGTCTGCAGGTCCTGTTCAGGTTATTAAAGTAATGCTCAATTGTTTTCTTAATGTTTTATATTAGACAACAAAGCTTTATATATGCAAGAAAATTTTATTTGTATAATTGTAATCTGATCTTAGTAAAATTGAAGAGAATAAGAATTGAAAACCCAAAAGACTACAAAATATCTGGTAATCACCATAGCCAAGAGTTCCATTATTAATAGGAAAGATAACCAAAGAAGCCCTATTCACCCTGCTTACGATCTCTTTGATATCATCACAAGTAATCAGGAAAATAATTAAATTAAGTTGCAATTTTCATGCATTGCATAAAGTGCCTTACCAAGCACTCCTAACCCCTGTTGACCCTAAATCTTCACCCAAAGTTCAACTCATGGTGAATATTTAAATTTGTATGTCAAAGTTTGTCCACAAAAATTGGTGAGCCATGAGTGCGTTTTACTTTTGGTTTCCCAATCCTCAGTTTCTTTGCCAAAAGCAGGAATTTCCTTCCAATTCCATATGAGTGATTATAAAGAGAATACTGAACGGACGACTGCTGTGTGGATTCTATTTCGACTCGCGATGTTAATTATGACTGGTCACTATGTAGTCAGCCTGGTTTGCAACGCAGAAAAATATAGTGTGATATTGTCTTGCTGAGGTTTAATGCCGAGCTGCATCTGACACTATTCATGTGTGCTTGCAAATGATGATCCCAGAATAATGACCTCAGTCTAGCCTTGACCCTGATTCCAAATAAATGTTGACTATTAACTCTTGGCACCTGCCCTCCCTTTAGAAATGGCAGGCATTTAAGATGAAAAATACATGAATCTGAATGTTACTAATCAACTACAGTATTAAGTGAACCCTTTAGTGGTCAAAACCAAGAAATACAACTGTAGTTAAATCCCACTACTACCCATTAGAATTAGTTTGGAAATTCCGACTTGTGCAAATCTGTAGCAAGCTTGCAGTTATCGGATCAAGGCTTTCTTGAGGAGATGGCATCAGTTTAATTTATTCTCCACTAGTTGAATTTATCTTTACTGCACCTTTGATTATAGGGACAGTGACACAATACTCACCAGGAACATTGAGGTGATGGTGAAAGGTTGTTTTTTTTTAGATCGGAGGGAGGTATACACTTGGTGTTTCCTGGTGTCAGTATCACAATCCCTATTTTTGATATATATTGATATCTGGACTTGTATAATCAGGGCATAATTTCACAGTTTACAGATGACACAAAGCTCTCAAAAGTAGTAAACGGTGAGGAAGATGGCAGATTTCAGGAGGACGTAAACTGGTGAAATTGACAGATACATGTCGGGGGAAATATAAGCTGTGGAATGATCATTTTGAAAGGAACAAAAAGGAGAGGCGATATAAATTAAAGATAAATGTACTGCAGGAACACAGAAGCCTGGGGACTTGGAATCTCTGAGGCTAGCAGAATAAATTAATGAGACTTAAAATAAAAAGCACAGGTAGCAGAATGCTCGGTAACCAGTGAACATAAATTTAAGGTAATTTGCAAATGATCTAGAGGTTTGATAAATATTTTTACGCAATAAATTATGAGCTGGAATGCATTTTCTATAAGGGTGCGAGAAGCAGATTCACTAACTTCCAAAAAGCGAAGGCAGCAGGGAAAGAATTGTGGAATGGCTAAGTTGATGGCTCTTTCAAAGAACCAACGGGGATATGGTGGACAAGTGGCCCCATTTGCATTGTTAGATTCTACACGATGCCTAATATATACCTCAAGAATTAATTCTGAATAATGTTATTATTGTTATGAAATTATTTTTGGATCTGTTCCTGTAAACTTCCGTAATACATCACAATGTAAAATAGGTGCCAACAAACTCTGTTCAGAATCGCTTAATTTCTTCCATCAAACTAATTATTGCAGCTTTCTGTCAGTAATACAGATGACAGAATTAAAGTCAATAAGGCACATGAGTAAATTTAGCCCACTGCCTCCATGCCAGAGCAGGAAGACCATCTTGGGTGACACAGTGGTTAGCACTGCACCAGGGACCTGGGTTCAATTCTGACCCTGGGTGACTCCCTGGATTTGCACAATCTTGCTATGTCTCCTCCGGGTGCTCTGGTCTCTTCTCACAATCCAAAGATGTGCAGGTTAGGTGGATTGACCATGCTAAATCGTCCCCTAGTGTCCAGGGATGTGCGGTTGAGGTTATGGGGATAGGATGGGATGGGGTAGTGCATCTTGGTACGGTGCTCTTTTGGAAGGTTGGTGCTGATTCAATGGACCAAATGGTCTACCTCTGTGTTGAAGAGATTCTATGATTCTAACTAATTTGCGCATGTATATTTTAATGCCTATGAAGCACTGGAGATTATATCATGAGGCATAAATTCTTGGGAAAATATTCACTTTATTTCCCCAGTAAGTGCAGTAGTCTAAGTAGTGAGGTTGGGAACAAAGTTCAGCCACTGATTTATTGCTGAAACAAAGTCATTTTTTTTTTTGTCGAAGCCGTTCATCTTGCACTCAGGAGATTCGCAAGAACACCATGCAAGGAAAATCAACAAAATTGTGCTGTATGCAAAAAAAGTGTTGATTGGCTGGAATGTGGATTTTTGGCAGAGGCATTGCCATGGAAAATGTACCAATTGATGGTGACTCACAACTAACAGCTAAGCATTGTTTAGGTCTCAAACAAAGCTTGGCAGTTAACTGTCGGTCACCATCAACTGGTGCATTCTCCATAAGCAAAATGTCTACCAATGTGAGGTGACTTGCCAATCAGCCCACTCTTCTCGTGCAGTTTAAATTTGTATTCTTGCTGAGGTCCTGATGGGTGTAACACGAACAACTTCGACAAATTTTTAAATATTTTTCAGCAATGCTCCCAAGTCATGTGCAACCAAATGATTACTGAATTATGCCAACTGGAAAAAATTACATTAATTTTACTGATGTTTCTGAGGGCCACATAGGCACATGGAATTACAGGATGGAATAATTAAAAGACACATTCGGGTTGACTGACCAAGTCCAATTCTATTTTTATTGTGTGGAAGTTTTACCAAGGTCCCAGGGAGCAATTCCATCAGGAATTTTCCCTTGCAAGAACAACAAACTTGCCAATGAGAGTATTACATTGGCATGCATTTCGATGCGCAGAGCAAATATCCCTTGAACCACGTGACTAAAACAAAATAAATTAGTTTTTAGGCTCTTCTATTTCTGTGACCCAGCTTTTTAAATTGTAAATTTTCAGTAGCTCAAAGGTTTTGAACAGATCTGAAGGTAAGTGTCACTAATTCCCTGTGCTCCTCTTCAGTTACTCCCAGTTACATATCCTTGTCACAGCTTGAGCATTTATCCCTGGTTTTCCTAGTTACTTACGGATTTGTGACTCTTGTTAACCCATTAGCCATCTTGTGTGCTGCAGAATTATGGTCCTGGAGCAATTCTGCCAAGCTTTTTCAAGTATTCTGATCACCCAAACATGCGTTGATGGGGATGTTGCGACTATGGATCAGTGATGTGATTTATTCCCATGGCATTATTCATGCGGGTTAATCATTGAACAAAACTAATAGGCTGCATTATCACAAACGGCCACTTAATTGAGAGAAATTAGCCATTATTGTGTAAAATGAAATCTGATACCTTGCCCCACATGACCTGCCTTTTACTGGCATTGGTCTGGAACTCCCTCAAACAGAACAATCAGATAGGGTGAAGTGATTGTTGCAAAGCTACAGGAACAGAATGAATAATAGTGGTCATTTGAGATTGTTTGGAAGGCTCACTCGGCGACGCAGTTACTGTGGGTAGCACTGTTGCTTCACCACCCCAGGGTCCCAGGTTCGATTCCTGGCTTGGGTCACTGTCTGTGCAGAGTCTGCATGTTATCGGCATTGGTTTCCTCCGGGCGCTCTGGTTTCTCCTCTCAAGTTCCGAAAAACGTACTTGTTAGGTAAATTGGACATTCTGAAATCTCCCTCCCTGTCCCCGAACAGGCGTCGGAGTTTGGCGACTAGAGGCTTTTCACTAACTCCATTGCAGTGTTAATATAAGCCTACTTGTGACAATAAAGATTATTATTGTTATTAAGGTTTTATTAGTTTTTTATTTATTTTTAAATAAATTGAGAGTACCCAATTCATTTTTCCAATTAAGGGGTAATTTAGCATGGCCAACCCACCTGGCCTGCACATCTTTGGGTTGTGGGGGTATAACCCACGCAAACACGGGGAGAATGTGCAAACTCCACACGGGCAGTGACCCAGAGCGGGATCTAATCTGGGACCTTGGCGCCACGAGGCAGCAGGGCTAACCCACTGCACCACCGTGCTGCCCTGTTATTAAGGTTTTAAAGGCGATGTGCGCACTAGCCAATGAGATTGCTGGAGAAGCTGTCACTAACGTCAATTTGAAATGCACATGGTTTTTGTTCAGTGGGACCGCTGAAATGCGATACTGATCTTGTAATCATAAAACTCAAATCTATGAATAATTTAATTGTGGAGTGGTGACATTAACTGTGCCATCACTGTTCTATAGCAGGTTGTAAATTCTGCAACAGCTACAGTGCCAAACATAGCAAAAAGGGTACCTCCATAGTTCTTATCTCTGCTTCTCTTTTCATTCTTCCTTTTCTACTTTTAATACATGCCCTTTTGATGATTCTCATCCTGTCAAATGATTTGAGCCTGTCGCAGAGAATCCCAGCATATCCTTAAATGCGTTGAGTATAGTAGATTGTTTCTCCAATGCATTCTGGGTAAGAATCCTTGTGGGTAATAAGGTCCTCCCAGTTTGCTTTCATCGGATAATGTCACGATTAAGAAAATGGTATGAACACTTGAAGGCGCTCATTGCAAGTATGTTATTAGTGAACATCAAAACATGTATTTACATTAACCAGGTGCATGGAATTGAAAATGTAACTGGTCTTACCCAGCAATTAAAATTATTTGCTTCAATTTATTTTCAAACTTGAGCACCACGGAAAATCTGCCATTTTGCTCCGAATTGTAGGTAGCAAGTCTTAATACTGTACTGTAAGGCATGAGCATTGCATAGCTTGTAGCTTGATGACGGGGTGATTTTCTTACTGGGCCTGTGTGAGAAAGGGTTTATCCAGCAGCATTACAGTATTGGGCAACATCCAGTGAGGTGATTTTGAAGATTGCTTTCATGGTGAGCAGTCCAGAAACTTCCAATTTAAAACCCATGCTTGTAATTTACAGCTGTTTTGCAAAGACGGTGCAGGCTTTAGGATATTTCTTGGTGATGCTTTTTATTTATTTGATCCCACTTCACTGCTCTTAGCTCAACTTCTCATGACTGTCTCTCCACTATTCTGACCCTATTCCTGATGCCTCTGGTTTCAATGCTGCTCCCTTGTGAGGTGCTTCGGTCTTATGTTTGTGGTGATCAAAGTGGCAAAGCTTGTTGAGCCATTTAAATATTTGTGTGGGATCAGAAGAATGACGACATTACAATGGTCTTCAGAATCATTGAGTTAATAATATCTCTTGCATATTGTCACCGTTTCATTTATTATAATAATAATACCTTATTGTTACAAGTAGGCTTCAATGAAGTTACTATGAAAAGCCACTAGTTGCCACATTCCAGCGCCTGTTTGGGGTGGCTGGTACGGGAATTGAACCCGAATTGAACGGGAATTAACGTGCTGCTGGTCTTCTGCATTACAAGCCAGCTGTTTAGTCCACTGTGCTAAACCTGGTCTCAATTCACTGTAGAAAGTAAAGAGGGTTAAATTTGGAATCTGGTTAATATCAGGAGTAATTACTTGGACCGTGGTGAAGTCTGGAAAATATTCTCAAATCATACAGGACAGAAGAGGCCATTTGACCTGTTACTCTTGTGCCACTTCTTTGTAAAACACACTGATCTGTTGCAGTTTGAAAGTGATGCAAAAATAGCCTTGCCTATGATGGAGGACCGAGAAATGACTGAAGTACAATAGGCATTGAGACCAGATGTGAGCCCAGATGGAGGAATTGTACAGAAGTGCAATAAAACTTGGGGGAGAGGGTTTTAAGCTCCATCATAAACTAAACCTTCTGGATGTGAAAGATATAATAAGAAGAGGGAACTTGTGATTCAGGAATTAAAAAAAAAAAAAATTTAGCAAGTGGAGGAGCTAGTAGAGCAAATCTGTCCAAGCCCTCACTGCAACAGATGTTGAAATAAAAAGGCTGCAGTGCTTTTGTTGACTTGTGCTCTGTCGCTTGTTCATCTAGAATGAATATGGATAAGTATAAAGGTTTTTTGGATTGCATTAGGCTTTGCATTGGAAGCCAGGTTGGAGATCCGCAGTGGATGTCCGTTAATTCTGAAATGTAGTACGCTCAAATACGAGCTGGATTGATGAAATTTTGTTACAAAATAGAGTCGTGTTTACGTGCTAATTTTCTGCAAGGTCCCAGTTTTGCAGCTGGTACATCTCCGCTTAATTAGGAACAAGCTATTCATCCCTAAATTATTTCATAATTGTATATTTTAACATTATTTATTTGCTTGCGATTTATAGGTTAAATTTTGCTTTGAGCGATCTTACTGGCCAGTAATGACATGGCCATCCCAAATATAATCAATCTTGGCCAATGATAACATAGCCCAAAATAAAAAGATGTCTGTCTTTACTTTGTTTTTAGACCTATTGCTTTCTAAAGGTCGTCTTGGCTAATCATGACTATTTCACAGGCCCTTCGTGTCTCCATGAGTTCAATAGTTTAGCGTTCACGTCAATAACAATTATTCATATATACATACCAGATATTTGGTTAAACGTGGGTTCTTAATGGGGTAAGTCCACCATCCCTGAGCTGGGAATTTCTCCTTTCTGGAAATAGACTGTTTGTGCATCACTCATTAAATTTGCTCTGTGCAAATTGGCTGACTCATTTACTACCACTTCGACTCCTTAATTGGTTGTTAAGTGATTTGGATTATCCTGAGGTCTGGAGTGATGTTTTAAAAATGCAAACCTTTCTTCACACTGGACTTGCTTTCCTTTCTATTTGTGAGGCAGCAGTGCAGCATGTGCTACCTTTTTAGGAAGGGAAAGACAAACCATCATCAGGACTCGGGAGCCAAGAAAGGGATATCGAAAAGAGGGGGGGGAACAGGTATAGAATAGGCAAGTATTTACAACTTGTCAGCTGGGGACCTTGAAGTAGCACTGGGAGATGCATAAATATTATCTGTTCTCAGTCAGGTTTTTGCTATGTAGCTGAATTGAAAATTGATCTTACATTCATGTATCGGATTATAGCTGAAAGAATCCTAGAATTTACAGTACAGAAGGAGGCCATTCGGCTCATTGAGTAAACACCGTGCCTTGAAAAGAGCACCCTACTTAAGTCCACGCCTCAACCTCATCCTCGTAACCCAACCGAACCATTGGACATTTAAATGGAAATTTGGCATGTCCAAGCCATCTAACCTGCACATCTTTGGACTGTGGGAGGAAACCGGAGCACGTGGAGGAAACCCACGCAGACACTGGGAGAATGTGCAAACTGCACACAGTCACCCCAGGCCAGAATTGAACCTGGGACCCCGGTGCTGTGAGGCAGCAGTGCTAACCACTATGCCACTGTCCGCCCCTAGGGTCAGCTGAAATGTCCTTTTATTAACATTTTGGGGGCAGCGCAGTGGTTAGCATTGCTGCCTCACGGCGCCAAGGTCCCAGGTTCGATCCTGGCTCTGGGTCACTGTCCGTGTGGAGTTTGCACATTCTCCCCGTGTTTTTGTGGGTTTCGCCCCCACAACCCAAAGATGCGCAGGCTAGGTGGATTGATCACTCTAAATTACCCCATAATTGGAAAAAATGAATTGGGTACACTAAATTTTTTTTTTTTTTAATTGATTAACATTTTGGTGTCTATGTAGGTGTCATTAGAAAACATTGTGCTTTGGGTGACTGTGGAGTTTGCACTTTCTCCCTGTAACTCCGTGGGTTTCTCCAGGTGCTCTGGTTTCCTCCCACAGTCCAAACATGAACAGAGTTCGATGCTTTGGCTATGCTAAATTGCCCCATAAGTGTTCAAAAGGTTAGTTGGGTTACGGGGATAGGGTGGAGCCGTGGGCTTAAGTTGGGTGCTCTTTCCAAGGGCCAGTGCAGACTCTATGGGCTGAATAGCCTCCTACATTGTAAATTCTTAGATTTGGGAGGAGGTGGGGGACCAGGTGGCAGTTTATGTAGTCAAGTAGAATTTTGTTGAGATGGGGGGGGGGGAAGGAGAGAAGAGACCACGGACCTAAAGTCTTTGTTCTGTGTTTCGTAATGCTGTTGAGGACTATGAAGAGCACTGGAGCAGTAAAATAGATTCACTGAAGTGTGAGTTTTACATAAATGATGAACATGCATTTCGTATGAACTTTGGGGGAAAGGCACCTTTTGGATGCTTCTAGGTAAGCAAGGAGAGGGATACTAGGGTATTGAGAGAATCCTGATTTATGCATTTCTTTGCCTGCTGTTTGTGAAACTAATTTACATAAAAAGGTACAGTTTTACATTTCGAATTAAAACCGTATTCTTAGCTGAGGAATGCAATGCTTTTTAAAAAGCTTTCAGAAGAAAATTGAGTCAGCGGCAAGCTGCTTTTTTGCGTTATGTTGTCTCTATCTGAATGATTCACCTCAGATCATGTGGTTATTTTTGACCCATGAAGTTGCTCTGGAATTGTAAATCCTTGTTGGAAACAGATTCTAATACTTTTGGTGTAGTTAAGATCATTTCTACAGCCGATGCCAAGCCCCCCCCCCCCCCCCCCCCCCATCAGAATTTTTTGTGAAGCTCTTTTGATTGGAATTAGTTCCCTCATTCTATCAGTATTAATATAAGGCAGTTTAAAAATATTTAACAGTTCTGAAATGGAAATAGGATTGTAAGGTGTTTTGTGAATTGTAAGCAATGAGTTTTGACATTCCTCCTGTTATGCTTCTAGTCAAAAATGGACAACAGACAGTATGGTGACGCTCAAGAATTTGCAGCAGATGTGCGGTTAATGTTCTCCAATTGTTACAAATACAATCCTCCTGATCACGAGGTGGTGGCCATGGCAAGAAAACTGCAGGTTGGTATCTGGCTCTGAAAGTGACATATTGCAATGAATTTTGTTGATTTGGTCTGTAAAGCCTTTTGCTTTAACCATGATTGTTCTAGAAATGTAAGTTGTTTAAAGATGACTTGTGGTTTGGCAGAATGATGGTTGCTCTGGTTATTATTTGCAATGAGTTTGCACTTTGAGTTTAAAAAAAGACTTTGGGTTTTTGAAGTAGCGGTTTAGACTCTGCGGTCATGCTCTTGCTGCATTCCAGAGACTTGAGTGCCTAATTCAGATTGGCACTTCTGAGTGTCCGAGGTGCCACCTTTCAGGTGATATGAGGGTTCGTCTGTCCACTCGGATTAAAAATCTCATGTTTCTATTCAAAAAGGACCAGAGTTCCTGACCGACAGTTTCTCCTCCACCAACACCATTCAAACACTGGCTAAGTAATGTATCTTGTTGCTGTAAGTGGGACCTTATATTGTACAAACTGCTGATTTTTCCTGCACTGTCTAGGTGTTTGCACTACTTAAAGTAAAAAATGGCGTGGTTGTGAAGCACTTTGGGAGATCCTGCAGATGTGAAAGGTGCCAACTAAATGTATTTTCACCCATTGAATCATTGTAAATACAAGTGTAAAAGTTAATTATGTTGCATCACTATCTGCCGTATGTCTGGGGAAGTTCATGTTAAGTTCTGTTAGAACTGTGAAAAGGGGGCAATGATTTCGTAAAGCACTGCCAAGGAACTGGGGATTAAAAGTCATGGAGAATTATGTCTTAACTGAAAAAGGATGGTTGAGGACATGGGTTATTAAAGCTCTGAAAGGCTAAACAGTGAAAGATTTATTCTGCTGGATGGCTTACTGGTAACAAGTGACCAAGGGGTATTGTGAGAACTGAAAGAAATGAGAATTTTTCTGACTCCGGTTATTGTGATGTGGACTGCGGGTCTATAAAGTGAAGTGTACCTGAAAAGGAAGAATTTAAAATTACAAGGGAAAAGCAGTAGGGAAATGGGATTAAAACATGTAGAATAGATCGGTGTTTGTTGGCCGGCACAGACATAATGGGCTGAAGGGCCTCTTTCTGTGCTGTAAAACTGACGCTATAAGACCGGTTGAAGATCAACCACTGAAATAAGCACAATGCATTGAATGGCTTCTTTTTATTACAGCTTTCATGATTAATTCTTGCACAGGTGACTGAGACAGTACTTCAGCCAATATCCACCCTGCATTAAATTCACATAATTTCATTTTCATTTTTCATTCATTTCATTTCCTTCATTTCATTTCATTCATATTTTAAGATTTTCAAAAATCTTCCAAATAGCAGGCTAGGAAATCATAACCCCATTCAAAACAAGTTTTATTATTTTTAAAATAAATTTAGAGTACCCAATTAATTTTTTCCAATTAAGGGGCAATTTAGCGTGACCAATCCACCTAGCCTGCACATCTTTGGGTTGTGGGGGCGAGACCCACGCAGACACGGGGAGAATGTGCAAACTCCACACGGACAGTGACCCAGAGCCGGCATCGAACCTGGGACCTCGGTGCCGTGAGGCAACAGGGCTAACCCACTGCGCCACCGTGCTGCCCCTCAAAACAAGTTTTATAAACAAACCGGTAGGTACTAAATCCAGAATGAAAAAGGGATAATACCAGTATGCTCACTGCAATCTTCATTTCATCTACTTAGTGGTGCACAGCCTTCTGTTTGAAGTGGGTGTGAAGTGAGAGGGTGATTACTTTATCCTTGCGATTGTAATGTTTGATAAACGGAATGAATTCTGGTACAGTTACATGTTGGCTCACATTAATAAAACACTTCAAATAATTTTTGTTACTTGGCACAGAACACCTGCCCAACCACAGGAAGCAGAAGGTGACTCTGCTAATACTTCTGGCAGTGTTGATCATAACAAAGCCTGCATGGGAAGTGACTGTGGCCAAGCTCAACTTGCTGTCCAGTTTCGCTTTTGGTTATGTGAAGAAATGCTTGAACTTGTCATCTTAACTCGGGCGCTTGTGTGGAAACTAATGGGTTTGAAGCAGCAGTATACTTGCTATGTGGTATATGATTCGGGCTTATTACCAGTCTGTTGAATCACTTGGTCACTCTTCAATGCACAGCAATAAAAAGCTGCATTCTTAAATGCGTCCTTTGATACAAAAACATGTCGAGAGGGTAAAAGCTTGATTCTTATTTTGGGGGTTTTGTTTTTCCCCAGGATGTGTTTGAGATGCGTTTTGCAAAAATGCCAGATGAGCCTGTTGAACCAGTTGTTCCATCTCCTCCTCCTGTGCCACCTCCGACTAATCAGGTGTCATCATCATCCTCGAGTGACAGCAGCAGTGACAGTTCTTCTGACAGTGACAGTAGTACAGATGATTCTGAGGAAGAGCGGGCACAGAGGCTAGCTGAGCTTCAAGAACAGGTACTGCCCTTGAGGCCACTGTGTGTAAATAAGTGATTGTGGTTAATTTTTATACCTGCCATTTGCCACACCTGCATTTTAATATCCATAGTAGGCAGGTGAATTTGCAGAAAATAAACAGCTCTGAAGTAATGTTTTGACAGTGTTACAAATTTATTTGGCTCCTTGTTGTAAACTCTGGGGAATTTTTCATCACCGAAAATGACTGGTCAGTATATTAGCAGCAAATATTCTTATTGTATTATTAATGCATCAACGTGAGTGTTCTTGGGTCTGGCTGCTTTTGGTAAGAGGCTCAAAAATTCCGAATACTTTTCCTCCCTAAAATGTATGAACCCTTACACTAACGACCATCACATCTGGGACTGAGGTGGCGTTCATTAAACATTTGAGAGTGGCTCTCTGTGCCAGCTGAATTATTGATAACATTGCCCCTTTTGTTACTCCATGTTTTCTTCACATTTCTAATTCCCTTCACTTGATTACTTTGGTTAGTTCACAAATGTGATGTTGTGTCCCTATTCGAGCACAGGCTGCTAGAATATTCATGTGAAATGCTGTCTTCACTTGCAAGCACGTGTACTGTAGATCTGAGGAAGTAGCTTCATATTTCTACCCATCCCACACCTCTGAATGATAACGAGGACTCCCCACACTTGCTTGGTTGCACAGCCTGACAAACTGTGACATAGTAAGCGGCCATGCAACTCAACTAATGAGCATTGCTATTTATCCCCATGAGCGGCGTCCCTGGTGACTTGTCCCTGCTCTGTTTCATTTACATCCTCATTTCTCCTTTCCCTCTTGTTCCTTTAGAACCCAATTTCTATTTGATCGGTTCTTAACATTTTGGAGTCCAAGACATATTTATTCTTCTGTGAGCATCTTTTGATTCCAATCATTGTATTCTTGTGCATTATTTTCCATAAACCTGCTTTTTCCTTTCTTAGATTGTATCAAAAACATTATCCCTAACTGCCTGAGGCTATTGCAGTCACGGGTGGCATACACGATTGGAACTGTGGAAAGCTGCCCAGGAACAAATACAAGACCGGGCAGAACACATTTGTTCTGATTCCTATTTATACAATTGATTACAGCTTAAATGCATTGTTGGGTTCTACCAAATTTGATCAAACGTACAATTGGAATAACTATGGGGTTAAAATGGATGTTTAGTCCATTGTCAAATTTCCTCCTCTGTGCTTCGACATTAAGAAAAGAGCTTCATGTAACCAGCTATTGGCTGTAAACTTTCTATTTGTAGTTGTATTTTATTTATGTATGGGATTGTGTGTTACTGGCAAGGTCAGCATGTCTTGCCCATCCCTAATAGTCCTTTAAGGTGGTGGTAAACCGTTACCATGAGCCACTGCAGCGCATAAAGTGTAGTTATTCCACTCCGCTGTTTGGGAGGCAGATCCAGGATTTATACCCACTGACTGTGAAAATGCAGTGGAAAAAGTTCAAACCTAGGATGGTCTTGGTTGGAGGGGAACTTGCAGTTGGTGGTGTTCCCTTGCATATGCTGCCCTTGTCTTTCAATGTGGTAGAGGTCACAGGTGTGGAAGGTGCTTTCGAAGATGACTTGGTGAGTTGCTGCACTGCATCTTTTAAATGGTACACAACTGCCCCTTGTGTCAGTGCTGGTTAGGATGCTGATCTGAGTGGATTGCGGCTCTGTGTTGAGCTTCTTGCGTCTTTGGAGTAGCATTCGCGCAGGCAAGTGGGTTATTCCATCACATTCCTTAACTGAAGATGGTGGACAGGCTTTGGAGAGTCAGGCAATGAGTTGATTACTGCAGAATTCCTAGCCTCTGACTGTGTGTTGTTTATATGGCTGGTCCAGTTAATTTTCAAGTCGGTTGTGATTCCCAGATGTTGGTAGAACTTCAACGTTGGTAATGCCGTTGAACATCAAGGGGATATGGTTAGATTCTCTCTTGTTGGAAATGATGGCTGTCTGGCACTTGTGGTGTGAATGTTCCTCCAAATCTGTATGTTGCTATGTGGGTAGGCATGGAGTACTTCAGTGCTTATGGAGTGCCGTGAGGCAGCAGTGCTAACCACTGTACCACCATGTTGCCCCTCAGAATGGCTGACTTGATTTATGTACAGCACCTTGCTGTTAAATCGGTTTAGCCACATGCTTCATATTGGCTCTGTTGTTGAATGGAAACAAATGGTTGAGTTTACATGGGAAGCATTTTTAAATTTGAAGTCTAGTTTCAACGTTGACTAAATTTCTCTCTCGGCGATCCATTGTTAAAAATTTGGAGGTTTTCTTTAGTCTTGGTAAGATTACTTGTCCAAAGTAACCGCATTTCATGCACGTCAGTTCTAGCCTGAGCATCGATGTCCATGGCATCTATTATGAGTGATGTGATGCAAGACACGTGGGCCTGTTTTTCTCTTACCTGAATTACAATCTTAAGGGACTAGTTTTGAGTTCAGAATTCCGACAGCCTTGATTTTATCCAGTCTCCGCTGGAGAATAAATTATAAACGATCGGCATTTTGAAATGTGTAGAAACTGGCGTACTATTTTAACTTTGCATCGATTGGGCAGCACGGTGGCACAGTGTTCGAATCCCGGCCCTGGGTCACTGTCCGTGTGGAGTTTGCACATTCTCCCCATGTCTGCGTGGGTTTCACCCCCACAACCCAAAGATGTGCAGGATAGGTGGATTGGCCACTCTAAATTGCCCCTTAATTGGAAAAAAATCATTGGGTACTCTTAAGTTTATAAAAAAAAAACTTTGCATCGGTTGAGCTGTTTTCTGAATCCGCTGCCTTTTGTTGTTGACTAAATTTCGGCAAAGTGTTTGTAATTAAGAATGATCTGAGCCAATAGTTGGGTGTTTTGTCACTTAAGTTAGAATTGTGAATGGATAATAGTGCATTTTAATCAATTTACTCAAAGGTCAAATCCTCTGCTCCATGCGTTGTCTTATGAAGAAATCCTTCTCAAAACTTTGCAATGTGAGTGGTGACATTTTGGTGCCTTCCCACTTGTCGAGGTATTTAATTGTATTCTGTTTCTAGCGATACCAGTGCTTCAACAAGTTTAATCTTGAATATATTCTAATGCAGTCAAGCATAAATGTGCCCACCTAGGATGGTTATTAATTTGGATAGCTGGCCTCAATTTTGTTTGCCTAGTAGGATGAGAGCAAGTTATGGCAGCCAAGGGGAAAGCCAGATACGATGTTAGAGACTGGCTCTCTTGGCTAGAGAAAAGGTAAGAATGCTGGGCAACAGTCCCTAATTGAATAGGAAAACTGCAGGTTTTAACATTGATGCACTGAATGATAGTATAGAATGACTTGACTGCATTGATTCTGAGAAGCCAAAGGAATAAAGGTGTAATCCTGAGAGCTACAAAGATGAGGAGGCACAGTGGTTAGCATTGCTGCCTCACTGCGCCAGGGACCCGGGTTCAATTCCTGCTTTGGCTGACAGTTTGTGTGGAGTTTGCGCTTTATCCCCGTGTCTGTGTGGGTGCTCTGGGAGTTGCTTTCCACAGTCCATAGGCGTGCAGGTTAGGTGGATTGGCCTTGCGAAATTGCCCCTTAGTGTCCAAAAAGTTAAGTGTACTGAGTTACGAGGATAGGGTGGAGGCCTGGGTCTAGGTAGGGTGCTCTTTCAGTGGATTGTTGTGTAGACTCGAAGGGCCAAATGGCTCCTGCACTGTAGTGATTCTATGATTTTATTAGCGTTAGTATCATATGATGTCATCCTATCTTATCTGAAAAGTGCTAAATTAAATGACACAGTAGACAGTCAGGGTTTTTTGTGTGTAGGGAGATTGTAGCATGTTGCTTTGTTACCTGTTAAATGTCGAATATGCAACCAGGAAATGGTATTGTCTGCATTTCTTGCGATTGAAAGTGTAAAGACTTGAACAACCACCGTAGAAATATAATGTTCAGTCACGGGAATATGAGAATATTGCAGTAAATGCTCAGCATTGCATCTGCTCTGTCATACCTGACCTTTGGAATGCTTGATAATGTCAGCACACAAATTGTTTTATTAAAAAAAAACTTCCCCAGCCCCCTTGATCTTTGTGGCCGTGCACACCCATCAGCTTGAGCCGATAAATATGAAACAACAGCTGTGTGTTATGGCAAGTACATGCAAACTGTTCACGTGGGTTCAGCATTTGTTCTAGTGAGCTGTAATTAAGCCTGACGGGCATTGTTTTGTGCCACACAGTTGAAAGCGGTGCATGAGCAGCTGGCTGCCCTCTCCCAACCACAACTGTCAAAACCAAAGAAAAAGGAAAAAGACAAGAAGGAAGAGAAGAAGAAAGAGAAAGAAAAAGACAAGAAAGAGGAAAAGAAAAAGAAAGACGACGTGGAGGAAAAGAAGAAGAGCAAAGCTAAGGAGCAACAGCCAAAAAAATCAAAGAAGAACAATGCAAATACCAGGTAATTCACTTATTTATTTTGGGGAAAATTCAAAATATTTGATAAATCATATTGCCACAATGATTTTGTTAATTGTAGAGTTTTCTGCTTCAGTCTCTTACAAATTAATTGGATTGCTCTTCTTATTCATTCAAGGGGAAAGCAGCATTTTGGAGTGTTGTCCTAAGATTTTAATGCAAGTTCTTTGAAAGTCTATTGATGTAGAAAACATCTGCATGTTGTCCTCGTACAATATTGTGAAGTTTGTCAACACATGCAGTTTCCACCCCATGATCTGGTAATGTATGGTCTTGGGTTCTGAGCTCTGGACCATGCTCTGCCAAGTTTGCTGCTTTCCAAGAGATGAACTGGTACCATGTGGGAGTTTCTGTCACTGGTGGCAGCCTAGTCTTCGATTAAAATATCCAATTGAGGTCAACATGGTAGTGCAGTGGTTAGCGCTGCTGCCTCACGGTGCTGAAGTCCCAGGTTCGATCCCGGCCCTGGGCCGCTGTCCGTGTGGAGTTTGCACATTCTCCCTATGTTTGCGTGGGTTTCACCCCCACAACTCAAAGGTGTGCAGGGTAGTGTTAATTGAAAAAATGAATTGGGTACTTGAAATTTATAAAAAAAAGGGAGGAAAAAAAGACTATGCAACTGGAATTTCTTGGTCTTGATTTAAAAAAAAAAACCATGATACCTGTCGTGTTGGACTGTTAACTATCATTGTTGCAGTGGAAAGACCTTAATGTGCACAATTCAGCCCCGATTCACATTCAAACTTAATGGAGAATGTGACCCCACTTGATATTGTTGACAGTAAGGGTGACTTGGGCCAGGCAGCACCCTAGAATGAAGCCCATGGATACTTTCCTCTTACTACTCCACAATTTGCTCATCGTTGAAGATCCCTTGAGCATATGAGAATGTCAAACCCAACTCTTCCACTTAAGTCATCAGTTCTGTCTTGAGTAACTTTATTAATAAGGATAAGTAAAGGTAAGAGGAACTTACTTCTACGCAAATAAAGTTGGACATTTACTTTGCCTACATTGCAGTTTCGTTGAAAGTAAGTGGTTGGATCAGACTTCATGAATCGGGGAGACCGACAAGAGAACCACATTGCTAAATTCCAGCACTCCTCATGTGAATTGTGGAGCTGTGTTTGTCCACTTGATGAAAACCATATTGATGTCATCAAATGGATCGAATGTTTAGTGTATTTCATGGAGGAAGAAATCTATTCAACCTGCCGATGATTGCTCGGTTGTCTTGTAAATTCAGACAAACTAAATGTAAAATCGGTGCCTCGTATAGATGCTGAGGTTGTGTGCTATATTGTGGATGTCTTGTGTCTAACGTTCCATGAGACTTGGCATTTATTTGGAATCTTCACAACCACCTCATGTCTCAAGCAATATGCAGCCAGCAACACACGTTTTGAAGTATAGTTATGTATGGCCCAGTGAGAGTGTCTTAAGTTTTGACACCTGTAAGGTGTAAGGATAGGAATGCTGTTTAGCTGAGTGTGTGCTCTGAACCTGCATCAAGAGTTTAAAAAGGGGGTAACACTCCATGTAATATCAAGAAAAGTTAGTGTACTGGAAAGACAATGTTGCCTGACCAGAATTGTGGTGGTTGCTCAGGCGGAGGTACCTGCTCCAGGTCTAGCCTTAATGTTGAAAATTGACAGGTATGTCCAGTCATCCGAAAACAGGACAAACCCAATAAAGCCAGTTTTTGTCCTGTTGACCTACTCTGTTAGTCAACAAAGTTACCAGAGAAGTGCTAGAATGCTGCACTTACTAAAAATGTAATCATTATTGCTTAGTTTGTGTTCTGTTCGGCCAACTTAACTCCTAAACATGGAGAGAAGATCTGAATTCCTGGGGCATGGTGAAAGTGGGGACTGTTGGATACAGACTCTGGTTGCTGTTCAAGGCTACTTGCAACCAGAATTTATAATGCATAAAAGAGGAGATGGGGCAATGTAAATTGGGCAGCACGGTAGCACAAGTGGATAGCACTGTGGCTTCGCAGCGCCGGGGTCCCAGGTTCGATTCCCTGCTGGGTCACTGTCTGTGCGGAGTCTGCACTTTCTCCCCATGTCTAGATGTGCACGTTAGGTGGATTGGCCATGATAAATTGCCCTTAGTGACCAAAAAGGTTAGGAGGGGTTATGGGGGTAGGGTGGAAGTGAGGGGTTAAGTGGGTCAGTGCAGTCTCGATGGGCTGAATGGCCTCCTGCACTGTATATTCTAAACCTCCCACCATTGATGATTTTATCTCCGTAATCTCTGACTGTTCAACTTAAATGTCCCTGTAGCAACTTGATTCCTACACTGTTTCCGTCTTTTCTAAACACAGGATTGTCTGTCCACGTGTCTGGGCAGTGCTCGTCACGTGTCCGAGAGAAATGTTTGGGTAGGTTTTCTTGCCCCAAACCTCCAAGTTCCCATGTTTGTCTTAATTCCACCCACTTTTCCTTTAGGAATCTGAAGACCATCAAACCTGGTCCTGCGTACGACTCTGAGGAGGAGGACAAATGCAAGCCGATGACCTACGAGGAAAAGAGACAGCTGAGTCTGGACATAAACAAACTTCCTGGTGATAAATTGGGGCGAGTAGTTCACATCATTCAGTCCCGTGAGCCCTCGCTGAGAAACTCAAACCCTGACGAGATTGAAATAGACTTTGAAACGTTAAAACCCTCCACGCTGCGAGAGCTAGAACGATACGTTACATCATGTTTACGGAAAAAAGCGAGGAAACCTCAAGGTGAGAGTTAGCCCTCGCGGATTAAATTGTCACCTTGCTATATAAAATTGATCTAAAAATTTGTACATTGATTCATGTGCACAATCTAATCAAGCCATTCTTAATATATCAGTCATTCCCTCTCTTTACTAAAACTGTTCTCCACTTACCATGCCATATGCTATTTCCTGACTGCAAGGTGTGTAGGGAGCTTTCCCCCCCTCCTCTAGGCTTTTCCAAGTATTACCTCTGAAAGCCAGCTGTTAGGTGGGGGGAGGGGTGGAGGGGGCGGGAGGTGTGACTTTTTTCTTGGATGCTAGTTTCCTTTCTTGGCCCTAAGCCATTTCACTGCCATTCTATGGGTTGTCAGGGCACTATATTTGTGCCAAGAATGGTTGGTTGAAACAGAGACCGATTATTAGCTTAAAATAAGAAGCTTGCAATGCTGGAACCTGAAATAAAAACAGAAAATGCTGCTGGTGCACCTGAGAAAGAGAAAGTTTTCTGTCTTTTCACTGCGATAGTTCGGAGTAATTTGAAGGAGGCTTGTGAAGTGACTTGTCAGAAATTGGTGCTAGCTGTATTAGACCGTATGGTTTTCTATGCTGAATTTCAATCCCTTGTGTGTGTATTACTTGTAACTAGATAAGTTTACTTCCCGAATGGCGGACAATTTGAATCTATTGAGCCCAATCTTTCATTTTCAGTAAACATTACACTGTTTCCACCCCCCGCCCCCCAGAAAAATCTCCTTTATGTTCAATAATATTCAATAATTCAATGTTCAATAATTTTATTATTATAACAAAGGTAAAACAAAAGCAACACTGCAGCATGCTGTAAGTTGCTGTGTAATTGTTTCAAAAATCCTTTGTTTTGTTCTCCTTTGGCTCCCTATCCTCCGCTGCAGTAGGTACAATAATGAAGTATCAAACATCACGGCAGTTGTCCCGTGTCTTGCCAAAGGGACTTCATGTGCGAGGCAGCTAGTGAGTATTTCCCCTCTGCTCGACTGTGGAGATGGCACAGTGAAGGTTCGCCCCACTTTACAACGATCACAAGTCAGGAGTGCTGGTTGATCAGTCAGTTGGCAACATTTTCATTGTCAAGTCCCAGCATTCCATGATTGGATTGCTTTTCTTACTCATACTTACTTATTTCCTTGTCACCCACCAAAGGTTCAGAGAGAGGATTTGAAACGACATGGGAGAAGATTTGGCAAATTGATGTCATAGCTGACACAGGGAAGAGTAACAGTGCCTGGGAATGAAAGGCTGTGTTCAATATTTACATGCACCCAACTATTCAGTCCACGGAAGGACAACATTTTAACAGGAATTTTATGAGATTAAGAGCGGTGGGGGGAAATAGCCGTCAGCCGTAAGTTAATAGCTAAATGGAAACTGATGTCACCAATAGAGGGAATAGGTTAACTAAACTTAACAGAAACCAAATTGCATCCATCTAAAAGCAAAATGCTGTGGATGCTGGAAATCTGAAATAAAAGCAGTTTGGCGAACGAAACACAGCAGGTCAGTCAGCATCTGAGCGAGAAACCCAGTTAAGGTTTTGTGTCCAAATTGAGCCTTCGGTTTCAAAGACGAGTTATGTTGGATTCAAAACGTTAACTCTTGTTTCACTTTCCACAGATATTGCCAGCCCTGTTGAGTTTATTTCCTCTCTCTCTCGCCCCCCTTCCCAACCCAAGCACTTTGTTTCTATTGCAAATTATCTCCATCTTTTTATATCCATCTGTTAATCATGTAGCATTTAAAAACTAACAAATTATTCTGGTTATTCTGCTGTAAATAAATGTAAAAATTAGACAATGGTAACACAAATATATGCATAAATTAGGCTATTGAAGTGCAGCCAGTGTGTTGGAACTGGAGAATGTGGGCACTCGGTGAGACTCTTGTTGATGGTGTCGCCTGTGTGTTAAGTCAATCAGTTCAGAGTTGTTGAGCTGGAGTGCAAGGTAGATGGACGCAGGGAGGGAGAGAAATATCTGGATGGTTTACTCCAGACCACATGCACACCACAATTACAGGAAGAGAAGTGTCTGATTGACTAGCCATTCGGGTTAGGCAAGCATTATGGAGTTAGATAATCTAACGAAAAAGACACGCAGCAAGCAAATATAGAATTGAGGGTTGAAAGACAGAAGAGTGAGTTTAGGAAGGCAAATAATGAACGAAAATATCAAAAATGTTAAAATGAATGAAGTATCAGCTCACCTGTAACGTAGATAATTAAGAAAGGTTTCGGACCTGAGTGTTTACTCAGCAGATGATAGTAAAAGAGCAAGGATGCTTGGGTGTAGGTACTTTACTATTTCTGTTAAGGAGGCAAAAAGGAAGGTAGTAACCACAGTGGTTAGTAGTCTAGATGGATAGTACGACTGGAGTTAGAAAGAAAGAAGATAGAACCCAAGCTTCGCGTTCAAATAGATTGCATTTACAGATAGCCAGTTCGGTCATAAATTTTGAGTAAGATTTCGTCTGGCCTTAATAATGTGTCCAAGCAATATCAAAACCCATTTTTGCAAATCTTTCCCCATCCAGAACACCAACGCCCAAGTACAAACTTGGCACCTGAAGTCCATATACAAAAATTCAATTGGTAAATTAATTTGGGGACTTCTGAGCAGCAAATGTTCGTTTCTTCAAAAAGGGAGATATGTTTAATCTTGGGAACAGTAAACAAATGAGCTTAACACAGTGGTAGGAAAGATGCTAGAATCTGTGTCTAATAAATTAACACCAGAATTCTCAACTTGGAATACAAAATACTGTTAAGGCCATAAGACATAGGAGCAGAATTCGGCGAGTCAGCTCCGCCATTCAATCATGGCAGATATTTTCTCATCCCCATTCCCCTGCCTTCTCACCATAGCCCCTGATCCCCTTATTCATCAAGAACCTATCTATCTCTGTCTTAAAGAGTTCGGTCACAAATCACTCAGTGATTTGGCGTCCACAGTCTTCTGCGGTAAAGAGTTCCACAGATTCACCACCCTCTGGCTGAAGAAATTCCTCCTCATCTCTGTTTTAAAGGATTGTCCCTTTCATCTGCAATGGTGACCTCTGATTCTAGTTTTTCCTACAAGTACAAACATCCCCTCCACGTCCACTCTATCCAGGCCTCGCAGTATCCTGTAAGTTTCAATAAGATCCCCCTCATCCTTCTGAACTCCCAACGAATACAGACCCAGAGTCCTCAACTGTTCCTCATACGACAAGTTCTTTACTCCAGGGATCATTCTTGTGAACCTTTTCTGGACCCTTTCCAAGGCCAGCACATCCATCCTTATATACGGGACCCAAAACTGCTCCCAATACTCCAAATGGGGTCTGACCAGAGCCTTATAAAGCCTCAGAAGTACATCCCTGGTCTTGTATTCTAGCCCTCTTGACATGAATGCTAACACTGCATTTGCCTTCCTAACTGCTGACTGAACCTGCGTGTTAACCTTGAGAGAATCTTGAACAAGGACTCCCAAGTCCCCTTGTGCTTTTAGTAGTTATTTATGTATGCAAAGTAGGCCGTGCAGGGTATCTATTCAATTAGGATAGATGGCTTATCAGGTTACATTGTTGCCTTGCTTGTGCCAGTCAGCGATTTCTTTTGGACAACCAGAGGATAGAAGGGTATGGGAAAGAGTAGAAGAAATCCGCTCATAGAATCATAGAATGGTTACAGCATGTTCAGCTCCTGCCTTTGCTGGCCTGCTGAAGGTGCCACTGCCTACCTATTCCCCACAGTAAATGTTTGCAAATTCTTCCTCTTCAGATATTCACATTCCCTTTTGAAAGCCTCAGTTGACCCTGCCTCTACGACTCTTTCAGGCAGTGCAGTCCAGATCTTAAAACCACTTGATGCATGAGAGAGGTTTTCCTCATGTCACCATTGCTTCTTTTTCCAATAACCTTAAATCTGTGCCCTTTGTTTCTTGATCCTTCCAGTGGCAACCGTTTCTCCCTGTCTATACTCTGCAGGCCGTCATGAGTTTGAATGTCTGTATCAAATCTTTTCCAAGGAGAACAATCTCCAATCTTGCTACGTAACCAAAGGTCCTCATCCCCTGGAGTCATTCTTGTGAATATTTTCTGCACCCTCTCTTAATGCCTTCACATTCTCCCAAAAGTATAGCCTTGAGCTGGATGCAATACTCCAGCTGCAGCCAAACCTATATTTCATGCAGGTTTAACATAACTTTACTTTTGGACTCTTTCATGTCCTCATTGATAAAGTCTGGAATGCCATATTGCTTTATGAACTTCTCTCACAAGCTGCCCTGCCACCTTCAATGATTTTGCACATGTACACCAGGTCCTTGTGCTCTTCCACCCCCTTTAGATTTGTACACTTTATTTTATACTTGTATTGTTTCTCGCGTTCTTCCTACCAAAAGTAATCAATTGGCTTGTACATTTGATGCAGGGAAATTTGCACTTTTGACTATGTGCTTGTTCGATTAGCAGTGTTGAGATGCGTTACTAATCTTTTGTGTGTAAATTTGGAACAGAGTCTGCCAAATGTTCAAACTAGAGTAATTAATTGAAAAATTCAGCATCAAATAATCAACACTAATCGAGATGGAAGTTGTTGGCCTTCCAGATCGGAGCAAGTATTTGTCTCAAATAAGGCACAAACTAACTTCTGTAGGCCTCACTGTTGTAACCCATTCTATGACCAGGTTACCTTTTGTAGTTGGTGTGTTTAGCTTATGCAGTTGCAAGTTTTATTGCAGTATGATACAAAACAGTGGTATCTTGGGATAGATGGTAAAAATGTCAACCCACAATGAATTGAAAGCTTCCTCTGTGGCCCAGAGCCTATACAGGAAATCAGATTAAGTTATTGCGCATGGCCAAACGCAGGTTGTGGAATTGTTGGTGTAGTTTGACTGCAGGTCAATTAGAGTAAAATCTATTCCAGCAGCTCCCCCTGGACCAATGCAGGTTTAAATCGAAATTTAGTCTTTCTGTTGCACTCTGCAAGACGCATTCCATTTTGTTTAATTTTCCAAAAGCTTTCAGGTACTCGGGTGCAAACCTGTCAGGAAATTGAAGATTCAATTTGTCCGATGAATATAAATTTCTAATGATGATTTAGTTTTTTTTGTGCCCATCATGTGGAAGGGGATGCAAATGCAGAGGAATAGGACCCTTTGTTTTTAAGAACTTGGGGTCAACATCAATTACTCCTAATTCATGTGCAGGATATCCAGAAGATTAAAACTCTACCCAAGTGCTTATTTACTTCCACATTAGTCCTCTACAGCATCAGGATCGTGTTTTCTGTTTTTTTTATTACATGTGTCCTTTTGTGAGATTACCAATTTGTGGGCAATTTTGTTCTTGTGGGCCTATGTCTACTGGGTGTTGAAACTGACCAAACTGATTTTTCTGTGAGCCATGGTAGGAGAGGCTTTAATCTACTCTGGGTGCATCGAACCCCATATTTCAGCGATGCTGGAATGCAACTCCTATGTGGCTCCGTATCTTTACTTAACCCCTCTCTTTATGATCCATGATTAACATTAGAACTTAGGAGTAGGGTGGGACATACAATCCTTTAGGCCACTCAATCATCATGATTGATTGGAATCAATTCCCCTTTCTAGTCCTATCCTCATTTCTCTAGATTCCCTTGTCCAAAATAATCTAATCTCGATCCTGCTAGTTTTTTATTGCAATAGTTAGCTGAGGGACATATGAGTTTTCTAAGATTATTCACAGAATCACAGAAAATACAGTGCAGTGGAGTTCTCACGCGGCCAATTGAGTCTGCCCGGATACATGAAAAACAGCTGACCCGCCTACCTAATCCCTTTTGCCAGCAACTGGCCCATAGCCTTGAATGTTATGATGTGCCATGTGCTCATCCAGTTACTTTTTAAAAGATGAGACGACTGGCCTCTACCACACACCTATACAGTGCATTCCACACAGTTGCCACCCTCTGGGTAAAATAATTTTCCTCGCATCCCCTCCTGCCTTTCACCATGAACTTTTCTCTTTTTGACACATTCGCCAATTAAGGGGATAGCTGCTCCTTATCCACCCAGTTCATGCCCCTCATAATCAGGTCTCCCCTCAGTCTTCTCTGTTCCAATGAAAACAACCCCAAACTGTCTTTGTAATTTAAATGTTCCATCCCAGCCAACAACCTGGTGAATCTCCTCTGTACCCCCTCCAATGCAATCACATCTTTCCTATAATATGGTGATCAGAATTACACACTCCAGATGTAGCCTCACCAAAGTTCTATACAACTCCCAACATGACTTCCCTGCTTTCGTAATCTATACCTCGATTGATAAAGGCGTGTCCCATATGCCTTTTTCACCACCCTATTAATCTGCCCTCCCGCCTTCGGAGATCTACGGATAAACCACACCAAGGTCCATGTGTTCCTCGAAACTTAAAGCGTTCACTGAATAATTGTCAAATTTTTCTTTCCAAAGTGAATCGCCTCTCACGTTTCAGGGGTTAAATTCCATCTGCCACTATCCCATCCAAATCTTTCTGTAATCCCAGATACTCAACCTCACCCGTTCAATCTTTGTGTCGTCCGCAAACCTACTGATCCTACCCCCACATAAGTCATCTATGTTGTTGATATAAATGATGAATAATAGGGGATCCAGCACAGATCCCTGTGGTATGCCACTGGCTTCCAGTCGCTAAAGCAGACGTCTGTCATCACCCTCTGTCTCTCAAACCAAGCCAATTTTGAATCCACCATATCAAATTACCCTGTATCCCAAGTGCATTTGCCTTCTTTATAAGCCTCTCATTTGGGAATTGCCAAAGGCTTTACTGAAATCCATGTAAACTACATTAACTGCATTAATCTCATCCGCACACCTGGACACCTGGTGTTCACCTCAAAAAATGTACTTGTGTTAGGCAGGATCTCCCCCTGCCTATCCCTGATCAAAACTTGCCTCTCCGTGGAAATAGATTCACTTCTTCAGAATGTTCTCCAATACTTTCTGTACCACTGATGGGAGACTCACTGGTCTGTAGTTCCCTGGCTTATCTCTACAAACCTTCTTAAATAGTGGAATCACATCAGCTGTTCTCTAGTCCCCTGTGGCCAGAGAGTCATTAACAATTTGGGTCAGAACCCCTATCATCTCCTCCTGTACCTCCCGTAGCAGCCTGGGAGACCATTCATCCAGACCTGAAGATTTGTCCCCTTTTAAGCCTGCCAACACCTCCAATTCCTTGTCACTGTGTCAATTTGCTCAAGAACCTCAGTCTCCGAGTTCCATAGCTACGTTCCTATTCTCTTGGATGAAGACAGATGTCCTCTGCCAATGTCCTCTGGCTCCACCCACAGATTGCCCCATGGACCCTACTCTTTCCCTGGTTATCCTCTTCCCATTTCTATATCTTGGGATTTTCCCAATTTACCAGCCAGAGCTTTCTCATATCCCTTCTTTGCTCTCCTAATTCCTTTCTTAAGTTGCATCCTGCACTTTCTGTACTCCATTAATGCCTCTGCTGGTTTGCTCCCCTTGTACTTGATTTTTCATATTACATTCACATACTTGGTCTACTTGTTGTGTTGGCCATAATGTCTGGTAAAGGTTGGAATCTCATTGTGGATGCAGCTGCAGTTCAGATCTGAGTCCCCACATTAGCAGCATATTTTGCCACTGCATCATTAGCTGACCGCAGAGATTTTACTTGGGTAGGGTAGGGGGTGTTGTTGAAGATAATTGAGGTTGCTAATTCTCTTGGACTTCTATTCAGTGTTGTGGTTGGTCATAGGTGTATAGAACATAATTGTAATTTAATAGAGGAAACAACTTAACTCCACCCAGATCAGTTGCAGTTGAACTGGCTTGCTGTTGCATGTAAATCTGACCCATGAAGTGATGCCCCAGCATGCGCCGATAGATTGTGAAGGCAGGAATGCATACACACCATTCGTAGTCATGTACATGGCACTTGGTCAGTGTTAATCATGTGAACAGTGAGAGAGCAACTCTTGCAGTTGTGGGCCTGAGATGACTGCTGTATGAAATTGTGTAGCATCTGTACACGATGGCTGCTTTCTAAATTAGCTCATTCTTTAGGATTGGATTGTGGAATTAGGCTTCGTATTCACAAGCTTGACTAAAATAAAATCGACAAACAAAATGCTCAACCTTTTTCCTTCGCTTTTCTCCCCCCATTCCTCTTTGAAAACTGTCATGCCATTTTACATCTTTGCCATTGTCTTGTCGCAAAGTCACCATCAGTAAAATTTCATAAAATATGTAGTTTATTGAAATGCAATGAGAAATAAATAGAGGTGGGGAAATTCTTTTTGGGTCAGCAGCCTTGCACAACTCATTCCAACTGAGTTTTCTTATGTGTTTCCAAATTAAATGTACTGCCCCCATGACAAGTGCTTAAAATAAAAATTGTGTCCCCGTCGGGAGAAAATGGAGCAACTCTGACCAGCTGCTTGTTAATTTGGTATTTTCCATGCCAATGATTTGATAGAGGCTGTGTGACTGGGCTCAGAATTCACATGCTTTTTTTTGACAGACAACACCATTGAACATCTGCGAGTATATTAGTGGTTGTATTTTAGTTTCCTTCCAGCTCCCAGGCCACAATATTTTTTCTCCTGCCCCGAAGGCAACTTTTAAACACTCAACATTTTAAAGATTCTATATAAAACTTGGTTCTCGTGGTTCCAGGCTAATATTGCGAACTTTGCCATTGGCATCCACATTTGAGATTGTATGTACGGGATTGGGGAAAGGGACTTTCTGTGCATCACTCAGTGCTTGAGGAAATCTGCGTCTCCATGCTGTTAAAGAAAAATGAATTTGAGTATTTACGAATGAGCTGGACCATTAATTGGCTCATAGATTAACAATACAGGGTTTAATGCAAAAATAATGGTTTGGGGACAGTGTATATTATCACTAATACAAAATGCCTTTTGTTACACTCTTAACTGAATGGGTTCTGTTATGTTTCTAAACCAACCTGATCTGGGTGATCTGTTCTTCTGTAACTTGTTCTTCAGTGTTGTATGTGCTGTTCTTGCCCTGCTAGGAGATGATTTGAACTTTCCAGTCTTTGTAAAAGTCTTTTACACTGGGCGTGATCATTTACAGATCATGGTAAATGATCTGCACTTTTCTATCGTAGTTCCACTTGTGTATGGGTACGCACGGGTGGAGCAATGACATTATTGGTCGTCTTAACCCAGGGGTCAAAACAACAGCTGGTTTTCAGAGGTACACTGTTTCCTTTTTAATGTTGAACCCGATTTATCTTTTCCTGTGAAATTTTTATTGTAATTTTGCAAACTTTGCTAATTGCAGAGTAGTGATGTCATGATTTAATATTAAACCTGTCATTGTGTAAAACCGCCTGTGTGTGAAGATATTTCTGATTGCCTGCAGGGAAAATAAAATGCCCAACAAAAGGTCAGGTGGTGTACTGAATCACAGTTTCTGTTATACCACTTGGTGGGGCTTGTATCACTCACTGTGCTGAGTTCAGAATATCAACATGTCACTGTGGGGAAATATTGAATACTTCCTTGGAGAGCATGGAATTCGCTGGCCCTTGTGACAGCTGGTTTATGGTGGGTGCGGAGGCTTTGGTGTCTTCTATCCACTTGCCATCGGCGGGAGGGGTGGGGGAAGCTATTAAAATGAAATGATTTGCTTGTTTGAAGTTTTTTTTAAAGTGGCAGGAACCGATAGTTTAAAATTTTCTTTTTCGTTCCAGAATCCCTGAGAAATCCCTGTGCTGACTATAGCCAACATTTGATATTGCTCTTTGTAACTTAATTGGAAGCAGCAACCAGGGATTACTCTAGCCTCTGGCCTGGTCTTCCCTACGCAGCGCTTTACAGCAGCACAACTGAGGTCACTAGCAATGAATTGAGCACGATACTTATTCCAAAGTGATTTAATCTGTCGCTAAAGCAGACTCTGACCTCACTATTGCAGAATCCATATGCATCCCAATATTTGTTGTAAGTCTCTTCAGATTGATGGCCTTCAAGAGCAGTCACAAAGTGTGAATGGTTTTTTTTTGTTTTCCTACAGCTGCTTTCTTTTCTTTTTAAATTTGCAGAAACCTTGCATCTGATCCCACGTGCCAAACTAGAGTAATTTTATTCACTGTGTTGTACCTGTGTACCGGTACCAAAGTGTTTGGTCCAAATCTTGTTGTGTGATGCTGTTTGCAGTGAAAAAAGTCCCAGGGAAATCGAACGATGACCTCCAGCTAGACTCGAAGAGTGAGCTGGATACCAGGTTACATGACGTTAGCGGCCAGCTGAGCTCTGGGAAGAAACCAGGCAGAAAAGGTTGGTGTAGTGCAACCTTGTGAAGTAGATCCTTAGGTGAAGTAGGCTGGGGCCAAGGCTAAAATCAGTTTTACATACATGTAAATAGCCTTGATTATAACGGCGCACATACCTCTCACACTGCAACATGCTGAATGCTGGAATTCAGGCTTGTTCTTTGGGGAGCCAGTGTGGCTTCTGTAGAATCGGCAAGTTGGTGGATTTTACCATGCATGCACTGTGCTGCTCTGCTTACTCAGTGGTGAAGCTTCATGTTGGAATACGATGATTTTTAAACGGTACAGTTGAGAGGTATGGTGGTAAATCTAATTGATTAAGTTTACTGGGTTGAAAGCGATATAAATGAATGTTTATTTCTGGTTATGTACCAAAGCTAATGTGGCGCATTTTTTTCATTCAATAATTAAATTAAAGGTGGGGTAAGATGTTTTGATTTCCTGAAACTGAGCTATGAATGGGGATGTGAATACATGTCCAGTCCTCTGTTTATAATGAACAATCTTTATTAATTCAGGACAAGCTGCCACCCCGCAAATTGAATAATTACACTTAAACTTTAGTTCCTGAAACAAACAATTCAGTGAAATGATAGTCCCTGCTAGTACAGCAATACTTGTATCTAAATATTTCACATTATAGTAGGGGACTAACGTGCACTGAGATGAGTGTTCCCCTTCTACCAAACTCAGTTAATTTATGGAATTAAAGTTGCCCAATTCTGGTTCCAGCAATCTTGTGAGAAACCAGTGACGCATGATTTGCGCATCTGGTAACAAAAGCAAATTTATGTCCCAGTCTCAACAATATGCCAGCCAAAAACTTGATAGAAGCATATTTATTTTTTATTCCCCCCACCTACCTCATCGCAGGAGAAAGTAATTTGAGGCCAGTATGGGCAATGCATCTTTTGTCATTATGGTAATAAAATGGTTTGTTTTCAGTTTTTTGCACTTTAGAAGCATTTATACTGCACTAGTGCTCTTTTCATTTGGCCGGTGTTGGATGTTTGGAAGTGTTTATAAAACAATCCATGTTTTATGCAACGCCTCCTAAAGCCACAAAATCTTTTACTCTTACTAATGGTTGTTCAATGACTGCAGCATCTCAATGTGGGTATTTTAGAGTGAATGTTGCAAGTATTTATGATACGACCTTTACCCCAGTTTTTCTTTTCAAAATGTCTGCAGACTGTTTCTGCCACGAGCAATGCATTGCTCGGAGTTTTGATATTGAATTTAAATTGGACTGTATTTATCAGTGAGTCATAGTGTATATCTGACCAGGTTTTTCATCCTCCACTCCCGATATTTCACTCCCTACAGGTGGCTGGTCGTAAGCTGGTGAAACTTCTGACTGATTTAATTGTTCCCAGTTATCATTGTAATGCAGAGTCACTCACTTGGGAGTCGTTTTGAAGGTTGAGGTTTATCTTTCTAGATAGGGCTATCCAGTTGAAGCCTGTTTGAGGCATTCTGCATAGTTTTGTATATGCTGTGTTGCAGAATCACACTCTTGATTATGTGGAACTAGTGAGATCAGACGACTGGTTTCCTAGGTAACTACAGCTTATCTGGTAGCCTTCAATGTTGCAAGATTCAGAATAATTTGTGGCATTTTGGAAATGAAATCGAGAGCACGAGGCGTTGCATAATTTGGGTTTCACAAGCATCAAGGTTGCTCGTCTGTTTTAATCCTCTTTTCTCCCTTTCCCTGAGGGCACTGACTCTTTATGTGGCACTGGCGGTCCCAGGGTATCGATCAGGACCATTTAGGATACTTGTCGTACACCAACAGTTGATCTCACTGAAATCAGTGAGAACTGGAAATCCAGCCTGGGAACCGCGGGCCAGCAAAACAGCTACCCAATGTGGCATAGAGATTTTTCTTTTCAGCTTTCATGTTAAACCTGCACCTTTCTAAATAGGAATTCAGAAGCATGAGTTGGAACACAATCTCAGGATCTGTGACGGTGACTTTTTGAGATTTGTTTTTGTTAGATTTGCATTTTAGTGCAGCCTTTTTGCAAGTTTTTCACTTGTCTTCCAGCTTCAGGCCTGGGTTTATCTCCGCCTTGGAGTGATGATAGCAGCACGATAGCACAAGTGGATAGCACTGTGGCTTCACAGCACCAGGGTCCCAGGTTAGATTCCCCGCTGGGTCACTGTCTGCGGAGTCTGTACGTTCTCCCCGTGTCTGCGTGGGTTTCCTCCAGGTGCTCTGGTTTGCTCCAAAGACATGCAGGTCAGATGGATTGGCGATGATAAATTGCCCTTAGTGACCAAAACGGTTAGGAGGGGCTATTGGGCTATGGGGATAGGGTGAAGTGAGGGCTTAAGTGGGTCGGCGGAGACTCGATGGGCCAAATGGCTGCCTGCACTGTAAGGTCTATGTTCTGTATTTTCTACCCACTAAGGTCTAAAATGCTCTGTTTGTGTCTTAACTCGCACTGAGTCCTGCTCAACAATTACCCTTGTGCTCACTGACATGCATTGGTTTCTGGCCAAACAATGTCTTGATTTCAACCTGTTTCACTCATTTTCAAATCCCTCCATGGCTTCACCCCTCCCTATGTCTGTAATCTCCTCCAGCACCACAGCTGTTCTCTCTTTCTGGCCTCTTGGGCAACCTGATTTTAATTGCTGCACTATTGATGGCCATGCCTTTAGTTGTCTCGGCCCCAGCCTCACTTGCTTCCTTTAGCATACTCCTTAAAACTATTTTTTCACCAGGCTTTTGGCCATTTGACCCAATATCTCCTTTGGTGGCTCGTGTCAGATTGAGCATGTGCCCTGTTTGTTTTAAAAACTCCATTCATAAATGTATAAATTTAAGCGGTTAGCTTCGGAGTAATTATTTTTCAACGGTTGAATGAGTTCCCGGATGGTGCTCACCTCTGTCTTGTATCTGGGCTGTACATGTGTTTTTGACTACTAACCTGACTCTTCTGTCCAGAGCCACTAACCTGTGTAGAAACTATTGAGGCCAATCACCTGCAAGTCTTTGCAAGTTTTGGGCTAAAAGTCACTGATGGCCTATACAGCAACAGGTCTTGGCAGTGACTGGTCTTGATGTTTGGCATTAGTTTTAAAAAAAAAATTACCGATTAGCATTAAATTTGAGAGTAGACGGTGAACGATGACCTCCAGCTAGACTCGAAGAGTGAGCTGGATACCAGGTTACATGATGTTAGTGGCCAGCTGAGCTCTGGGAAGAAACCAGGCAGAAAACCTTGTGAAGTAGATCCTCAGGCGAAGTAGGCTGTAAATAGCCTTGATTATAACGGTGCACATACCTCTCACACTGCAATTAGTCTTGTGTTTAAGCTGACGATTAAGTGGCCAGAAAAGATTCACCAATTGTTCTCAGAATATCAACAGATCATTGTCCTACCCACTGTTAGACAGGGCAGCCAAAACTTAAATGTTGACCCAAAGACATACTCTCCTTGCTGCTTATTGTCACATGTACCGAAGTATAGTGAAAAGTATTTTTCTGTAGCTGAGGGAACATACACAGTACCTACATGCGAGACAAAAAGAATAATCAGAGTATGTAAGAAGTGGAAAATAGTTTTAGTATGTCAGAACGGTGATAGGAGATGAAAGAAAAGGGACTGGGGGAGAGAAGGTCAGAACGGTGATAGGAGATGAAAGGAAAGGGACTGGGGAGGGAGCTTGCAGAGTCGTCATGCTCCAGCGCCATCTTGGAAACATTATTGTTATGGGGCTTCACTGTTCTTTGATTCTTTAGGGGTAGATTTGTCAAATCAAGCACTGCAAAGAGGTCCTTGGTGCTCCTACCAGATAATGTTGTGACTGGTTTGACTAAAAAGGCCAACAGATACAGGATCTGACCCAGGGTAAGCACGAGGCTTTTGCAGACTGGGAGATTCCCATCTCAAAGCAGCAGCTCTACAGCTGTCTGAAAGTGACAATGTTAAACAAATGACTGAATTAGGCAGTAGAAGGTATTCTGATGATTCACAACTGTTTTACTGTGAAACTATAATTCAGTTCAAGCATTGGTTCCACTCTACCCTTCTGGGTCCTCTCCCTGTCCAGAAGCAACTCCCCAACTAAGGGAAAACAGGCTTCAATGAGCATTACCTGCATCACTCTGAAGCGAGTCTTAGTTTATTCTTAAAGGGATCTGCGTTTCTAACATTGCCAGAACGGTACAGTGTAAAATCCTCAACATAAAAGTTCAAATGGTGGGCGGGCAGAAAGGCACGGGAAATCGCAAACACCAACAATGCGTGGCTTGTCACGATTATCTATTGCACAAGTGCTTGTACAGCCCAACCCGCTGAGAGCAAAGCTAAGATGGTGGCTTATCAAGGAAATGAAGGCAGTTGGTGCTCGCTTGAGAGAACATTTTGAAGAGCTCCTCATCCAGACTGTCTTTGACTTGACACCCTCCATTCCTGTTCTTCTGCCCTGTCTGGCTCTGCCCCGGAGCAACCCTGGTCTGTCATGCCATTCGAAAGCGGAAAAATAACAACAGTCTCCAGAGCAGTTGGAATGCCTGCAGCAATTCTGAGACCTGCAGAGATGCATTCCTGGCATGTGCACAACTTCCTATCCTCCTCTCACCTAGGAATAGGAGTCCACTCTGGTGGATTTCAGGGACGCTATGATTATGACTATTCAAGGAGGTCTACGATTCGATTGGGGTAACTACAGAGGAGTCTCCCTGCCATCTCCGATGGGGAAGATTAATACAGGGATTGTCCTCTATTGTCTCCCAGTGGACGAAGAGCTCCTTCCATGATAGTGCATTTTTCACCCACTAAATGCCAAGAAAAATTTAAAGAACAGCACCAACTGCTCCAATACCTTTACTGACCATACAAAAACCTTTTGACTTGCCAACTGTGAAGGCTTATGGAGTTTTCTCCTCAAATGTGGCTGCCCCTGGAAACCTGTCGCCATCCTCCACCTGAACCATGGCGACATGCAAGTCATGGTCCTCAACAGAACAGTGCAGACCCTATCTTTGAAGACGGGTCAAACAAAGTTTTCATCTCCTCTCAACCCCCCCCCCCCCCCCCCCCCGGCCGCTTCTCAGAAGCACGAGATTCACTAAATACCCAAAAATCCTCTTCCAACCAGCTCTTATAGCACAACACTTCCCATATTTGAATAAGATCAATGGTGAGATTCTGGAATGTGTACCATTCTCTATCTCGGGAGCCTCATCTTAAACCGAAGCAGGTATGAATGGCAAAGTTCATCGTTGGCTCAATGTGCCAGCTCAGCCTTTTGGTATTGGGGAAAGAAGGATATTTGAAAGAAGGAATCTGAAACTTGAGATTAAGGACATGGCCTGTCAGGCAACAGTGATTTTAGTACTCCTCTATGCTTCAAACATTTGGGCAACCTACAACGGGCACCTCTAAGCAATGGTTCCATCACCAGATTCTCCAAATCTGTTGAAAGAAAGGCGGTCCAACAGCAGCATCCTGCCCCTAGCCAATGTGCTCAGCATCGGGGGTCTAATCGCTCAAATTCAGCTCTTAATATGCTTGAAACCAGACCCTGAAGCAAATGCTTTCGGGATGCCCTCAAAACATCCCTGAAGAGGGTAGAAGCCCCCACTGACACCAGGGAGGCAGGTGACCGACAGAAATGGAGAAGATTCACTCTGGAAGATGCTGAACACATTGAGACTTTGGGAATGCAAAGAGGTGAAGTTGTGTCGGAGATGTGAGCAAACTTCCAGTAAAGTCATCTTTCTGACCCTTTGAGCAGCACCTGCCCCACATGTGGCTGAGTCTACAGATTGTACATTGGATTTGTCAGTGATCTCAGAGCCCATCGAGCTGGAGTGGAAGCAAGTCATCCTCCATCCTGTGGGACTTTGTTTGGGGATAAATTAATGGCTAAAGCAACAAAACAAACACAATGCATATGAATAATCAGGCTCTGATCGTGCAGTACACTTAGGCACATGTGCATTCGTGCTTATTGCTAAACATGTACAAGTTCTTGCAGTGGCCCTGTAACCCAATCAACAAACAGACTTCAACAAGCACACTGTCTGCACATGTCTGGTGTTGGAAAAAACAGCCTACTGATAGAAACATTCAGGTGGGAGATAGTGTTAACTTTTCAGATTTTGGCTTTCCATCAGAATTGGAAGAAGTTTGAGATATAACTGGTTTTAAACCAGTCCAGAGGCAGGGAAAGGGATGGAAGAACAACAAAAGAGAAGCTTTGTCAATGATTGGGGGTTAAGGGGAGAAAGGAAGAGAGAGAGATGATGAAGGGGGGGGGGGAAGGGAAGAGAGAATAGTAATGAGTCAAGTAACAAAAAGAAGTCGAAGAGGTGTGGAAGGGAAAACAGAATCAATGATATCTGCTGTCCGAAAAGACTCCCTCACGCGCGCGCACACACAAAAAAAGAAATGTGTGACCTAAAATTAAGTCTGGAAGACAGTGTACTTAATCAAAAGGTAATGCTGTTCCTTGAACTTATGCTGACCTGAGTTGGAACATTTTAGGAAGCTGAGGCCAAACGAGGTCAATCCACCAGCGGGATGGCGCCTGATGAAAAACCCTGCTGGTGGAAGTTACTTCACATATACAGTGAAACACTGCTAAACCTGGGTTGAAGGATAAGCTTGTAACTCCCTTGTACAGCCTAGAGTATTGGATTGCAATATCAGTGAACGTGGTAATGCCTGTAACTTAACACCTAAGCCTGCACACTCTGCTTTATCGGTGATTCATGCTTCCTTTGCTGCCTTAACATTTGAGGCAGTGTGAAGAAATATCTGTGGCTCCTCATGGTTTGTAGCTCTGAAGTTTCTGATGGCACTGGGTAGGTAGGTGTTGGAGAAAATGCTCCTTACATGTTACGGTCCCATTAATGGCCAAATAATACTGGCCCTTAAAAGAGAGTATACATGTGCATAATGATCTCCGACTGATTGGATACAGTTAATGTTGTGGCCGCGGTCCTGGGTTACTGACCGAGGTTCAGTTTCAATCCCACCACGGTTGTGAAATTGAAATTAGTAAATTTATGGACTGTCACTGGAAATGGCCGACTATGAAAACTGTTCGCATTAAATCAATTGAATTTTTTTCCCCCATTGCCATCAGACCATGTAACCCATTCCCCCTCGACTCTGCCTTATCATTTCTGTCGCACTTTACAATCTCCACTTTTATTAATGCTGCCTTAGATTGCTTTGCAAGCCATTGGCTAGCACAGGAACTAAGGGTGAACAGTAAATGCAGCTTTAACAGCATACATATAAAACATTGCCTCTATTATTAAGCTTCTTTGGATTTTCACAAACATCTAATCTCGAGGGAAATTCTAAGCGTGCCATGAAACTTTAACCTATATTGCACTTTTCTGGTTAAAATAACATTAGAAAGTACAATACGGTCCTGCAAAGGAGGAATATATAGAGGGAGCTATTGATAGTCAATTTGAAACTTGGAAGTATGGAAAATAGGATAAGGAGCAGGCCATTCGGCCCTTCAAGGCTGCTCCGCCATTCATTATGATCATGACTGATCATCCAAATGTTCCCACCTTGCATACTGGCCTGTATTGAAGGTTTGGCTATTTTATTTTGAGGGCTGTAGTGGACAACACTGCTTTTATTGTGGTTTCCTTATCCTCTTCCAGTTACTTTGTTTTTTTTTTGCTTCTCTTGACACTGCTGATTCCTTGTGGACATTCCTTGGTAACAGCCCAAGTGATCTGCGTTCCTCTGTAAGCCCCGATGGTTTGTACCGCAGGGTCAGCCCTGGAAAGCCTGCCCCCTGCCCTTGTCCACATTCACTCCTAGTAGGAGGTAATAGGATCATGAGCACTAGTATTAAAAAGCAGAACGAAGAAATGAAAATAAAATGAAATGAAAATCGCTTATTGTCACAAGTAGGTTTCAAATGAAGTTACTGTGAAAAGCCCCTAGTCGTCACATTCCGGCGCCTGTTCGGGGAGGCTGGAGCGGGAATTGAACCGTGCTGCTGGCCTGCTTTGGTCTGCTTTAAAAGCCAGCGATATAGCCCAGTGTGCTAAACCAGCCCCAAGTGATTCATCACACTTGATTTGGTGAATAAAGTAAACTTGCAAATGAGCTCCCAATCTCTTGTTCATGTTCTCTTTCATGTGTGGCGGACTCTGGTTTTAACACTTTTATGCCAGAGGACAATGATAAGAGGATGGTTATTTCGTTGAAATATATATAACTATTAACAAGATAACAAATAACTCTGACCCCAATGGTGTTATTCCTTTAATATGCAGTTGGTCAGAAAGCGGCTAAAATGACGTAGTTTTGAACTGCTGAAATTGACCAACAATATCAACCCGGAAAACTTTCAAAGCGGATTTTTTTTCTTTAATAAAATAACCCTATAACAACATGATATGAGCAGATCTAGGCCATGCGTCTCTTCAATCTCCTTGCACCATTCAGTAAGATCAAGGACCTTATATTTCCAATCCATTTTGCCACTCTATCACCATTTCCTTGAACTCCCCATCCGTTTTTGGCTAAAGTGACTGAGGGAGAGACACCCACAGTCCTCGAGAACAAGTATTTACAAATTCTTCAGACCACGGAACTGACCTCCCAAGAATACTGACATTTTTACTAAGTTGAAGAGTTAAACCACAAAAAGATGATTTTTGCACAATAGATACAAACCTATAAAAGCCGTTTCTATTTCTTATACTTATACACTTATTATAATTGAAAGTTCTCAACAAAGTGCTCAAGTCTTTTTTGTCATTTTAATGGGAGGAGTGATGCTGCTTTCAGAAATTCCTCAAAATATTAGTAGCGTGGCTGTTGAGCCGTCTCGGTCTGGTCTCCGTCTTGCACTCTCTCTCCGCCTATGTGTCTCTCTCCACCTGTGTCTCTCTCTGCCTCTGTGTGTGTCTCTCTCTCTCTCTCTCTCTCTCTCTCTCTCTCTATGCCTATGTCTCTCTGCCTCTGTGTGTCTCTCTCTCTCCGCCTCTGTCTCTCTCTCTCCCCCTCTCTGTCTCTCTCTGTGTGTCTCTCTCTCTCTCTCTCTCTCTCTCTCTCTCTCTCTCTCTCCGCCTCACTCGCTCTCTCTGTCTCTCTCTCTGTCTCTCTGTGTCTCTCTCTCTGTCTCTCTGTGTCTCTCTCTCTGTGTCTCTCTCTCTGTCTCTCTGTCTCTCTCTCTCTCTCTGTCTCTCTCTCTCTGTCTCTCTCTCTCTCTCTCTGTCTCTCTCTCTCTGTCTCTGTCTCTGTCTCTCTCCTCTGTCTCTCTCCCTCTGTCTCTCTCCCTCTGTCTCTCTCCCTCTGTCTCTCTCCCTCTGTCTCTCTCCCTCTGTCTCTCTCCCTCTGTCTCTCTCCCTCTGTCTCTCTCCCTCTGTCTCTCTCCCTCTGTCTCTCTCCCTCTGTCTCTCTCCCTCTGTCTCTCTCCCTCTGTCTCTCTCCCTCTGTCTCTCTCCCTCTGTCTCTCTCCCTCTGTCTCTCTCCCTCTGTCTCTCTCCCTCTGTCTCTCTCCCTCTGTCTCTCTCCCTCTGTCTCTCTCCCTCTGTCTCTCTCTCCCTCTGTCTCTCTCTCCCTCTGTCTCTCTCTCCCTCTGTCTCTCTCTCCTCTGTCTCTCTCTCCCTCTGTCTCTCTCTCCCTCTGTCTCTCTCTCCCTCTGTCTCTCTCTCCCTCTGTCTCTCTCTCCCTCTGTCTCTCTCTCCCTCTGTCTCTCTCTCCCTCTGTCTCTCTCTCCCTCTGTCTCTCTCTCCCTCTGTCTCTCTCTCCCTCTGTCTCTCTCTCCCTCTGTCTCTCTCTCCCTCTTCTCTCTCTCCCTCTGTCTCTCTCTCCCTCTGTCTCTCTCTCCCTCTGTCTCTCTCTCCCTCTGTCTCTCTCTCCCTCTTCTCTCTCTCCCTCTGTCTCTCTCTCCCTCTGTCTCTCCTCTCCCTCTGTCCTCTCTCTCCCTCGGTCTCTCTCTCCCTCTGTCTCTCTCTCCCTCTGTCCTCTCTCTCCCTCGGTCTCTCTCTCTCCCTCTGTCTCTCTCTCCCTCTGTCTCTCTCTCCCTCTGTCTCTCTCTCCCTCTGTCTCTCTCTCCCTCTGTCTCTCTCTCCCTCTGTCTCTCTCTCCCTCTGTCTCTCTCTCCCCTCTGTCTCTCTCTCCTCTGCTCTCTCTCTCCCCTGTCTCTCTCTCCCTCTGTC